>NC_134220.1:32433814-32786814 GCF_965140235.1 Caretta caretta | reverse complement strand
GAAGACCTGATATGCTAAGGGCCATGCAGGCAGGAAATTACCCAGGATCCCCAGCTGATAACAAATAAGATTCCTTTTCTCCCTACAGATTACAGACCAGGATGTGTTGTTCTTACTGATACGTGTCCAACACGGTACAGCAGAAAGATTTGATTCCCATTAGTGTAATGGTGGGGTGAGGGTGTTTCTTGAATAGAACTGTAACAACCGTGCTGTAATCCACTGAGGAAGATGTGTACTTAATTCAACATTTTAAAATTAAATGTGCTAAATAGTTCAGTGATGAGAAATAAGGAACTGAGACTATTCACCCTTGTTGTACCTTAGCTAGAGACTGTGAGGAATAGCGGCCACCCTAAGAACGTCCCAGAATTCCAGAGAGATGAGGCTTTTCCGGAGTTTGTAAGAATACTGGCAGTATTCCCATCACAGCAGCATTTTCCTCTAGAACTGACCGTCTTGTTCAATGCGTGTCTTCTGCACACTTAGGTTAGATGTGTAACCTAGCTATGTTGAGGACATGAGTGTAACATTTCTTTAAGAGGCAGTGCCAGCAACAGCAGCAGGCGTAATCTCCAGGAGGAAACATGACAAGACTTGCTTCTGCGCGCCTCTCGTATGTGAGGTTTCCGCTGACATCAGTGGGAGTTCTACAAGCAGAACAGTTGAAGGATCAGGCTCCCTCAGTGCCAGTCAGGAGTGGTTTGATTAATCAAAGGAGAGTCAGAAAGAGAAAGACACTGAGGTTAGCAACAGAGCGACTGGAATTACATTAAATATGAAGCGTATTTTTCTCAGCAAAAATCCTCCTTTCCGAAAGCTGTGCATGTGTCCCAAGCATGTCCCCAGTGTACCCAGCTGGGCTGAAGTGCTTAGATTGGGTAGCTGCTGTGTGCAGAACCCTAGTGCCAAGTGTTTGTTACCAGAAGGAGAGAGAGCTCGTGTGCTGTTTACTAAAGTGAGCACCTGGGATTAAACCCACGCAGAACTGTCTTGTCTCGCTGAGTCTAGTATTAGGAGGTGATCCAAGGAAAACCAGAGGGAAGTTGGACTTAGGGTACAGACCAAAGTTCAGTTTATCCTTGTTTTTCCTTCTAAGGGAGTTTGTCAGCCTGGCAAGAAAGAGAAGAAATGTGAATGGCTTTCCAGAGCAGACCCCTCATCAGAGGCGTAACAGAACAGACATGGGAGCTCTCCACGCCACTACCAGCAGGGGCAGGCAGGGAATGGCACATAGGGATCCCTGCTCCTCCCCTGAATCCATATGCAAATCCTCAACCCCCATGCTTCTCTTGAGGGTTAGGAATTGAGATTTCAAACAGAAATAATGCCTCACACTAGAGATGAGCACATGCCCATCCAGCTGCAATAAACAGGGGAGGGAGGAAGAATATTTGCATGGTGCACAAGCTAGCGGCCTGGGCAAAGTAGGCATCTTTCCCCAAACAGGGACAGCTCTCCATTTTCAGGGTTCTATTGTTTGCTGGCAGTATTTAGCTTTTATTGATTTCTGCTCCTGTAAAGAAGATGAGGAGCATGCTAGGGCAAGTGTCTCTGCATTGCCACATTTTTCCACATATGTGAGCAGGAAAACAGTATTGATTTCATAAAGGGGGAGAGCAGAGAGCATTGAAGAAGCATCCTAGAAGTTAGGTCCCTGGGCCTAGGCGGGTGGAGGCAGCTGTTCTGGTTGTGGAGGCAGCTGTTCTGGATTCTCCCTTCTCTGTGGGTAGGCACATAACTAAACAAGGGGCAATGAGCTATTCATTTCTGTTAGCTTGAGGAAGGCATAGTATTTGTTTTTCTGGGACAAGAGGAGATTAAGAAGCTCTTTGTCTGAATCCTGCAGGCTTCATGCTCATTGGGAGTGATGTGAAGCTTAACAGCCCTTCCTCACTAATTGGACAGGCCCTGACAGAGATTCTGCAGCACCCGGAGAGAGCACGAGATGCCCTGAGAGTCTTGTTACATCTGGTAAGCAAGAGAGAGCTGCCATAAGAGTATCCCCTGCAACCTGAGAGAGGCAGCAATAAGACCCTTGCAGTCTTGCTTTGGAGAGGCTGTCAAGGCTCCTTCCTGCAGCCTGGAAAGTGCCATCAAAATTTACAGACACAAAATGTGGGTCCCTGCCTTGGAGTATGGCAGATGCCTCCTCTTAACTTTTGGAAGGTGATGTCATCTGTGGTGAGGTGTCTCTGAATGTTGAATGGGTGGGGAAGCATTTCGATTTAACTTCAGGAGTAAACCCCCAACCCTCCTTCTCCTCCCTCTGCCTGTGTAATCCCTGCAACTACTCCCTGTCCCTAGGAGAAGAATGGGACACCAGGCAGAGATTCACTTTACTAGCATGACAAATAAAATCCCTCCATCAGACCCAGCTGATTTGCATATGCTGCTGAGTGGGTCTGTGCTTTGAAAATGAGATTGTCACTGAGGTTAATTGTTTTTATGACAGAATTGCTGTGAACTAGGCAAGAAGTAGGGAGGTGAGAATGAAGACACTGTGTAGTGTGTCTCCTTCCTTGCTAGCCAAGTGACCACCCTCTCTCTACAGATCTTAAGGACTGATGGCTTCAAGCCAAGAATGAACACTGCAGTTTAGAACAGAGCAAGCTCTAAAGCAGCAAGGTTTGTTAGGCAAAAGAGCTGACTCTTTGGGTCCTTCCCTTCTTGTCACCTGATACTGCATGATGCAGGACATTCTGTTCAGTGGACAGCTTTCACCAGAAAATACCACACTGAAATCCACAGCGTTTAACCCCAAAACAGCAGCTCACATGGAAGTTTAATGAGACTCTGGTGTTCCCATAGGTACCAATAACCAGCTTTGGGGAGCAGTGAATGCTGTGACTGATGTGATCTGTAGGTAAAACTCTGGGATGGTTATAATACTATCCTCTCACATCATTTCCTCCTAAAGGACCCTCCTAGTTTCCTTAGGGGCAGTGTCCATGTTGTAATGGCAACACTAGTCGACTGATGATGATAATCCCAGCTGCATCAGGCTGGAAAGGGAGGAGGGTTCTATTTACCATCCAATTGGTAAGTCTGCACATGGAACACTATAACCTGGTAGTCAGCAGCAGACCCAAGAGGCTGGAAATCATAACTCAGCGATTCTGTGGGGACAAATACGGCCACCTGGCTTACGGGAAATCATCTCTTCATGATAGGCTGGAAAATGGGCAGATTCCTCCTCCCAGGCAAACATGTAGCCTAGTTTTCCATGGCCCTCATCTGCCCAAGATGCTGCTATAGGCTGCCTGACTTCTCATTTTACAGCTATACATGAATTAGTGGAGCCTCTAGTTCCAAAGGGCCCTGACCACCTCCTGTCTGAGGCTGATTGCCATATCTCTGTCACCCAGCCCACCCCTTGACCTGAGATGCCTTTCTGCTCCTGACACTGCAGAAAGAGGAAAGGGTTAATGATAAACTTACTGCAGAATAAGCTAATGCAGTCTTTTGTCCCGGAGGTGGAGAAATCACTGCAGCGAATCCAGAATGGGCAGCACAATTCCATGTACACCTCTCAGCAGAGTGTGGAGAATAAAGTTGGTGGCATTCCAGGCTGGCAGGCACTACTCACTGCTGTGGGGTTTCGACTTGACCCTCCCGCTAGTGGTCTTCCAGCTGCAGTGTTCTTCCCGACTTCAGACCCCGGTGAACGGCTACAGCAATGCAGCACCACCATCCAGTCCCTCTTAGGTAAGGAGCAGGCCACAGGGGGCTCTGGCATCGTCCGTGTTAGCAGGCTCTTGTCCACTTGCTGCCTCTTGGATGGGAGGAGTGGGAAATCTTGCTGTTCAGCTGTTGTTCTGTGCTTTTACAGGGACTAAGTAAAATCATGGAATGGGACTTGGGTAAGAGCAGTTGCTCCCAGCATAGCCTAGAGCAGGCTTTGCAGTGAGAACATGGCTGCTTCAGCCACAGATCCCGTTCATTTCCCTCTGGTCCCAATACCCGAGGAGCCAGGGTGTTATTCTTCCTCTGTCCCTGCTCCCAGACGGGAGTTCACTCATCAGGTGCAAAGCTTGTAAAATCCTTACTGTTTGTAGAAACCACAGCCCCTTTCAGGAGCCCTAGTTAGTATGGGAAGCTGGGTCCAGGTGTTGCTTTGGGATGGTTTCTCTCAGGCAGTTCAGAGGCAGCTTTGAACAAACTTTATGGTTTCTGATTTTTTTCAGGTTTGCCTAACCCAGCACTTCAGGCACTTTGCAAACTTATTACTGCTTCAGAGACTGGAGAGCAGCTTATCAATCGGGTGAGTAGGGTGGTGACGCTACAGCACCATGCCTCAAATCCTGCCTAGGGCAAAGGAGTCCCAGAGCCACGGATTGCTTTGTAACTAGCAGAGCAAAACAGACAGAGTGGGTTTTGTGCCCAGAGTTCAAGAACTGTCTCTCTTGTCTGCTCGAGTGAGTGAATGCCTTGGCACGTGGGGGGCAGGCACACTGGTGGACTTCTCAGCTCAGTGACAGAACTGAGAGCATGTGACATGCACACCAGTAGTGCTGTACAGTACAGCTGAGGAAGGTGGGATCCTAGCACTGAGGGATGGAAAACTTGATTAGGTCCCAGTCAGCCCATCACCCTAAGAGCTTGTACTGGGCTGTTCCCTTCAGGATATTCCCTAATGCTTCATCCAGTGTAGTTCCCTTGGACAGTGCCTCTCAGACCTGTGCTGTTACGTGTGGGCAGCTCGCAGCTCTGCCAAACAGGTTTCCAGCCTCTGTTAGATCCGCTGTCGTGTGGGAATGCACTGCTGCCTATAGCTCCATGGCCTCCATTACCCCAGCCTTCCTTACTCTTCCACCCTGTCCGTCCTGACCCAGCTCTGATCCATGCGTGCCCCCGCATGGCTGGCATGCTTCAGCATGTTCCTCTTCAGACCAGGCCAGTTGTCTGCCCCAGCAAGTGGGCGCACAATGAATTGTGAACAGGGATGTAGCTCACCATCCCTGTGTCTTGCACAGATATTTTCCTGACCACCAGTATCAGGTTTTCTGGAGAAATACATCAGTGGGCAGCTGGGACCTGTGCTCTCTCTGTTAGGCATTCCCACTTCAGCTAAGAGGGCTTCCTTTGGATCGTCAGGCCAAGAGTCCCTGTTCAAGAATCTCGCTGCCAGTGCTGCGTCTGTGCAGACAACCATTAGGAGGGGAGCCCAGAGTAAATGGAACAGGTGGTTTAAAGGACAACAATCCAACATTCTCTATAAAAATCTCCACATGACTGTTTCCTGCTTGTGTTCTTGCCGCAGACAATTAAATCACCCAAGAAAAAGCAGACTTCAGATGGCTGCATGCAGCTAACAAAAGATTTACTCACCATTTCCCCAGCCGCCTGCTGCAGAGATGTTGCATTGTTTCTGCAGATGTTCTTGTGCAGGCCAAACCCCAGACAGATTTCTCTTTGCACAGGAATAGTGCTGGGTTGTTCAGCCCAGCTCTCTCCTCTGCTGCAGTCCATTCCCCCCAGAAATTCTCTTGAGGTCCCTTCCAGTCCTACAGGTCTATGAAAACCACAGGGGCACGATTGACAGGCACAGTCCATTGACACTATTTCCTTCCCAGCTCCAGCTTGTGCCTCTGTAGTATGGATGGAGCAGGGCTTGTTCTCCTGAATGCTTCTATCATCCCTTTCCCTTAGGGACACCTGGCATTGCCCAGGAAAATACAGCAGACACTGCACCCAGGTACACGGGTTGATGGAAGCCAGGCTCCTTGAAATGCAAAGCCCAGAACCATACTGTCCCCCACAATCTGAGAGGAAGGCAGCCAGTTTGTAATGCTACTTCCCCAGCCTCCCTGTCAAGCTCAGGAACTGAGTCAGGAATGTTGGGTCCCATCTCTTGCTATCTTGCTTCAGCCACATCCCAAAGTTACCACCCTCTGGTACCAGGGCTAAGATCATGGCATTTTCACTATGACCTTGTGGTGCTGAGACCTCTGTCTTAGCTGCCCAATCTGTGAATAGGGATAGTGATCCTCCCTCCATGGGGGCTGTGAGAGTAAACTATGTAAGTACTGTAAAAGCAGCAAAGAGTCCTGTGGCACCTTCTAGACTAACAGATGTATTGGAGCATAAGCTTTCGTGGGTGAATACGCACTTCGTCAGATGCATGTAGTGGAAATTTCCAGAGGCAGGTATAAATATGCAAGCAAGAATCAGGCTAGGGATACCAAGGTTAGTTCAATCAGGGAGGATGAGGCCCTCTTCTAGCAGTTGCGGTGTGAACACCAAGGGAGGAGAAACTGCTTTGTAGTTGGCTAGCTAGTCACAGTCTTTGTGAATGGCTAGCCAACTATATTCTGAGCATTCATTATCATTAAGGAAACAATGGTTTCTACTTTGCACAGGCCAGTATGACCTGGCCTGCAAAACTGCTACAGAGTGACTGCTCCATCCAATCTCCTACGCGTTCAGAGATCAGGCGCCTTGGGAGAAGCTGCTTTGCGTGTGAGTTGCTCTGCTCCTCAGTCAGGTTGTTTAGTTCTAAAAGAGCAGCTCCAGCATTTGACACAGCGCAAACAGTCCCCACTGCAGCATCCGTTCTCTCTGTGCACCCCGCGGGGCTAAAAGTTACACACACTGAAAAGACCCTTTGGATTGGGAGGTAGGTGGTGCTGCACAGTTCTAGGGTGCATTGTGGGGGAGGCTTCTCGAGGTGGATTTCAAGGCTGCTGTAATGCGCGCTGCCTTCATCCCTGACTTGTGTTCACTGCAGTGTCTGAGGAGGAGAAAGTGTTCCTGGGAACAGTGAAGCACTGAGCCTGCGCCCTTCTCTCTGGGCTGCTTGTGTGTATTTGTTATGGAAGAGATAAGGACCGTAAGCCTTGTTTGCACGTGCAGTGGGACTGCTAGGGAGTAAAGATTGCATCAAATGCCAGTAAACAGCCCCTGAAAGGAAACTAGAGGAAGGTTGTTTATGTTCCACCTCCTGTCAAAAGATGGATGATTCTGGGGCTCATCTCCTCATTGGCAGGGTTGTAGCTGCCTGTGAAGTGCCAGCTCTGGTTTTAACAGCTTAGGGACTTACAGATTCCAGCTGCCTGTTCCTGGTTGTTTGGTCCCTTCACTCCCAGCCCTCATTGTCCCTTCTCCTCCTGCTCTGTGCTGTGCATCTTGCAGGAGGGGGCTGGCTTGTGATGATCTACTTTGGCCCTATAGGGCTTCATGCCATGCTCACTTCATAATGCAGAATAACCCATGTTCTTTCTTTCTTTCCTTCTCTCTTTTCTTATCTGCTACCCGAAGGCTGTTAAAAATATGGTGGGAATGGTGAGTACAACAAACACCAGGGAACATTACTCCTCTGCAGAGGCAAGCCCTGGGCTCTGGAAAACTTTTCAGCCCCATTTCCCTGCGTTACAGTTTAATAGTCACCAAATTTTTAGGCCTGGGATTTGCTTAATTACTTCTAATGGGGAGAAAGGACATTGTGGTGTTGGGCCTGTGCCGCAGGCGTAGTGTAGATGAGGCTGGGAGTCGGGTTTTGTCCTTCCCCCTCTTCCCCACCCAGGCCTTCCCCTTTGTGCATGAATGCAGTACCCTGTGGGTACAAGAAGGGGAACTGCTCCCCGGAGGTCCTGGAAACATGAGGGAAATCTTGGGCTGTTTCCCATGACTGACTTTGTCTTGTTTAGTGCAGCTGGGGTGTTCCTGGGTTTGGCCTCACACCTGATCAAATGGCCCAGTTACAGAATGGCCTTTAAGTGGCCATGAGCAGCCACTAAGCACCCTCCTCCTTTTCTTTCTTCCTGCAGTTTTCGTACTGTGCTTCCCTCCTGCCCTTTCTCTGAAAACAGCCGCACTCTAAGGGCTTGGCTACACTTGCAGATATAGAGTGCTTTGGGTTAAACCACCCTTCATACAGTGCAGTAGGGAAAGCCCTGCAATCTGTGCACACTGACAGCTGAAAGCGCAGTGGTGTGGCCACATTTGCAGCTGCATTGGGACCAGTGCATTATGGGCAGCTATCCCAGCGTTCAAGTGGCTGCAACGTGCTTTTCAAATGGGGAGTGTGTATGTGGGGGTGGGGAGTGGGTTTTTGGGGTGCTGATAGTGTGTCAGCACACTGTCTTGTAAGTACAGACCCTCCTCCCTCCCCCAGCTCTCTCTCACTCACTCAAAGCAAACATTAGCTGTGGGGCCAGTTCTGCATTCCTGTTGTTTGTTCACAACAAAGAGAGGCCACTTCAGTTAATGGGATTATGGGACATTTCGGGAGGGCAATCAGAGCGCTGTAAGGTAACTCCAACTCCTCGTTCACACTGACACTGTAGCGTCTCATCCAATACGCAGCAAACCTTATCCCTCTCGGGGAGGTGGAGTACCAGCAGCGCTCTAGCCAGGGAGTCAGAGCACTCTACGTGCCTTGCCAGTGTGGACGGGGAGTGAGTTAGAGCACTCTGGGTGGCTTTACTGCGGTATAGCATGCAAGTGTAGCCAAGGCCTAACTCACCTCACAAGGGTTCACGTGTCCCTGCTGGAGTCTTCCCAGCACTAGTGCAGAATGTCTGGCCAGTTGTAGGGCCACTCCCTCTGTGCAGAGTGTGACCCCACTCGGGCAGCACCTTGACTCCTGCACTAGACAGCGTACTAGTGACTATCCAGGACAAAGGCAGATTAGGTGTGACCCCACAGGCTGGGAATGTCAGCCAGGAGGTGAATGGGCTGGTATGGAAGGGCTGATGTTTGTTCTGTCATCCTCAGCTACATCAGGTCTTGGTTCAACTCCAAGCAGGAGAGAAGGAGCAGGATTTCTCCTCTGCACCGATCCAGGTTTCCATCAGTGTCCAGCTCTGGAGGCTTCCTGGCTGCCACGAGTTTCTGGCAGCCTTGGGTAAGAGCATGTTTCCTTATTTTATTGCTGCTGTCTGTTGTGGCCATCCAACACCTTACACTTCACAAGCACCTTCACTGCTTACATCCTTTGGTATGTAGGCACGATGGCCCAGCTGCTCATTACCTGGCCGAGTGAATCCTTCTCTGGTCACTGTGAGCAGAGATTGCTCTCCCTGTGTGATTGCCACATGGAGAACTTTGTGTGTATGTGTTACTCCTGGGGGAATTCTGCACCAAAAAATTAAAAATTCTGCTAATTTTATTTGTCAAAATAACACTACATAATCCATAGAGTCATAGATAGATTCATAGATTATGATCATTATGATCATCTCGTCTGACCTCCTGCACAATGCAGGCCACAGAATCTTAACCACCCACTCCTGCGATAAATCTCTCACCTATGTCTGAGCTATTGAAGTCCTCAAATCATGGTTTAAAGACTTCAAGGAGCAGAGAATCCTCCAGCAAGTGACCTGTGCCCCATGCTACAGAGGAAGGTGAAAAACCACCAGGGCCTCTGCCAATCTGCCCTGGAGGAAAATTCCTTCCCGACTCCAAATATGGCGATCAGCTGAACCCTGAGCATATGGGCAAGATTCACCAGCCAGATACCCAGGAAAGAATTCTCTGTCGTAACTCAGATCCCACCCCATTTAACATCCCATCACAAGCTATTGGGCCTATTTACCATGAATATATAAAGATCAGTTAATTGCCAAAATCATAGTATGACATCATGCCAGTTTCAATTATTTTGGTAATTTATTTCAAAATACCTGTCAGCAATATGTCTGTAACAATACAGACACACACAAATTCCTCCAGGAGTAGAGAGTTAAAGAAACCCGTATGACAACCCAGTTCCTGTTTCTCTGCCCGCTTCTTCCCCCCCAGAGCCCAGCCGGGGGCCAGATACCCACAATCGCTCCCCCCCAGAGCCCACCTGTGCGGGCCTCCCTCAGCAAATACACCCGAACCCCTTCATCCCCAGAGCCTAGGGATCCAGAGGGAGAAACAGCCTGATGTCCAGTTCCAGGTTTGCATGGAGTTTCCTGCATGCCACGCTCTCCTTCCCACAGGGTATGCTAACCCTCTAGCTCCCTCCCCCTTTCCCCGGCAATGTCTTCTATGCGCGAGCTGGGCTCTGCCAAGTCCCGTGGTCCCTAGTGGTAGCTAGCAGCACTGCAGCCTATTTCTGTGGGGGAAGGGAAATTCTGCGTGCACGTTAATTTCTGCAAAATTCAGCATCGCGCAGTGGCACAAAAATCCCCCAGGACTTCTGCACCCTAACACCACCTCAGTCAGCAGGACCTAGATAATATTGACTTCAAGTGGCAACTTCCGTTTGATTTGAGAGCAGCCCAGTTTTGCCTTGGCCCCATTTCCTGGCAAGGGTATGTAAGTAGGTAATGAATGAGAGGGTACAACCACTTAGAAGGAAATGGAGTGGAAAGAAGACAAAGATAAGTCATTGCCTTCCTATCTGCCCTCCACCCTCATCCTTCCATGCGTCAGCATCTCATGCCTTCTCCAGACTGCCCCGAACCCTCCCTGCACTGAACTCCAAGGCCATTGCCCTCTCCCTAGACCCACCGCTGCTACGATCCCCTTAAGAAATCAACCAGTCAATGACAGCTGGAGGGGGCACATGGGGCATAATTAGCACTGACTCTATTTATAAATATTAGGAAAACATTTGCTTGTGTGTATATCTATAAAATAGAACATATTTGGTTATTTTTCTTTCCTCCATCCGACCCAGGTAAGCTCCTCAGGGCAAGGACTGTGTCTTCCTATGTGTTTGTACAGCGCCCAGCACAATAAGGCCCCTATCATTATGGGACACGTGGGCACTTACTGGAATAGACATATTAAATACTAACCAGGCAGCACATTGGCACAGAGGAGACAGCCCTGAGCAAGGCCACTGCAAGGTCCTCGTGTCTGTTTGCTCTATGGGGATTATATGCAGCATCTGATGAAGTGAGCTGTAGCTCACAAAAGCTTATGCTCAAATAAATTTGTTAGTCTCTAAGGTGCCACAAGTACTCCTTTTCTTTTTGTGAATACAGACTAACACGGCTACTACTCTGAAACCTGTCATTATGCAGCATCAGTAACTTACTGGGACCAGTTCAAGGTACAGAATCTTTGGGTGAGAAATGGTTTTCTGCTCTATGTTCTCCTACAGGTTTTGACCTTTGTGAAGTTGGGCAGGAGGAGGTGATACTGAAAACTGGGAAACAAGCTAATAGGAGGACCATGCACTTTGCTCTCCAGTCCCTGCTGGCACTTTTTGGTAAGGCTACCTGAAGTGACATTATTTGATCTTGTTCCATCTGATGGCTGGAGGATGATGGTATCTACTGAGGTGGAGTATTACCATCTTTTGCACAAAGAAAAGTGTTACACACAGTTGCTTATCTAGTGAACAAGGGTGTGTGGCACTTCCCAAGCCTGTGCGTTGTCTGCCAGAGAGCTCCCTGTGTGTTTAGACAGGCCTGAAGCTGGGGCAGCTAGCTCTCCACCACTGCTCTGACTATAGGACTCTCTGCAAACATTGAGAAGTGGAGATATAAGGAGGAGAGGGAGTTTATTTGGCAAATACTATGGGTGGGGTGTCTTAGGCCCACGGGGGTGCACTGAACTAGGCACAACATGGGGGAAGGGGACACTTAATGGACAAGGATTGGGCAGAGGATAGGGGGTGTGGATGAGCAAAAGGAAATCTGGAGAGATTTCTGTCTCTCCAAGGAAAATTTGGGAGATAGGTTGGTCACTTCCATCTCTAACTTCTATGATTCGTATAGTCACTAGTTCCCCTGGAGCTAAATCTCTTTTAGAGTAAAACAGAATGGCATTCAGTTCTCTACAAACAGAGAGCGGCTGTCAGTAAGCGAATATGGATCGTGTCCCTTAAACAGTTCAGGGGCATCACCCAGTTTCTATTACTCTGTAGTATGAATTAGTGCTGGGACAGCACTGAAATCCTCTATTTATATAAAACAGAGACCATAGGGGCAGTATGGACTTCCACCTCTCAGCATGCCTCAGCTACACTCTGGAGAGATCAGATTGATGAGAGGGGAGTTTAGGTTCCATCAACTGGCCTTTCACTCAGCTGAGTCTGCCAACAGGGGCGCAAACTGTAGTAGTATCTTTTTGTGCTGTGGATGCTCGTAGACTGGGATCAAGCTCCACCAAATACCAGCTCATTCCTGACCTGAGCTGGCTTTGACTTGGTGTCCCATCAGTGCAAGGTTTGATATTTCTTAACAGTCCCGTGTCCTGTCGCTCTCACACTATTGCCTTGTGTGCCTACGATGGCTGCAAGCTCGATTTGTTCTCAGTCCCTTATGGTACCATATAGGACTGGGGCAGCTAAAGTCAGGTGACTGCACCAGCAGCATGTTTAGGTATTTGTCCTAAATGAGCCTGCCATAGCCATGGCCCTATGACCACAGCTGTAGAATGCTCAGCAATGCGGAAATACTCTTCTAAACCTATGATTCTATTAGTCAGCACTTTCCTTCCAAGCATCTCAAAATGCTTTTCAAATGTTAATGGATTAGACCTCACAGCACTCCTGCAAGAAAGGGGAAACACTAGCCTCATTTCACAGACAGGGACATCAAGGCATGGAGCTTTTGTCTTGCCCTTGGTCACACAACCAGTCGATGCCAGAGTTAGGAATAGAACTCAGGTCGGTTGGCAGTTGGAGTCTTATATGAAGAGGTGATTTGGAGGGCTAAAATATCAACTCAACCAACTTCTTTTCTGGTAGAAGCACTGAGTTTCTGCATGCTCCTTTCCTGGGATGACACATTATGTTTCTCACATAATTCGCAGTTGTGGAGTGGAAGCAGCACTGGAGTTGTTAAACAAATGAGACTAGATCGAAGCAGTGAGATTGGGGGCATATACTGTGCCATTTGCTTTCATTGTAATAAGTGCTGTTGTTTTCATTTACTTAGATTCTACAGAGTTGCCCAAACGTCTTAGCCTGGACAGTTCCTCATCACTGGAATCACTGGCTTCTGCTCAGTCCATTTCCAACCCAATGCCTTTGGGATATCAGAACCCTCCATTCTCTCCTACTTGTCCAGACAGTATTGCATCAGACGCCATTTCTGTGTACAGCCTGAGCTCTATCGCTTCTTCAATGAGTTTTGTTTCCAAGCCAGAGAGCACATCAGAAAGTGCAGGGCACAGAGGGCGACAGGACTATGAAAGGCCTAAGAATGTCTGTCCGCAAAGGTCCTCTGTGCCACGGAGCCAGCTGTCTCCACAGACCAATGCTGCAGCCAGCAAAGACAATGAGGAGTATGAAGGATTTTCTATAATCAGCAATGAGCCTATGGCAACTTATCAAGAAAATATAAAATCAAGATTTTCCCCTGATCACAAACAATCCAAAGCTGGTCAGTCTAGCGGGATTAAAGTTTCTGTCAGTTCCAAAGGGAGCATAAGTACCCCAAATTCCCCTGTTAAAATGACTCTTATTCCCAGTCCAAACTCACCTTTCCAAAAAGTTGGAAAACTTGCTAGTTCTGATACTGGAGAATCTGACCAATCTAGCACTGAAACTGACAGCACTGTCAAATCCCAAGAGGAGAACAATCCAAAGCTCGATCCACAAGAGTTGGCCCAGAAAATTCTGGAGGAGACTCAAAGTCACCTTATTGCTGTTGAACGTCTTCAAAGAAGCGGCAGTCAGATGAGCAAGAAGAACTCGGAAGATGGAGCAGCAGCTGGTGCTTCTGTATTCAGAGCCTCAGAGACCAGTGCGTTCAGTAGGCCACTGAGCTCCAGTCAGAGGAGTCATCCTTCGCCAGTTACAATTAAACCAAAGCCTCCAACAAGGAGCTCATCCCTTCAGAAGGTGAGTTCCGGATATAACAGCCCCACAACATCGGAGATGTCCAACAAAGACGGCACAGGCCCATACAGTGGGCAGCCTTCTCCAAGTTCTGACTCTCATGGCTCGTTAACTGAACAGTCTCACTTTAAACTCAAGTACCCTAGCTCTCCTTATAGCGCTCATATTTCTAAATCTCCCAGAAATATCTCCCCAAGCTCAGGACATCAGTCTCCCGTGGGCAGCACCCCCTCTCCTGCTCTCTCTTACTCCTCAGCTGGTTCTGCTCGCTCCAGCCCCGCTGATGCCCCAGATATAGACAAATTAAAAATGGCTGCCATCGATGAAAAGGTGCAGGCCATCCACAACCTGAAAATGTTTTGGCAGAGTACTCCCCAACATTCCACAGGCCCCATGAAAATTTTCCGAGGAGCTCCTGGAACAATGACTGCTAAGAGAGATGTTCTCAGCTTGCTGAACTTATCTCCACGGCACAGCAAAGCCGAAAGTGCAGACAAGCTGGAACTTAAGGAGTTATCTATTCAGCAACACCTTGCTTCTCCACAAAAGAATCCTCCAAATGGACACAGGCGCCCTGAAACTACCAATGCAGTGACTTCATCCCATTCTCCACCTTCCAATAGCATTCCAGGAACGGTACGCCCCTTGAGGCTGCCATCTGGAAATGGTTATAAATTTTTGTCACCAGGGAGATTTTTCCCTTCCTCCAAATGTTGAAATGTCTTTTGTACCAGTTGATTCAACTTGCAATCACGTAAAGGTTCTCAGTATTTGCTTCTACCCACTTGCCTTGATCAATACAAAACCACAGAATATTACCCGAGAAGCCTGGTCACATCCACGATTAGGAGTGCTGAGTAATGAGACAAATTAGCCTGGCACAGTGCATTACAGTATATGACAAGGGCCTTATGCAAATAGGTTTCAGTTCCTCTTGTCAGTACTTTGGCCAGATGCACCTGATGACCGTTTTGTGTAGCGTTCACAGCTAATTCTGTGCAAAATGTTAGCCTTTAAACCACCTACATGTATTTCTTATCCTGAAAGGATGTTTACAGTTGGATTTTTATACAGAATTTATACATATCCAGGGATTGGGGAAGGAGGCGAGACGAGGCAAATCTTCCATTTTATGCCACAACGATAATGCACACAACATTCTGTCCAGAGAAGAAGTACAAGCCATTGCTTTTATGCTTCCAGGGGCTGCGCGGGGGAGTAGATGATGATGTAACTTGGTGAAATTGCTGTTAGCCAAATGCAAGCATATGTGAGAAAATGCTAGCAATGTACAACTCCTTGGCAACATTGTATTGGTGATTACAACACATCATTCTGGTGCTGTGCTGGTGACATGCCGATAAGGTAGAAATGGATGTTCCATTCTTAATTCCTCTTTCAGTTAACTTTTTCTGAAGAAATACCTTTTAGGCTGAAATTTCCATTGAGTGATCTGACCCCAAAAGAACATTTTGGTAAGTAATGAACAAAATCCCATATCTGAGTAGTGGGAGAGTGACAGATACAAGTTCTGGTTTTACAAAGTGATACCTTTGTTGCACATAATTTTACAAGGGTAGGTTTTTCATATCGGCAGGTAGCTGGTCAGCATTAAACTTTTCTGTTTAATTCTGAAAACGAGAGGGAGATGCACAGTGAATGTGAGAGAGGGTTACGCAGTGTGCAGGTCCTCAGCATGCAGAAATCAGACACTGACATGTGATCTAGTGATCACATGTTCAGGGAGCTCTCTCCATTACTGCTAGATCTTCCCAAGCGTCTTCCCAATCTCTTTCCCTGTTATCTTGCTTTCAGGGCCAATATATGCAAATTAAATAGGTCTGTGTCATTGTGCAAACAGACTGCACATTAAAATCTATGCATCTGGGCCTGTTAACCCCTTCTCCCTGGGCCAAGTGGGAAAGCCAGGAGCACTCCTGCAGCTAGGAGGGGAGGACAGGCTGGGCAACAGCCAACACAGAGTGAGGCAGAGCTAAGGCAGTTGGGAATCAGGCTGGGGACACTCGTTGTTTTTAAAGAAGGCCATTAAATACAAACCACAGAGTTAATGTAACAAAGACAGAATTTACGTGCACTGAAGTCAGGACATACACAACAACATAAACTCAGCCACACTGCACATCTAGCTCAAAGCAAAGTATTATACAGGCAATGTGCTGTGAGTTTTTGAGCAAGGAACAAAGTGAAGGCACCTGGCTTCTGCTCTAGACTCTTCCCCAATTCACTGTGAGACTTTGGACTAGTCACTTCACCCCTCTGTGCCTGAGCGCCCCCATCTGTCAAATGGGGGTAGTAATACTTACCTACCTACCTCACAGGGGTGTTGTGAGGCTTAATTAATTAGGCCTCGATTTTTAGTTAGACTTCAACTCAGCTCCTGGTATTGTGCTCTGTAGTAGAGGCCTATCTACATGAATTGTGGGTGCAATCAACTGGCTCGGCTTCTAGCTGGGCATGGCTGTAGATGCATAAAATTGTGTCACCCAGACCCTTTTTGAAGCTCTAGGTCTTAACGTTTGTGACGCTCTTTGAAATCCTGGATGAAAGGTGCTACAGCAGTACAAAGCATTAAATTCTCATGGCTATAATATAAAATACTGGCCCTGATTAGCATTTAAAAACCCTATGGTTTGGAGAGAAATGTTTGCCGTATCACAACTGCAAGAAACTAAATGCAAGCACTACAGATACCAGATGTCAGGGCATGTGCATGTAGACAGTTAACAGAGAGAGGGATGATCATGAAACTTTCAGTGCAAAAGACCAGGAAGAGCTTAATGCTCCACTTACACATATTAGAAAATGTGGCAAAACAGTAAGCTAAATCTAGTACATGTCTTACTAGATGAAAATTATTTGGCTCTTGCATTACAGCTTCCTATGTGGGTGAAGTAACATATTTTATTGGCCCAACTTCTGTTGGTGAGAGAGAGAAGCTTTGAGCTCCACAGAGCTCTTCCTCAAGTCTGGGAAAGCCAGGTCTATACTACGGACTTATATTGGTATAACTACATCACTTGGGTGTGAAATATCCACACCCCTGAGAGACATAGTTATACCAACCTAACCTCTCGCCCCCTTGTAGACAGTACTGTGTCGACGGGACAGCTTCTCCCATTGACAGAACTACCACCTCTCAGGGAGGTGGATTAGCTCTGCAGACACTTCTCCTGTCAGCACAGGAGTATCTTCACTTAAGCACTACAGCAGCACAGTTGCAGTATTTTAAGTGCAGACCTAAAAGTATGATAGCTAAATACAAGATAGACTAGATAGTTTAGTACAAGCAATTAGCACATATTTTAAGGGACTGTTCATGGTGAAGTGGCCCATTAACAACCCTGCTGTCGTAGCACAAAAAGGGGGGTTAGTGGGTTATAAAGACGGTTGTAATAAGCCATGAATCCAGTGTCTCTGATCAGTCCAGGATTTTTAGTGTCTAGCAAAGTTATGAATTTAAGCTTCCAGGCTTGTCTTTTGAAAGTGTTGTGCAGGTTTCCTTTGAAGATGAGGACTGATAGGTCAGATATACTGCGATCCCTTTGAAAAGTGTTCATCCACAGGAGACAGGGTTTTTTTGTCCTTTATCGTCTTCCTGTGTGAGTTCATTGAGGAGCATAGTGATTGTCTGGTTTCACCCACGTAGTTGTTGTAATTGTTATTAAGGCATTTAGTACACTAGATGAGGTAATTCAAAAAGACACGCCTGTGAACTTAAATTCATGACCTTCCTAGACACTGAAAATACTGGCCTTAAATAGACACTAGATTTGTGGTTTATTACAACTATCTGTAACCAGGCTACATCTACACTACAAATTACTTGGAAATAATTTACGTCGCTCAGGAGTATGTCCTATGTCTACAGGGGTGTTTTTGTCCTATGTCTACAGGGGTGTTAACAGGTCACTTCAACTTTGAATGGTCCCTTATAATATGTGCTAACTACTTATGTGAAACTGTCTGTTCCATCTTGCTGTGACACTCTTTGGGCTTGTCTTCATGTACAGCAGTGCAGCTGCGCTGGCAGGAAGACAAGCCCTTAGGCTACGTCAACACTGTCAGAAAGTTGTGGTGCTAAAGCCTTGCCGCTGTAAGGCACGCAGTGTACCCACTCTGTGTGGGCAGGAGAGAGCTCTCCTGCCATTGAGGGGCGGTAGCATTGTCGGCGAGAGAGCATGTCCCACAGACAAAGTGCTGTGCACACCGGCGCTTTTCGTTGGTAAAACTTCTATTGGTCAGGGTATGTTTTTTTCTCCACCCGAGCTACAAAATTTTACAGACTAAAGTGCAGTGTAGACATAGCCTTAGTACTTTTCCCAGACCTGAAGAACTCTGTGTAGCTTGAAAGCTTCTCTCTCACACCAACCGAAGTTGATCCAATAAACAATATGACCTCACCCACCTTGTTTCTCTAATATCCTAGGACCGACATGGCTACAACACCACTGCCTTCAGCTTCCTATGTGACAGTTTGGCCCAAGGGGTTATCCTTTCTTAATTAGCCCAGAAGCATTAGAATAAGGGGAAGAAATACGTCAGTACAACAGCTAAGAAATGTTGTAAATGACGACGAAGATGTTGATGATGTAAATTAATTTAGCCACATTTGTTCAGGCCACTGAGAGACCCCATAGGTTCCACTCCAGTTCTACTCAACTTTACCATTTTGGTACAACATCTTAGAAACATCAAGATTGGAGGTGGGCACCTTTTCATTTACATAACAGCACATACTCCCTGCTGTGCTGCATGATATGCCAGAAATCCCCCCATATATGTTCCGTACATGGTGCTATAATCATACAGAACTGATACAGTTCAAACGCTGTTATTTTGGTACAGCCTATTTTCACACCTCCAGAGGGCTTCGTACTAGCAACTGAACTTTCAGAAAATGTGGATCAGTAAAAATGTATTAAAGAGGAAAGTGATTAGGGTGCAGAGAAGAGGGGAGTTCAGTATTTGGGGAACTGGTGGTGTATAAATATGGATGATTTGGGGACTGCATTTCTATGGACACATGGCACTTCTACTGGTTTTACTGAGAGCTGTGAACTTCACACGCTTCCTGCCTGCTCCTGGGCTGGAGACACCTCACAAACCCTCAAACCTCACTTCCCCGCCCCATAGATGAGAAATGATCAGATTTGCCATTTATGTGGTAAAATTCAGGAACCCATTGTTCTCCTTTTTATATTAGAATCCCTTCTGTGGAAGTTACATGCGTTTGTCGTCGTATTTGTGCATGGTACAAGTGATAACACTGCTTAATAAGAGCAATAAGAACTAGGTATTATCCACTTTCACGATAAATCTCCCACATGCAAAAAATATCCCCAAGGCAATAGAATATATTTTTGTTTAGTTTTGCCCAGTATGTTTTTCTGTGTGAAATACTAATTATGAATATTTTGTTGACTGTCTTTAGCTAAATGGAAAGAGCCAAAAGTCAAATTTTGTCCTTATTTCATTAGGTGGCCTGAACGAGCCAGGTGCGGAGTCTCCTTTTTATCAGACCCTTATTTAAACAAGAAAACAAAAAGGTTCATATTGAAAAACCGTTGAGGTAAAGGTAGCGAAGGGGACACTCCAACCACGATCCTACCCCTCAGCGACAGTTCCCTTCAGCTGGTACCACTTTTTCACTGAACATCTGTTTTAGGTTGTAGGGTAGGTACCAAGCTTGCAGAAAATCTGCATGCCCATTTAAGAAGCACTGATCACTTGAGGCTGGGTGACAATGAATTTGAGTGATTTCAGTAAATATGGGAATATTGTAATGCATCTATTCTGCCATGTTGTCCAGAAAGGCTGTATGTGTGTATTGTGAACTGGGCTCTTATGTTGCAGAAATCTTGCAAAAGAACTTTGAAGATGGTAACTCAAGGAGGATTAGTCAGCTAAGACCCTTCTCCCATGCAGCAGCTTTTTAGCAGTCACTCTCCTTGTATGCAGTATTAGCCATGTTTGGCCTATATGGACTTTTTTGTAAATTAAAGCTCTGTTTCCAGACAGCATTAAACATTTTATATTACAAAATTTACCATGTAAAAAGAATTTCATATTTTTATTGAAATTGCTAGGGCATTTGGCCTTCTTTCTTTGTGATTTCAGTGTCTATTAAAGCATGAGTTCTCTCAGTACTTCAGTGTTGTGTCCTAGGATCACATTTCTAATGGATTGTTTAGTCCTCTGACTTCCCTACTCCAGACATCTGGCCATGGACGACTGCTAACTACCTTCATCCTCAGCCTCCAAATAAGACATTTGTCATGCAATAATTTACATGCTGTGGCTACGGAACATTAGCGGCCAGTTCCAACACTATGGTAACTGCAAATGTCTTCCAGTGTGGCAATGGGAGGGTTAGTGAGAGCTCCCTTTGCTTCCTGTTGTAGAACACAGTACTCCAATCAGAAAGAGAAGTGACGGTACAGACGCCTACTCTTCCACCAGCATGGGACGGTAGAGCTAACATTTGCTCAATTTCCTTGTTTCTGCCAGCAGCAATGAGAAGTGGAGGGGTGATATAGCCCCCAGAATCTGCTGGAGCTGTAAGCTTGTTTGGTTTAAGCTAGTCTTTCACAGTGATGTATGTAAGGTCACAGAGGAACAGCCGTGTTAGTCTGTATTCGCAAAAAGAAAAGGAGTACTTGTGGCACCTTAGAGACTAACCAATTTATTTGAGCATGAGCTTTCGTGAGCTACAGCTCACTTCATCAGATGTAAGGTCAGTTACTGCTTAGATGCTGTGACAACATGGGCAGCAGGCAATAACTAGTATTTGCCTTTTTATTGTATGTAAGGTGTGTCTGTGGGGCTTATCAGGCAGCTATCTGTGCAATCTCTAGTTGTACAAACAGAACAGAACATCTATGGGGCCTGTTGCTCAGCTATCTGTGATCTCTAGTTGCACAAGCATAACACACTGTAAGAGGCTTATCCCAAATATCTGAAACACCAGGGTTCCTCACCCCCAGGGTCTCCAATTAGCAACTTAACCCATGGTAGCATTGCTTGGACAGGCTGCTTGGTTATCACTGAACTCCTCACCTGTTGGAAGGAGCTTTCCCAGGAGCGAGTTCCGTATATTTGGAGTGGCAAGTACTGCAGCCCTCGGATGGGAGTTTTGTAGCTCCCTGCTCCTGATTGCACTCCTGCCCTGTCAGCCAAGCACCATATTTCCATGGTGATGAGCAGAGTGGTGTTAATGGGATCGGCCCCATTGTTTCCTATTGGCTTGCCTCATTCTTGTTCCTAAGATGGTGGCACGTCCTCACAGATGCATAAAGAATACTGTCTCTATTCCATTCAGAGATGTATTTTTAGAGTGCCAACCATTGCAAGATCTCATTGCACCACTGGACAAACATCAGGGATCTGGCTAAAAGTTTAATATCTAAATTGGTCCAACTACATTTCATGGGACAAAAGCAGATGATTAGGGACACTGGCATTTAGACAAAAGCGAGTGCAGCCTTTCTCAGAATGAGACATACAGTACATTCACCTGATGTACTCTGTGCATTTGAACCACACCCCTCAGTGTAGCCTATTTGCTGAAACATACAACATTAGTCTTTTGACATAACAGGGAAAATGGCTACATTTAGAAAATGTTACATTATTTACAGTCAATTATATGACCATTTTTGATGTTATATTGGTAATAAACCCATCCTTTGTCTTGGAAGCCAATCATCAAGAAAGAATACACACAGGAGCAGAATCAGTGAAGGCAGGAAAGCAGAATTCTTCCTTTTAGTGGAATACTGATCTCTCTACAGTCTTGTAAAGCCCCCAGATTCCACGCTGATGATCACGTTCAAAAGGTGTAAGAATAATATACCTTTTAAGTGGATGGTGAGCCAGGCTATGAGCCCAATGTAGTATCTGAACTTTAAATGTGAATTTCCTGTCTTTTAAATGCTCAGCTATTTTCAAACACTAATTTTGAGGTTGTTATAAAAGTAATTTTAGATTAACAGTTTTGTGTATGAAAAATCCTGAATTTCAGAGATACCTGATAGTCTGTAGCAACTCCCGGTTGGGAGAAACATTATTAATTTTGGAAATGCTTGTTCCTTCATTGCAAGCGAGAAGAATTTAATTTATCCTCCCTTTGTGTCTGGGTTCGCAAAGGCTAATGTGTTTGGCTCCTCTTCTGTGACCTGATTCTTTTGCACTGCTTACGTGGGACAAAGGAGCTGGAATCTGGCCAGTTGAGAATTCCCCAGTGCTCTAAGCTGATGCAGCGCTGGCTCCTGGGTGAACCATCCTGGCCATTGCCCCCTTGTGTTCTACTCCATTCGGCCAATTTTCAGCTGGGCTATGGTCCCCTAGGGGATAGATGTAACTGTCATAGATTAGAGCAGCCACTAAGCTGACACAGACCTGTTCACAGAATCAAGGAGCCATAATCTGCTCCTAGATGGCACTCTCAGCCGTTCTTAGTGTAGGTGAAAATCTGGCCTAATATACCTATAAGCAAATCTTTTTGCAAGGCTCACAAAATGAAAAAACTTTCCATTTGTTTTACCATTAATAACCCATATGCACAAGCTTGTAATCACTTTGTAAATCTGCAGTAGGATATTTCTACTAACTTCTCAGTTTGCAGATGAAATGTGTTTCCACCTCTTGGAAGGTACAGATTCTGCTGCAAATAGCCAGGAGCCATTGAGGTGCTAATACCTTTAAAAATGTTAGATTCACAATCAAGAATGGCAAGTCCAACCAATGTTATTTTCATTGAGAAACTGAAATCCCTAGGAAGTCAGCAGCTCTATAAGAAACTACAGCAGATAAGGTACTGAGTCTGCATCTGAGTTGTGGAGCCTCCAGGATGCGGCCACTCAAGACAATATTATTGTGTGTGGTATAATTTGGATATAAACAAAGAGAATGAGGGTTTCAGAGAAAGCATAGACTGTAGCTAGCTGGGTAAACAAAAGACAAATGTCCATATGCGGGGAGAGCTGCAACAGCGGACGGCAGTCAGTCTATATTTTGAAAACCACATAAAGGAAAATACTAAAAGCTTGAGAGCTTAGTGCGGCCCTTGCTGGGCACTTTATCATTCTCTTACCTTCCAGACAAAATCAGTGGGATGTATATCCCCAACCATGTCCAAGACACTCAGATGGGAGGATCTTCTTTGTGGCTTTGAAATCTGAAATCTCCTGCTAATATGTTTCCTTTAAAGCCTGTTCTACCATGGGCCTCTCTAGATCAGGAAAATGAGATATGTTTAGCACACTTGTTTATTAACATGTTTTTAATACACATCACACCTTGTAGGCAAAGGCAGTGGTGTTTAAAAATGTGTTCGCTAATTACAGTCAGTGCACCATCTTCAGTGCTGCTGGAGCTGGTTCTAGGTTACCACAGGGGACTGACAGTGCAAGAGGAAAGAGGCCTTCGGGTACCCTTTACCACACACTCTTTTCTATCTGAAAGGGCTGGTTAATGGGTGATGTTAGCATTAAAGGAAGCTACTGCACTTTCTAGTGTCTGGGTGAGTGCAGAAATTGGAGCTTGGCAGGATTATATGAGGAGAAATGGGCCTAAGGATTCTGATTTGGGCAATTAACATTCCAAGTAAGGCTGTCAATTAATCGCAGTTAATTCATTCGATTAACTCTAAAAAAATTAATCACGATTAAAAAATTAATCGCAATGAATCTCGCACTTATAAAAAATTGAATACCAACTGAAATTTATTCAATATTTTGGATGTTTTTCTACATTTTCAATATTGATTTCAGTTACAACACAGAATACAAAGTGCACAGTGCTCACTTTATTTTTTTTATTATAAATAATATGCACTGTAAAAATGATAAACAAAAGAAATAGTATTTTTCAATTCACCTCATACAAGTATTGAAGTGCAATCTCATCGTGAAAGTGTAACTTACAAATGCATATTTTTTTAGTTACATAACTGCTCTCAAAAACAAAACTGTACAACTTTAGAGCCTACAAGTCCACTCAGTCCTACTTCTTATTCTGCCAATCACTAAGACAAACAAGTTTGTTTACATTGACAGGCAATACTGCTGCTTGCTTCTTATTTACAATGTCACCTGAAAGTGAGAACAGGGGTTCGCATGACACTTTTGTAGCCGGCATTGCAAGGTATTTATGTGCCAGATATGCTAAACATTCGTATGCCCCTTCATGCTTCGGCCATCTTGCCAGAGGACATGCTTCCATGCAGATGATGCTTGTTAAAAAAAAAAAAACTGCATCCATTAAATTTGTGACTGACCTCCTTGGGGGGAGAATTGTATGTCTTCTGCTCTGTTTTACCTGCATTCTGCATATATTTCATGTTCTAGTAGTCTTGGATGATGACTCAGCACATGTTCATTTTAAGGTTTCAGAGGAACAGCCGTGTTAGTCTGTATTCGCAAAAAGAAAAGGAGTACTTGTGGCACCTTAGAGACTAACCAATTTATTTGAGCATGAGCTTTCGTGAGCTACAGCTCACTTCATCAGATGTATACCGTGGAAGCTGCAGCAGACTTTATATACACACAGAGAATATGAAACAATATCTCCTCCCACCCCACTGTCCTGCGGGTAATAGCTTATCTAAAGTGATCAACAGGTGGGCCATTTCCAGCACAAATCCAGGTTTTCTCACCCTCCACCCCCCCACACAAATTCACTCTCCTGCTGGTGCTAGCCCATCCAAAGTGACAACTCTTTACATAATCAAGTCGGGCTATTTCCTGCATAGATCCAGGTTTTCTCACATCCCCCCCACCCCCATACACACACAAACTCACTCTCCTGCTGGTAATAGCTCATCTAAACTGACCACTCTCCAAGTTTAAATCCAAGTTAAACCAGAACATCGGGGGGGTGGGGTAGGAAACAGGCTACCTTGCATAGTGACTTAGCCACTCCCAGTCTCTATTTAAGCCTAAATTAATAGTATCCAATTTGCAAATGAATTCCAATTCAGCAGTTTCTCGCTGGAGTCTGGATTTGAAGTTTTTTTGTTTTAAGATAGCGACCTTCATGTCTGTGATTGCGTGACCAGAGAGATTGAAGTGTTCTCCGACTGGTTTATGAATGTTATAATTCTTGACATCTGATTTGTGTCCATTTATTCTTTTACGTAGAGACTGTCCAGTTTGACCAATGTACATGGCAGAGGGGCATTGCTGGCACATGATGGCATATATCACATTGGTGGATGTGCAGGTGAACGAGCCTCTGATAGTGTGGCTGATGTTATTAGGCCCTGTGATGGTGTCCCCTGAATAGATATGTGGGCACAATTGGCAACGGGCTTTGTTGCAAGGATAAGTTCCTGGGTTAGTGGTTCTGTTGTGTGGTATGTGGTTGTTGGTGAGTATTTGCTTCAGGTTGCGGGGCTGTCTGTAGGCAAGGACTGGCCTGTCTCCCAAGACTTGTGAGAGTGTTGGGTCATCCTTTAGGATAGGTTGTAGATCCTTAATAATGCGTTGGAGGGGTTTTAGTTGGGGGCTGAAGGTGACCGCTAGTGGCGTTCTGTTATTTTCTTTGTTAGGCCTGTCCTGTAGTAGGTAACTTCTGGGAACTCTTCTGGCTCTATCAATCTGTTTCTTTACTTCTGCAGGTGGGTATTGTAGTTGTAAGAAAGCTTGACAGAGATCTTGTAGGTGTTTGTCTCTGTCTGAGGGGTTGGAGCAAATGCGGTTGTATCGCAGAGCTTGGCTGTAGACGATGGATCGTGTGGTGTGGTCAGGGTGAAAGCTGGAGGCATGCAGGTAGGAATAGCGGTCAGTAGGTTTCCGGTATAGGGTGGTGTTTATGTGGCCATTGTTTATTAGCACTGTAGTGTCCAGGAAGTGGATCTCTTGTGTGGACTGGACCAGGCTGAGGTTGGTGGTGGGATGGAAATTGTTGAAATCATGGCGGAATTCCTCAAGGGCTTCTTTTCCATGGGTCCAGATGATGGGTCCATTTTAAGAACACTTTCAATGCAGATTTGACAAAACGCAAAATAGGTACCAATGTGAGATTTCTAAAAATAGGTACAGCACTCGACCCAAGGTTTAAGAATCTGAAGTGCCATCAAAAATCTGAGAGGGATGAGATGTGGAGCATGCTTTTAGAAGTCTTAAAAGAGCAACACTCAGATGTGGAAACTACAAAACCCAAACCACCAAAAAAGAAAATCAACCTTCTGCTGGTGGCATCTGACTCAGATGATGAAAATGAACATGTGTCAGCCTGCACTGCTTTGGATTGTTATCAAGCAAAACCTGTCATCAGCATGGAAGCATGTCCTCTGGAATGGTGGTTGAAGCATGAAGGGACATGTGAATCTTTAGTGCATCTGGCACGTAAATATCTTGCAACACCAGTTACAACAGTGCCATGCAAACACCTGTTCTCACTTTCAGGTGACATTGTAAACAAGAAGCAGGCAGCATTATCTCCTGCAAATTGTAACCAACCTTGTTTGTTTGAGTGACTGGCTGACCAAGAAGTAGGACTGAGTGGACTTGTAGACTCTAAAGTTTTACATTGTTTTATTTTTGAATGCAGTTTTTTTTTACATAATTCTACATTTGAAAGTTCAACTTTCATGATAGAGATTGCACTACAGTACTTGTATGAGGTGAACTGAAAAATACTATTTTTTTGTTTTTACAGTGCAAATATTTGTAATCAAAAATAAATATAGAGTGAGGACTGTACACTTTGTATTCTGTGTTGTAACTGAAATCAATATATTTGAAAATGTAGTAAACATTCAAAAATATTTAAAATAAATGGTATTCTAATGTTAACAGTGCAATTACTCATGACTGATTTTTTTTAATCGCTTGACAGCCCTAGTTCCAAGTTACTGCCAGGGTAAAGGCCCCACCAGGTGTTGCCTTAACCAGGGCCAGCGAAGTGGAGCAGAGGCAATACTCCGGGATCTGAATCAGTCTCTCTGCACTTCCTAGTCCATATTCCAGGCTGCAGGTAATTTATAGGAAGGATTTGTCAGCTGATACTATGCAAAGTGAGGCCAGAGTAAACACCCCACACACACACAGCGCTGTTTTCTGGATGGTGTTAATCAAGTTCGAATTTGACAATTTTTGGGAATTCTTTTCTAACCACAAGGGAATCATTTGCAAACTAGAAATTTTCTCTTTATACCCAATTATTTACTAATTAGTCCAGGTTGGGCCCGAGTGTTTATAAATAAAACAGGAATGTGACTGAAAGCAGTTTCATGCATTGCTCCCCACAAGCTCTCTTACAGACCTACTGCATGGTTAACGCAGTACAGAATTTCAGGGGTTGTATTCATAAGCTGCCCCTTCCCACCCCCAGCACAGGAGACAGGAATCCAGCAGCTGTCAACTAAGAGTAATGAAATGTTATTGAATGACAAATGACTAGCAAGTAAAAGCTAGTGTTAATTGTTCCTAAGGCCACCCACTGCCAGCAAAGAAACCAGGATGAGTGCTGGTTGGTTCATTGAGAATACCAAGAAGTGAGACCAGAGCTAGCTGGCAAAGCTAATTTAGAGGATTAAGGTGGATGTGCCTGCAGTAACTCAGAACCATTCTGCCAGTGCCACGGCCACGGACTGCGGATCAAACACAAGGACTAATCTTTGCATGATGCAAATCAGCCCAACAAAGTGAAAGGATCTGCAGTATCCAGAGAAGTCAGGCACTAACCATTATCCCATAAACAGGGCGCTACCAAATTCACAGACATGAAAAACACATCACGGACCATGAAGTCTGGTCTTTTGTGTGCTTGTACAGATTTCATGGGGGAGACCAGCATTTCTCAAACTGGGGGTCCTGACCCAAAAGGGAGTTGAGGGAGGGTCGCGGTATTGCCAGCCTTACTTCTGCACTGTCTTTAGGGCTGGGTGGCCAGAGAGTGGGGGCTGTTGGCCGGGCGCCCGGCTCTGAAGGCGGCGCCCCACCAGCAGCAGTGCAGAAATAAGGGTGGCAACGCCCTACCGTGCCGCTCTTACTTCTGTGCTCCCGTCCTCAGAGCTGGTCAGCCAGACAGTGGCGGCTGCTGACTGAGGTCCCAGCTCTGCAGGCAGCAGCGCAGAAGCAAGGGTGGCAAAGCCCTACCATGCCATCCCTTCTGGCGGCAGTTCTGCCTTCAGAGCTGGGCTCCTGACCAGCAGCCGCTGCTCTCCAGCTGCCCAGCGCTGCCTCCAGCAGCAGCACAGAAGTAAGGGTAGTGGTACCCCAACCCCCTCTACAATAACCTTGAAACCCCTCCCTCCCACACAACTCCTTTTTGGGTCAGGACCCCTACAATTACAACACCGTGAAATTTCAGATTTAAATAGCTGAAATAATGAAATTTACTATTTTTAAAACCCTATGACTGTGAAATTGACCAAAATGGACCATGAATTTGGTAGGGTCCTACCCATAAATGAAAAAACATCATTAAAAATTGCATGCTGTCCTGCTTCATACCTAGAGCTTCAAGGCTGGTCCTGTAAAACTGGCTCACTGCCCTTCTCCAGGAGCAGAGTAGCACTACACCATAAAATCGTTGTTAACTTTATCATTCCGTGAACTGTTTTGTAAGCAAGAGAAAGCCCCTTCCTTGAGTCATCTCCCTTCCTCGTTGCTGCCAGCTTTCACAATACTTGGTGTTTTTCTCCAAGGCCCAACTACCATAGTCCTGTGATTGTGTGAGAATCTCAGCTTTTACTTTAAGTTTCTAGCCCTTGTGGTTGTGGAGAAAAAGCTAGGAAATATGCCTAGTGTGTAACCAACCAGCTCAGAAACCAGAAAGCAAAGAAAAAGAACCCTAATGTATTATTTTAAAAAGTCACAATGCGGGGGTGACTCATAATTTTCAGTGCTCGGGACTGGAAATGCTGCTCCCCCACATGGTTCTGAATGTCATTGTGCAGCTACCAGGGCATCACAACGCATAGCTTGCGGATTACAGCACCAGGGAGCAAGTCGAACAAAACACCCACGTATGCAACTCAGCAAGTGTCTCCTGTGCAATTCAGTCTACATTCTGTGGTGAAGGGAATGCTGAATCTCAGTGATAAAATAAAAACAACAAGGAGTCCGGTGGCACCTTAAAGACAAACAGATTTATTTGGGCATAAGCTTTCGAGGGCTAAAACCCAATTCATCAGATACATGGAGTGAAAATTACAGATGCAGGCGTTATTATACTGACACATGACAAGAAGGGCGTTACCTCGCAAGTGGAGAACCTCAAAAGTGGACTCTTTCTGCCCCACCACCCCCACGAACATGATACCGTTCTGCGGTGATCTGGAAGCCTACTCTGTCATCTCCGACTCAAGGAATATTTTCAACACACCACTGAACAGCGCACTGACCCACAGGAACCCTCCTACCGACACTACAAGAAGAGGAATTCTGCGTGGACTCCTCCTGTCGAAATGACAGACTGGACTTCTACATAGAATGCTTCCGCAGACGTGTACAGGCTGAAATTGTGAACAAACAGCATCACTTGCCCCATAACCTCAGCCATACAGAACACAACGCCATCCACAGCCTTAGAAACAACTCTGACATTATAACCAAAGGGGCTGACAAAGGAGGTGCTGTAGTCATAATGAACAGGTCGGATTACGAACAGGAGGCTGCCAGGCAACTCTCCAACACCACATTCTACAGACCACTATCCTCTGACCCCACTGAGGAGTACCAAAAGAAACTACACCATCTGCTCAATAAACTCCCTGTGATAGCATGGGAACAAATCTACACAGACACACCCCCAGAGCCCCGACCAGGGGTATTCTATCTGCTATCCAAGATCCATAAACCTGGAAACCCTGGACACCCCATCATCTCAAGCATCGGCACTCTTACAGCAGGATTATCAGGAACTCTCTCCTCAGACCCTATGCTACCAGCACTCCTAGCCACCTTCGAGACACCACCGACTTCCTAAGGAAACTACAATGCATTGGTGATCTTCCTGAAAACACCTTCCTGGCCACCATGGATGTAGAAGCTCTTTACACCAATATTCCACATGAGGATGGACTACAAGCTGTCAGGAACAATAACCCTGATGAGGCCACAGCACACCTGGTGGCTGAGCTTTGTGACTTTGTCCTCAACCACAACCATTTCAGATTTGGAGACAACTTATACTTTCAAGTCAGTGGCACTGCTATGGGTACCCGCATGGCCCCACAGTATGCCAATATTTTTATGGCTGACTTAGAGCAACGCTTCCTCAGCTCTCGTCCCCTAGCGCCCCTCCTCTACTTGCGCTACACTGATGACATCTTCATCATATGGACCCACGGGAAGGAGGCCCTTGAAGAATTCCACCTGGATTTCAACAACTTCCACCCCACCAGCCTGGACCAGTCCACACAAGAGATCCACTTCCTGGACACTACAGTACAAGTAAATGATGGTTACATAAACACCACCCTATTCCAGAAACCTACTGACCGCTATAGTTACCTACATGCCTCCAGCTTCCATCCAGGACACATCACACGATCCACTGTCTACAGCCAAGCCCTAAGATACAACCGAATTTGCTCCAATCCCTCAGACAGAGACAAACACCTACAAGATCTTTATCAAGCATTCTTAAAACTACAATATCCACCTGGAGAAGTGAGGAAACAGATTGACAGAGCGAGACGAGTACCCAGAAATCACCTACTACAGGACAGACCCAACAAGGAAAATAACAGAACACCACAGACCATCTCGTACAGCCCCCAGCTAAAACCTCGACTGCACATGTCAACGATCTACAACCTATCCTGAAAAACGATCCCTCACTCTCACAGACCTTGGGAGACAGGCCAGTCCCCGCTTACAGACAGCCCCCCAACCTGAAGCAAATACTCACCAGCAACTATACACCACGCCACAGAAACACTAATCCAGGAACCAATCCCTGTAGCAAACCTCATTGCCTACTCTGTCCCTATATCTACTTTAGCGACACCATCAGAGGACCCAACCACATCAGCCACACCATCAGAGGCTCATTCACCTGCACGTCTACTGATGCTATATATGCCGTCATGTGCCAGCAATGCCCCTCTGCCATGTACATTGGCCAAATCGGACAGTCCCTACATAAAAGAATAAATGGACACAAATCGGACATCAGGAATGGTAACATACAAAAGCCAGTAGGAGAACACTTCAATCTTCCTGAACATTCAATAACAGATTTAAAAGTAGCTATGCTTGAACAAAAAAACTTCAGAAACAGACTTCAAAGAGAAACAGCGGAACTAAAATTCATTTGCAAATATAACACCATTAATTTGGGACTGGGAGTGGCTGGCTCTTACAAAAGCAGCTTTGCCTCTCCTGGAATTGACACCTCCTCATCTATTATTGGGAGTGGACCACATCCACCCTGATCGAATTGACCCTGTCATCACTGGTTCTCCACTGGTTCTCCACTTCTCTTCATGTGTCAGTATAATAATGCTTGCATCTGTAATTTTCACTCCATGGATCCGATGAAGTGGGTTCTAGCCCATGAAAGCTTATGCCCAAATAAATCTGTTAGTCTTTAAGGTGCCACCGGACTCCTTGTTGTTTTTGTGGATACAGACTAACATGGCTACCCCCTATACAGTGATAAAATAGCAACTAGTAGCAAGTCTCAATAGGAGGTGGCCCTATCAGGCCAGCACTGCTATACTGAATTCCGTATATAACTCTTCTCCTTTCTTCTCATGCTCCCAGAGAACCTCATCTGTCGGCAACACCCAAACACCTCTCCACCCAACCCTTCCCTCATATTCAGCCCATCAATTTCCATGACTTCACTACTGCACTCATCCCCTCCTCCCTGGTCCTTCCTGCACCTTCTCTGTCTCATGTATTGTCTCCTCCTTCTTTGCTCACTCCTCTAATTGTGACCTGGCATGCTCTTGCCCACCAAAGTCGTTTTCACTAACCTCCTAGCCCTGGGTTACCCCAAACAGCTGCTTCCTCCACTCCCATTTCCATGCCTCTCAATACCTCTGAGCCAGTAAGGAGGGAAAAGACGGGCTAGTGGATTGGTCATTAGCCTAGAACCTGAGAGACCCAGGTTCTAGTCCCTGCCCTACCCCAGACATCTTACATGACCTTGGCCAATTCACTTAGCCTACCTGTGCCTCAGTTCCCCATCTGTACAACACTGTAAATAGCCCTGCCCTACCTCCCAGAGGTGATGTAAGGCTGAATACACTGCCAATTGTGAGGTCCCAGCTACTAGGATGATGGGGGCCACATCTGTGCCTCAGGTAGCCAAACTGCCTACGTTCCCCAGCATGCATTCCCACAACCATGGCTTGGCTCCCTGCTGCTCCTCCTCACACATGCCCTTCTCCCTTTCTGCAAGTGCTTACTGACATTCTCAAAGGAAAATCAACAGCTGTGGTCTCCCTCCTCTCACCCAGACCCTCTTCTCCCACCACAGCAAGGTTTCTCTACAGCACACCTCTCTTGCCACCAACCTCAAGCCTTCCACAACCTATTGCTATCCTTTGGCTTTCTAGCCTTTGCACTTACATGGCCATTTGTCCAACAGCATGTGTCACATGGCGTGGCATTGGGAGGGAGGCCCCCCTTCCAGGGAGGGAGGGAAAGTGGCATGGGTCTCTGCACAGCCCCTTTGGAGTGGCATCAGGGGCCCCTCCCCTCCAGAAAGATATATATGGCAACATGAAGACCCCCTCCCCAAGGCTCCCAGTAGCACCTTCTGCCACCCAGTCTCCTCAGCTGGGCTGGTGCTGTCAATGCCCTCCCTACTTCCCCCGCCCAAAGCAGTGGATCTTGGCGTTAACACCTCAGAGAGATCCATGGGTCACTCAGATCAGCGCTACTGGTTCAGGCTGGCAGTAGATTCAGGCAGATGTCACTGTATCTGTAGCTTGTGTTTTCAAGCTTTTCTTTGCAGCCAAGAGAACTAGAAATGTACTTTTGTTCAATTGAACACTGAGGCTGTGATGTAATCATATGGCGCAAGGAGCTGGAGCCTTAGGCACAGAGGCCTGTGGTACCTACGCTTTGATCCAGCCCTTGCAGCATGTGTCCAAATTGAATCAACTGTTCAGTTCATCTTGAGGGAGTGGTGTTATATGGCTATACAGGCTAACCCTAGAATTCTCACACAACGGGGCAGCATTGGTCACACTTGCTGCTGATTACTTACATTACATTAAAATGATAAAGTACAAATATGTTTCCATGTCAGACAACAGTCAACCTTCCTGTCCGATGATTCATTGTGTCTTTATTTGTACAGACACATGCTAAAGAAGGGCCTTTATTCACACTTCACGCAGGCATCTCATGAACCTACCTAACTCCAGGCCTTCAGTGAGAGAGAAGAAGAGGGGTCTGCTGGTTATTGCAGGAGTGATCTGGGCAGCTCTAGGGCATGAACCACACCTATGTAAGAGAAGGGGAAACATGTTTAAAAATCTTACAGTCAATAGATTCATACGGCCAGAAGGAGCCATTGCTCTCATCCTGTCTGAATTCCTGTGTAACACATGCGACAGGTCTTTCCTTAACTCCTGTCTGAACTGGAGCATCTCTTTTAGACAAAGCGCCAATCTTGCTTTAAACATGGTCAGTGGTTGAGACTGCACCAAAGCCCTTGGTAAGATATTCCAATACTTACTTACCCTAATTGTTGAAAATGTGTGCCTTATTTCCAGTCTGAATTTGTCTAGTTTTAATTGCCAGCCATTGGATCAGGTTATACCTGTGCCTGCTAAACTGAAGAAACCATTATCAAATTACTGTTCCCCATATAGATACTTACCAACTGTGATCAAATCACCCCTTAACCTTCTCTCTGTTAAAATGAACAGATTGCGCTCTTTGTTTCTATTGCTATAAGGCATGTTTTTCACCCTTTAATCATTCTTGTGGCTCTTCTCTGAACCCGCTCAAATTTATCAACGTTGTTTTTGAATGGTGGATGTCAGAACTGGATGCGGTATTCCAGCAGCAGTCACACCAGTGCCAAAAACAGAGGTAACATAAGCTCCCTTGTCCTACTTGATATTCCTGTTGGTACATACAATGATCACGGCCCTTTCAGCCACAGTGTTACCCTAGGCACTCATGTTGAGCTGATTAGCCACCATGATACTCAAGTCTTTTTCAGAGTCACTGCTTCCCAGAAGAGAATCCCCTATCCTGTAAATATGGCCTTCATTCTTTGTGCCTAGCTGTGTACAGTTACATTTAGCCACATTAAAAAGCATATTGTTTGCTTGTGCCCAGTGTACTAAGCTGTCCAGATGACTCTGTATTAGTGACCTGTCCACTTGCTTTTTACCACTCCCCCAATCTTTGGATCATCTGCAAAGTTTACCAGTGATGGTTTTATTTTTTCTTTCAGGTCATTGATAAAAATATCGACTAGCATACAGCCAAGAACTGTTCCCTGTGGGACACCAGCTCGGATGATTCTCCATTTACAGTTACATTTTGAGACCTGTCATTTAGCCAGATTTTAATCCATTTAATGTGTGCCCGTTAATTTTGTATTGCTCTAGTTTTTTAATCAAAATGTTGTGAGGTACCAATTCAAAACCCTTACCGAAGTTGTACTATATTGCAGCAACACTTTTATCTTTATCAACCAAACTTGTAATCTCATCAAAAAAAGATATCAAGTTTGTTTGACAGGATCTGTTTTCCATATACCCATGTTGATTGGGAATTATTACATTATCTTTCTATACTTCTTCATTAATTTAGTCTCACATCAGCCATTCCATTATTTTGCTGGGAATCAATGTCAGATTGACAGGACTATAATTATTTGGGTTGTCTCATTTAATCTTTTTAAATATTATTATAACATTAGCTTTCTTCCAGTCTTCTGAAGCTTCCCCTATGTTCCAAGATTTACTGAAAATCAAGATTAACTGCTTAGCTAGCTTCTTGGCCAGCTCTTTGAAAACTCTTGGATGCAAGTTATCCAGACTTGCTGTTTTAAGAATATCAAACTTTGGTAATTGCTGTTTAACATCCTCTTGCGTTACTAGTGGAATGGAAAGTGTTTCTTCATCATCATCACCATCATATGATATGACTACGTCATCTGGCTTTTTCCAGATACAGAATATTTATTGAACATTTCTGCTTTTCCTGCATTATTATTGATAATTCTACCATTTTTATCTAGCAATACTAATGTTAGGATTCTTTTTTGTTCCAAATATACTTTAAAAAATCCTCTTATTTTCCTGAACAATTCTGGCCATTGATTTCTCCCTGTGTCCTTTAGCTTCCCTTATCATTTTTTTTTAACAATTCCTAGCTTCTGATTTATGTTCATTATGATAAACTTCCCTTTTATTCTTTTTCTTTCTTTCTTTCTTTCTTTCTTTCTTTCAAACCAATGCAGTCTTCTTTCTTGACCATGGCTTTTTGGGGCATTTAGTAAAATGTTCTTAAACAATTCCCAATTATCATTCCATTTTTCTGTTTAACTTCAAGTATATATATTACTGAACCCTTAGTATTGCCATTTCAGACACACTGCTTCTACAAGACGTACACAGTTGCCTTTCCAGACGTGCCACTACAGCTGAAGTCAAATGGCTGCTCGGCACCTCTGAAAAGGTAGTCCACAGTCCCAGCAATTATATTAAAATAGATCTGAAATTAACATGGAGATGAAGTGAGCTTTATTTGTGAGCTCAAATAAATTTTAGTCTCTAAGGTGCCACAAGTACTCCATTTCTTTTTGCAGATACAGACTAACACGGCTGCTACTCTGAAATGTGCTAAACTGTATCACTGCTGACTTGCCTTTCTTTTTGCACCTGTGTTCTTTGTCTCATATTCTGTGCAAATGCACCTACAACCACCCCCCTCCCACTCCACACACACATACAATTATATAAAATCCGTGATTGGGAGCTTGTCTTCATATTTGTCTATACTGTACCTAGAACATTTTTTGAACTAAATAAATAATATTTCAACTTCTGATTGTCCATATGCTGGATGTCTTGACAAGAGGTAACTTTGCTTGAAAAGAACTTTCCTCCAGTGTACTTTATGTGACCAGATTCTACACACAGACAAAACAGAAAATGCAATTACATTTTATTACAAGGAATTTGGAAAACAGGTTTTTTTAACAAAGTTAGCTATTTTAAAGTGTTACCTGGGGCTGTATATAATGGTTTTCACTCACCAGTGTGAAATGTAATGAAAGACAGCAAAGTTTATTAAGCATGATTCAAACTGCATCTTAATTACTAGCTTCATTTTCTGAGGCAACAAGAAATAAAATGAAAAAAGAAATTAGTTTTACAAATGTTGCCATATATCTTTAGGAAAAAACAATCAAAACCACCACCCTTAAAATTCACAGAGGGTGCATAGCTTGAGTTTCCCAATGTTTTAAGCTATTTCCTTATATGGTGGCCCATAAGAATTCTCTTCTAAAATATCTGTTGGGGGAGTTAGCAGCATATGTATCTGAGTGCATGAGCTGCAAGGGCTGCAGATGCCTAAGAAAAGGCTTGTACATTCTTTGATGGACCAGTAGGAGTCTCTGTTTAGATAATTTGATTTAATTTGTAAAACTGAAGCTTAGATTTTCAGGTTTTGCAGCAATGCAGAGATTCTTGTGAATTTGCTGTTAGATTCTTTTCTATTGGATGTATTATCAAATAATTAAAAAAACTAAAAATATCAAATTATCAAACGTTTTGTTTAGGCTGGAGGTCCAGCAGTTGGGCAACTGCCACATGTCATGTTATTCCTATTGCTCTGTCTCAGGGCTTTGTCCTACCACCCATCACCATAGTATTTGGGTGCCTTCCACATAAAATAAATAGAAAGAGCAAAGTCCCTTATGGACTTCATAGAGCCTTTGGTACCTTTCCCTTTTTGGGGTAAGAAAACTGCTTGGGGAATGGGTTCTCTTATTATTCATTTCCTTTTTTTTTTTTTTTCCTTTTGGTCAGGGTTTATAAATAGAAGGAGGTGTCCATGACACTTTTATGATGAAAAGCTTACTGCCTTATTTGACTCTGCTGGCTAACACGATTTCCTTGCCATAACATGTGTGGATGGAATGTGTAAAACTGTTACTACTAGAATGCTGCTGTCTGTTACTATTTCCCAGGCCACAGAGACTGACGGAATCTGATTTCTGTGACATTCAAAGGGCAGTTTCTCTCAGCAGCAAAAGTCACTAAACTGGAGAAAATTATTCCATGATCTCCAGAACTGCAGCCCCACATTTGTGAGTGATGAGTTGAAAAGATGCTTTTATGTAATCCAGGGCAGCGGTGTGTATGTGAGGGAGTGAATTAAATTTGCCCAACACCTGCCTATTGTGTAGCACATCTGGCTCTGGCTTATCAGCCATACTTGACCTAGGATCTTTAACTAGCCTATACACAGTATGTTTGCCCTTTGTATGTTAATAAATAATAATTTGTGCTTCTGCAGTATCTTCCATCCAAGGATATAGTTTTATGAACATTCATGAAGAAAATCTCACAGCTCTGTGTGGAGTAACTATTATCCACGTTGCAGAGAAGCTACAGAGAAACAAACTGACCTTCCCAAGGCTACAAAGCAATTCAGTGGTATAGCTGTGACAAGAATACAGAACTCTACTTCGGTCCTGGCTTCACCACTATACCACACTCCCTCCCCAAAGACCACATCTCACAAGCACTAATGACAACTATACAATGACAGGTTTCAGAGTAACAGCCGTGTTAGTCTGTATTCGCAAAAAGAAAAGGAGTACTTGTGGCACCTTAGAGACTAACCAATTTATTTGAGCATAAGCTTTCGTGAGGTACAGCTCACTTCATCGGATGCAATGGGTGAAATTCTGGTGCCACTGAAGTCAAAAGGGGTCTTTCCAACTGGCTGCAGTAAAACCAGGATTTCATCCTATATTCCCTGAAGAATATAGAAGTTTGTGCTGAGCCCAAAAGGTGACACACCAGATGAAAATCTGGTCTTCCGAAACAAATTTTTAACAAATCTTTACAAATTGCTACTCTGAATGTGTTGGTCCAAAGAAACATCGATATACTCTGTGTGCAGGAGACCAGATGGTTAGAAAATACAGCCTGAGAAACATCGATACACTCTGTGTGCAGGAGACCAGATGGTTAGGAAATACAGTCTGGGCTGTAAGCTGTACTTTGCAGGTGGTGGTGGAAAGAGAAATGGTGTAGGAGTGGTGATTTACAATGACCTTTGTAAAAGCGTTTGGGACATCATTAGTGTGAATGACTGTTTAATGGTCTCCGAATACAAGGAAAGGAGTGCAGGTTATTTGTGGTATTGGTAAACACCCCACAACAGAGAAGGAAGAGATCAGGCAGAGCCTGCAAAACCTAGCAGATATGGCTGGACCAGAGAAATTACTGCTGATCCTGGGAGATTTCAGTGCTCATGCGTAGGGCCCTACCAAATTCATAGCTATGAAAAACACAACACGGACCATGAAATCTGGTCTCCCCCTGGGAGATCTCGCCTTTTGTGTGCTTTTACCCTACACTATACAGATTTCATGCGGGGGGGAACCAGCGTTTTTAAACTGGGGGGGTCCTGACCCAAAAGGGAGTTGCAAGGTTATTTTATGGGGGTCATGGGGGCCACCTTTGCTTCTGCACTGCCTTCAGAGCTGGGTGGCTGGAGAGCAGCAGCTGATGGCCAGGGGCCCAGATCTGAAGGCAGCGCCTTGCCAGCAGCAGTGCAGAAGTAAGGGTGCCAATACCATACCATGCCATCCTTACTTCTGCACTGCTGCTGGCAGCGGCTCTGCCTTCAGAGCTGGGCTCCTGGCCAGGAGCTACCACTCTCCAGCTGCCCAGCTCTGAAGGCAGCGCCTTGCCAGCAGCAGTGCGGAAGTAAGGGTCGCCGTACCGCAACCCGCCCTACAATAACCTTCTGACCACCCCACAAACTCCTTTATGGGTCAGGACCCTTACAATTACAACACCATGAAATTTCAGATTTAAATAGCTGAAATCATGAAATTTATTATTTTAAAAATCCTATGACCGTGAAATTGGTAGGTCCCTACTCGTGCGGGTTCAACTCATTCAAGCTCTGACCAAATACGGGGACAGTATGAGCTGGGATCAGAGAATGCAGCAGGCGCCGCACTACTTGACTTGCATTTAGACAATCAGTGGGTGACTGCCGACACTTGGTTTAAGAAATGAGGAAGTCATTGCTATACGTAATGAAGTGGTGGAGTAAGCACACAAATAGATTTCTTGCTAACCTGAATGAACCAAAGGAAGATGGTTACAGATTGTAATGTCATCCTGAGTTAAACGGTCGCACCCCAATACAAGCCATTGTTGGTAACAGTAGCAACTTGCAAATGGACCCAGCATAAGCTTTGCTCTAACAATACATGCATCAGATTGTGGAGACCGAGCAGGGCAACTTCAGATAAGTTTAGAGAGACAGTCACAAGGTTTGAGCCAAGAGCTACTCAAACTGGAACAGCAAAAGAGGAGTGGTGTATCTTCAAGAATGTATTGATCTGAGAAGCTGAGATCCTACACATGCTAAGATGAGCAGACCGCAATCTCATGAAGAACAGCAGTGGAATGCGGAGGTGCAGAAAGCAGTAAAAAAATAAGAGAGAAGCCAGAAAGGTGGTGGAAAATAGCTATAGAGCCTCCAAGAGAAAAACAGCAAAGCAACAGTCAGAAAGGCGAAAAAAGCTCATTCTCAAATAAACTGGTTAGTCTCTAAGGTGCCACAAGTACTCCTTTTCTTTTTGCGAATACAGACTAACACGGCTGTTACTCTGAAAAACCTAGTGTTAGACAAGCTGTATAATGAGTTGATCAACTGCCCTCAACTTGACAAAAAAAAATGTGTGATTGTGTGGACAAGAAACGAAAGAAAGGAAGACAGAATGAACATACCATTTGTCAGGAATGTAGGGGGCAGACTGCTTGTGACAGGAGACATGGTATGTAACTGATGGTGAGAATACTATGAGAGTCTGCTTAATGAGGAGAAACCTTTTTATGCTACACTACTATCATGTCAACTGATAATACAGCTGTCAATGACCTGTCAGAAGCAGGCATCAAGGCAGCACCGCTGAAGATGGCACTTGGAAAACCAGCAGGTCCAACAAAGTCACGACAGAAATGATCAAAGCCTTGAGAGAGGTTTGGTGAATCCCAAAAGTCCTAAAAGAATGAAGAAAGTCAATACTGGAAATGATATACTAACAAAAATGTGATATAAATGACTTTGAAATACCAAGGAATTAAATTGCAGTCCCACTGCATGAAACTGTTAGAGAGAATCATAGACAGTCACATTTGCCAAAAAGTAGAGCCTATTTTAGGAAAGAAGCAGTGGTTTTAAAAAAGAAAAAGAGGCAATTGGGGATATGTTCATAGCTAGATGGTTGGTGGAAAAGAAGCTGGAGGGAAACATGGAGTATGGTCGGGCTTCCCTCACTTTGGAAAATGCATTCGACAAAGTACCTAAGCAACTGCTACTATTCTATGGGGTACTTAGGAAGGGAACAATCAGTTGTACACATGGGAAATGACTGCCTAGGAAGGAGTACTGCGGAAAGGAATCCGGGGATCATAGTGGACCACAAGCTAAATATGAGTTAACAGTGTAAAACTGTTGCAAAAAAAGCGAACATCATTCTGGGATGTATTAGCAGGAATGTTGTAAGCAAGACACGAGAAGTAATTCTTCCTCTCTACTCCACGCTGATTAGGCCTCAACTGGAATACTGTGTTCAGTTCTGGGCGCCACATTTCAGGACAAAGTGGAGAAACTCAAGAGAAGAGCAACAAAAATGATTAAACGTCTAGAAAACATGACCTATGAGGGAAGGTTGAAAAACTGGGTTTGTTCAGTCTGAAAAAGAGAAGACTGAGAGGGGACATAACAGTTTTCAAGTACATAAAAGGTTGTTACAAAGAGGAGGGAGAAAAATCGGTCTCATTAACCTCTGAGGCAAGGACAAGAAGCAATGGGCTTAAATTGCAACAAGGGAGGTTTAAATTGGACATTAGGAAAATCTTCCTGTCAGGGTGGTTAAGCACTGGAATAAATTGCATAGGGAGGCTGTGGAATCTCCATCACTGGAGATTAAGAGCAGGTTAGACAAACACCTGTGAGGGATGGTACTAGATAATACTTAGTCCTGCCACAAGTACAGGGGACTGGACTAGATGACCTCGCAAGGTCCATTCCAGGCCTATGATTCTGTGATCTTGTTCAGATGGTGATGGGTTTCTGTGATGGTTCCATGAAAAAAGTAGAGATGCCCTTTGGTGTAACACAGGTTTTCAAGGTGCAGGTTGGGCTCCACCAGGGATCAGTGCTTAGTCCATTACTATTCATAATTGTGATGGACTTCATCAGTAAGCATATCCAAATGGAAGGTGGTACAAAATTTATCTATGCAGACAATATTGCACTAATGGCTGATACTAAGGAAGATTTTGATGCCTGGAACAGGGAACTAATAAACTCTGGCTTAACAATGAGTAAATAAAAGACTGAAGACTTGTTCAGAAACAATACAGATTAGTATTAACATTGCAGGACAGCACCTAACTTGGGTTTCTGCATTTTAAGTAATTTGTGGTCTGGTTAGTAGCAAATGGAGAAATCAAGAGAATTACAAGCAAGGCTGTTGAGCACAGGGGAAGTCTGGCGCAAGATTAGTGGAGTGATTTAGGATAAACAGATGCCCAGACTACTTAAGGGACGATACAAAAACATGGCAACCCCAGCTCTTGTGTACAGATCAGTCATTAACCTGTTGTATTAACTTAGATGGAAAATAGAGCCAAGCATATTAATATAACCCAGTTACCGTTAAACATTAAACAATGTTAAACAAAGTTCTAGGTTTGGTATACAGAGATCTCATCTTACTTAGTACCACAGGAAACCACCATCAAAAAGTCCTTTTAACCTTTAATTAAAGATAAAGAAGGAACTGGCCCAGGGAAATGTAGATCAGCAATTAGTAAAGGGATGCAGCACACAGCTGCTATACTGTGGGTGGGACCAGGTCTGGGGGAAGCGGCTATGCCCTAAGGAAGAGAATTAGAATTGTGGTATCCCAGGGAAGGGGGCTGCACTGGGACTGCCTCAGCAGGCAGTTGTGATCAGAGATCTGAGTCCAAAAGGGGTGGCTCAGCAGGAGGGCTGGGGTCACTGAGGACTCAAGTAGACATAAGGAGTCCCCAGGGAAGACGCCCATATGGTGCTACTCAATTCCAGTAGGAACCTGGCAACCTAGCCAGATCACGCGAGGGTACCATGATGGGCCCTGCTGGACTGTTAGAAGACTGGGCCCAGGGAGAGCAGCAGGACATTTTGGACTGCGTACCACGGAAGGGGTTTGTTTGTTTGTTTGTTTTGCACATGGACTGTGTGAGACTCAGCCAGAGGGCTGAGAAGCACAGCGGCCAACAGGGGGCACTGTGAGCAGAGAAAAAAGTGCAGGCATGCATACACCCGACCAGGGGGCGCTCGCGTGAAGTGGGTGCCACCCCGTTACAACCCCTCCAACATCTCCTTTACAAAAGAGTATTGACTCTTCCACAACAAATCATGTTCAGCTTCGTGTCTGGTCATTCTATTCTCTACTATAGTTTTGACCAATTTGTCATCTGAGTCCTTCTCTTTCTGGCTCATTCTGGTCACGAAACCTGTAAGCATCAGGATGATGAAGGCTTGAGGTCCCAGGAAATGGCAGGCGTGGCAGCCATGATGGTGAAGTTTGCTTCAGTAGCCTCCAGCTGTTCTTTTCTTCCAGCTGTTCTTTCTTTTGGTCTGTTCCTTTTTTTGTTCTTTCGTACTTTCCCACAAAATCTCTTTCTTTTAAGAACCCAAAAAGGGAGTGATGGGTGGAGTAGGCTATTTCCTCATTAGTTTGTCCACTAATTAACCTAATATCTGACAACCTAACTTCCAGCTCCTGTTTTTAATCTTATCAACTTGGCCTTTGGGATATTCTATCTACTACCCAAGATCCATAAACCTGGAAATCCTGGGCGCCCCATCATCTCAGGCATTGGCACCCTGACAGCAGGATTGTCTGGCTATGTAGACTCCCTCCTCAGGTCCTACGCTACCAGCACTCCCAGCTACCTTCGAGACACCACTGACTTCCTGAGGAAACTTCAATCCATCGGTGATCTTCCTGATAACACCATCCTGGCTACTATGGATGTAGAAGCCCTCTACACCAACATTCCACACAAAGATGGACTACAAGCCGTCAAGAACACTATCCCCGATAATGTCACGGCTAACCTGGTGGCTGAACTTTGTGACTTTGTCCTTACCCATAACTATTTCACATTTGGGGACAATGTATACCTTCAGATCAGCGGCACTGCTATGGGTACCCGCATGGCCCCACAGTATGCCAACATTTTTATGGCTGATTTAGAACAACGCTTCCTCAGCTCTCGTCCCCTAAAGCCCCTACTCTACTTGCGCTATATTGATGACATCTTCATCATCTGGACCCATGGAAAAGAAGCCCTTGAGGAATTCCACCATGATTTCAACAATTTCCATCCCACCACCAACCTCAGCCTGGTCCAGTCCACACAAGAGATCCACTTCCTGGACACTACAGTGCTAATAAACAATGGCCACATAAACACCACCCTATACCGGAAACCTACTGACCGCTATTCCTACCTGCATGCCTCCAGCTTTCACCCTGACCACACCACACGATCCATCGTCTACAGCCAAGCTCTGCGATACAACCGCATTTGCTCCAACCCCTCAGACAGAGACAAACACCTACAAGATCTCTGTCAAGCTTTCTTACAACTACAATACCCACCTGCAGAAGTAAAGAAACAGATTGATAGAGCCAGAAGAGTTCCCAGAAGTTACCTACTACAGGACAGGCCTAACAAAGAAAATAACAGAACGCCACTAGCGGTCACCTTCAGCCCCCAACTAAAACCCCTCCAACGCATTATTAAGGATCTACAACCTATCCTAAAGGATGACCCAACACTCTCACAAGTCTTGGGAGACAGGCCAGTCCTTGCCTACAGACAGCCCCGCAACCTGAAGCAAATACTCACCAACAACCACATACCACACAACAGAACCACTAACCCAGGAACTTATCCTTGCAACAAAGCCCGTTGCCAATTGTGCCCACATATCTATTCAGGGGACACCATCACAGGGCCTAATAACATCAGCCACACTATCAGAGGCTCGTTCACCTGCACATCCACCAATGTGATATATGCCATCATGTGCCAGCAATGCCCCTCTGCCATGTACATTGGTCAAACTGGACAGTCTCTACGTAAAAGAATAAATGGACACAAATCAGATGTCAAGAATTATAACATTCATAAACCAGTCGGAGAACACTTCAATCTCTCTGGTCACGCAATCACAGACATGAAGGTCGCTATCTTAAAACAAAAAAACTTCAAATCCAGACTCCAGCGAGAAACTGCTGAATTGGAATTCATTTGCAAATTGGATACTATTAATTTAGGCTTAAATAGAGACTGGGAGTGGCTAAGTCATTATGCAAGGTAGCCTGTTTCCTCTTGTTTCCCCCCCCTCCCCCCCAGATGTTCTGGTTTAACTTGGATTTAAACCTGGAGAATGGTCAGTTTAGATGAGCTATTACCAGCAGGAGAGTGAGTTTGTGTGTGTATGGGGGTGGGGGGGATGTGAGAAAACCTTGATCTATGCAGGAAATAGCCCGACTTGATTATGTAAAGAGTTGTCACTTTGGATGGGCTAGCACCAGCAGGAGAGTGAATTTGTGTGGGGGGGTGGAGGGTGAGAAAACCTGGATTTGTGCTGGAAATGGCCCACCTGTTGATCACTTTAGATAAGCTATTACCCGCAGGACAGTGGGGTGGGAGGAGGTATTGTTTCATGATTTCTGTGTGTATATAAAGTCTGCTGCAGTTTCCACGGTAAACATCTGATGAAGTGAGCTGTAGCTCACGAAAGCTCATGCTCAAATAAATTGGTTAGTCTCTAAGGTGCCACAAGTACTCCTTTTCTTTTTGCGAATACAGACTAACACGGCTGTTCCTCTGAAACCTTTTTGTTTAGACTAATTCAATTATTCTATCTCCCTTACATACCTTTTCCCATAAACATTTGTTGTTATAGTTTGTTGTAACATCTTATGAACTTTTACATACTTTTTACAGTTGAGCTCACTATTCGAGTAAATTTATAGGCCTAATTGTCACAACAAACCAGAGAGAGGCACTTAAGAAGACTTTAAACCATTGAAATTAGATGTTTGAAAGCAGTAAGAAGGGTGATTTTGCTTGACCACATGTGGAATGATGTCATCAGGAGAAAGCCCAAGCAGGAGCGGATTTACCATGAAACAAACCATGAAGTGGCACACCCTCAACGACAGGAGGGCCCCCAAAATGCAGGAGAAATATCTGACAACCTGCCGGCGGTGCAGGAGGGCTCAGGAAGGCAGGCTGCCTGTAGGCTGTGGCTGGTGGCCCCACGCTGCTCCTGGAAGTGGCTAGCTGCTAGCACATCTCTGCACTCCCCTGGTGGGGTGGGGGAGGTGGCAGCGCATGGAGGCCTGCTGCCCCCCAAGTGCTAAGGTGGCTCCCTGCCCGCTCTGCTTCCCTTCCCCCAAACCACTCCCAGAAGCGGACAGCCTGTCCCTGTGGCCAGTGGGTGGGCGGGAGAGGTCTCTACGTGCTGCCTCCGCCCCAAGCGCCGACTCCGCAGCTCCCATTGGCCAGAAACTACGGCCAATGGTAGCTGCAGGAGTGGCACCTGCAGGCAGCGGCACACGGAGACCCCTTGGCCTCCCGCACCTAGGAGCCGCTGCTCTGCTCCCCTCACGCACCCCAACCCCCTGCCCCATCCCAGAGTCTGCACCCCGCACCCAAACTTCCTCCCAGAGCCCACACCCTTCACCCTCTCCCAACCCCCTGCCCCAGCCCAGAGCCCGCACCCAGCACCCAAACTTCCTCCCAGACCCCACCCCCTGCACTCCAACCCCTTGCCCCAATCAAGGTACCTGCACTGATCTGGCAACTCAAGACCAACTAGCTGGGAAATGGGGAAGAAGAAGAAGTTGTAGAGCCCGATTAATGCCATTTGCCCTTTTGTGGGTGGTATGAGTAATGCAGCCAAGGCCTTTTCTCTTTCAGAAGAGTAAATATAGCTTTCAGATGACACAAAAATTGGGAGAGCGGTGAAGAATGAAGAGGACAGGTTACTGATTCAGAGCAATCTTGCACACTTGGTAAATTGAGCACAAGCATACAATATGTGTTTTGATACAGCTAAATGTTAATGTCTAAAAACAAAGATTTAGGCCATACTTACAGGACAAGGACTCTATGCTGGGAAGCAATGACTCTGAAAAAGATTTAGGGGTGGTGGTGGATAATCAGCTGAACAGGAATTCCCAATGTGATGATGTTTATGCACCAAAGAGTTAATGCAATGCATGTGTGCATAAACAGGGGAATCTTGAATAGGAGTGGAGAGGTTATTTTACCTCTGTATTTGGCTCTGATGAAACCACTGCTGAAATGCTGTGTCCGGTTCTGGTGCCCACAATTCAAGAAGGATGTTAATAAACCAGAGAATACAAAGAAGAGCCACAAGAATGATAAAAGGATTAGAAAACATGCCTTTAGTGAATGAGCTCTTTGAGTCTATCCATTTAGCTTAACAAACGGAAAGTTAAGGGGTGACTTGATTAGTCTATAAGTATTTACATGGGGAACAAATATTTAGTAATGGGCTTGTCAGTCTAGCAGAGAAAGGTCTAACATGATCCAATGGCTGAAAGTTGAAGCTAGACAAATTCAGACTGGAAATAAGGCATAAATTCTTAACAGTGAGAGTAATTAACCATTGGAACAATTTACCAAGTGTTGTGATAGAGTCTCCATCACTGACAATTTTTAAATCAAGATTGGATGTTTTTCTAAAAGATCTGCTTTAGGAAGTATTTTGGGGAAATTCTATGGCCTGTGTTATACAGGAGATGAGACTAGATGATCACAGTATTGTTTTCTGGCCTGAGAAACTGTGAATATTCCCCCACTCCCTACATTGCCTGTCTCTGAACGCAAACAGAGAAAAACCCTACCATGTCTTCCTCATTCATCCAGATGAGACAAAGAAAAAAAACTTTATAGTATGTAATCCGTGTGCCCAGAAACCAGTGTAGATGTAAGCAGAGTCAGGATGAGCTCTACCCTGACATCTGGTGGCGAGTCATGGTGGGTTGTGGAAAAGAACTTAGGGGCTGATCTCATTTGCATAGGCACACTCACCCTGCCTAGATGGTCACTTTGGCTGCTGTAGGAGCCCCAGTTTCTCTGTTATTGGGGCAGGAATAAACTGTTGTTATCCTGATTATGTGAATCAAGGACAGTGGAACTGTACTTGACCTTTTGTTATGATGGAGGGACTCACCATCAACAAGCAGCACTCGCTAGGCAAGGGTCATGGCTTCCAAAACCCAGTGAATGGAGAGAAGCTGGTCCAGTGCCCCCATTGTATGATTCTCACACTCTGGGGTTAGTATAGGGGCCTATATACCATGTAGCCATCTTGTAGCCCAGCATGGAGGATTCATATAATATGTACCACAAATGGGGAAAGGTGTGTATGGTGCATGGCACTTGCATCTTGGGATGATGGAACATATAGGGTATGGCACTGAGGAAATGAGGTCTAATGTAGTATGTTGTGTGAGCATGCTGCCAGGGTGAAGGGGATGGGTATGAGCCACTACAAAGGTGCTATCCGCAGGTAATGAGCGTAGAAGGCCCTACAGAGTGGGGTTGCTGGGGTGGGGGAACTCTACAGCATTTAGTACTTGGCTGGGGATTACAGAGTGAGCCTGCAGGATGTGAGATTCAGGGGAGGAACACCAGTTTAATTTTTTCTTTTGAAAATTTTTTCAACAGAACAAGTTTTTTGATTGAATAGAAATTTGTTTTCATTTATTTTTTTTATTTCTCAAATAAAACTTTCAAATAAAAATTTTGATTTTTTTTAACATTACATTTAAAAAAAAATGTGGATAGGTGTAATAGAGCTAAAGTCTCATTACCAGGCCAGGTGGTCTCATGGCCCATATACCTCTCAGCAGGAAGGCCTTTCTGACCAGTTCCTCACCTGAGGATGCATTTAGCTTCACCTTGAGTTGCAATGTCCTTGCCCTCTTCTTATCAGAGGAGCTTATGCCTTGCTTGCTGAAGGGGCAGTTGGTAGGGGAACCCGGGCCCTCCCATTCCACTAGGCTCCAACCTAGGGTTCTATGGGAGTCAACAGGGTCAGGCATCCTGGAGTACCCTTGGAGTTATCCACCCTGGGTCACTTCCTACTATCTATCTCTCCTCCATGACTTCAAGTGTAACATATGGTAACAAAAGAAAAAGAAGAGGCAACTAAACCTTTAGCCCCAACTGGGCTCAGCATGCAGTCCTACTCCCCACAGGGAGGCTTCTTCAACACCCTTGCCCAGGAGCTCTCAAGATAAGTCTGTCTTCTACCCAGCCTCCCCAAGACTGAGCAGGGTTACTCCCTTTTAAGCTTCCTGTCCAATTGTAGAATGCTCTGCAGGTCTGGAGGGGGATGGCTACCTGGAACCAGTACTGTCCTTTAACCCTTTTGGGCCCCATGTTGGGTATGTACATCCCATCAAAATGGGAAATCATTCTTTCACTTTAACAAAAAGTATGCCTCCTTTTTTCCACTAGAAGGGAGTAAAAGAGGGAGGGTACACACAGTGAAAACCATTTTTTAAAAAATTTGTTTAGAAAATTTCTTGTAAATCCAAAACAATTACTGTACCTAAAATTTCAAACAAAATGAAGAAATTGTCCGCAAAATCAACTTACCTTTTTCGAAAAGCTCTAGACAGGAGGATATATAACTTGTTGTATCAGCAGTACGGCCAGCTCCAAACATTCAAAACTCATGAGTCACACAAATCTCATGACTTTTTGGGGCCTAAAAATGATGAGATTAAAAAAAATGTTGGATTATTTTTATTTGCCTTCTAGTTCCTGAGCCTCCAGAGTCACTCGGTTCATATTTTCAAGCTTTTATCTGCAACCACCAGAGTTAGAAACTTACTCTTTTTCTTTGAACTGAAAAAGAGTCTCTCATAATCTCATTACTCCAGGAGCTGGAGCTTTAGGACACCACCACATATCACAAGACTGTGAATATAATCCTCTACGTGCACACACGTGCACACCCATAGGCGATGCAGAGTCTAGCACCCAGCTGTGGGATGGAGATTCCTATTGGCTGTGATACTTGCACTGCGGGAGCCATACACTTACGGGAAGTGAGAGGTTTGGTTTAGGGTGTAACACTTGGTTGAGAAACTGATTATGGATGGGCTTGGCAGAATTCAATTTATTTATTTTTAGAATTGAGACAGACAATCATAATACTTATTTTAAAGCATTTTTTTATTTTTATCAATTGAAATTTTCAAAATTGCAGGAGATAATGAGTGTGTGTGTGTGCGTCAGAACATGATTAATGACAGTACCTGCTGAGATTCTGAAAGTTAAAGCTTCATAACAATAAAAAACACAAATTGTCAACATTACATGTCAAAACATACAAATTTCCGTATCCGTAAATCAAACTTCAGCTCTCAAACAATATTTTTCTTGCTTTGCCTTGTCTATAAATTTTTATCAATGGAAATATTTTTTCAGCAGTTTGTGTGTGTGTGTATGAAGAAATCAACGTTTACTTACATTTACTGATTAAAATCTATGCCTTCCAAGCCTACCTATAGAGGACAGCACTGTTGTGGGGGGCCCTAAATTGTGTGACACCAGGTTGAGGGACTCTACAAGCCATGGTTCTCAAACTTTTGTACTGATGACCCCTTTCACACAGCAAGCCTCCGTGTGTGACCCCCCCATATAAATTAAAAACACTTTTTTACATATTGGACACCATTATAAATGCTGGAAGCAAAGCGGGGCTTGGGGTGGAGGCTGACAGCTTATGACCTCCTATGTAATAACCTTGTGACCCCCTGAGGGGTCCCAACCCCCAGTTTGAGAACCTCTGCTCTACAGGGTGTGATCTGTGTTTTTGGGGGTGGGGGCTCGCTAAGGGATGCTACCCAAGTGTGGAGGAGGACTCCACGGGAGGGCTCAAAAGGGATGTTATTGAGGTGGGGGAGGGGAACTCTATAGGTGTGGCGCGGGGCGCTCTATGAGGGATGTTATTGAGGTGTGGGAGGGGAACACTATAGGGTGTGGCGCAGGGGGCTCTATGAGGGACGTTATCCAGGTGGGGGAGGGGAATGCAGTAGGGTGGGGGAGGGGCGCTCTATGAGGGACCTTATCCAGGTGGGGGAGGGGGCGCTCTATGAGGGATGTTATCCAGGTGGGGGAGGGGCACTCTATGAGGGATGTTATCGAGGTGGGGGAGGGGAATGCTGTAGGGTGGGGCGCTCTATGAGGGATGTTATCCAGGTGGGGGAGGGGAACGCTGTAAGGTGGGGGAGAGTCGCTCTATGAGGGACATTATCCAGGTGGGGGAGGGGAACGCTGTAGGGTGGGGGAGGGTCGCTCTATGAGGGACGTTATCCAGGTGGGGGAGGGGCGCTCTATTAGGGATGTTTTCCAGGTGGGGGAGGGGCGCTCTATGAGGGACGTTATCCAGGTGGGGGAGGGGAACGCTGTAGGGTGGGGGAGGGGCGCTCTATGAGGGACGTTATCCAGGTGGGGGAGGGGCGCTCTATGAGGGACGTTATCCAGGTGGGGGAGGGGCGCTCTATGAGGGACGTTATCCAGGTCGGCGCTTCTATGGGGCGTGGCTCGGCCCAGGCCAGGAGCTCTACGGGGGCGGTACCGGGGACTCCTCGGGCCCTGCCGGCAGTACCCAAGGCGGCCCCACCAGGCAGCGCCATCGGCGGAGGCGCCCGACGAGGCCGGGTGTGGCCCTGGGCGGCCTCGAGGCTCTCGAGGGCGGGGCCGCAGGGGACCGGGAGGGTCCTGGCCGCGGTGATTGGCTGGTGAGGAACGAGGCGAGTCTCTCGAGGAGTGGTGCCGCAGGGATTGGTCGAGCAAGGAGCTCGGGGTTCCTAATTGGACTCGATTAGGGGCGGTAACCTGCGATGCTGCTGGCATCGATCATTGGCTACTTTGGGAGGAGGCTGGCGCGAGCCGGCTGGCGCTTCGGGGATTGGGCGAGCGGCTGCGAAGGGGCGGGGTTCCGATCCCGGAAACCGCGCGGTGAAGTCTGGGTAAGCGGTGCCGGTCGCACCTGCGCACTGTGGCTCTGCGTGTGGGAAGATGGTGCTCATCAAGGAATTGTGAGTCGGGGGCCGGGGATCGACCGCGCCGCACATCGCTCGTCTCCGAGGGGAGGGGCCCCCGCGCCCTGCCCCCCCGCGCCTCTTTGCCTCTGGGCTCCGGCCGGGCTCCTCCCTCCGTCCCGGGCTCCTCTTCCCCCCTCCCCCCCGCAGTGCCGTGCTCCTCTCCTCCCCCCACCCCCACTCTCCCCAGTCCCGGGCTCCTCTCGGCCGCCGCCTGCCCCCCCGACCCCGTCCCGGGCTCCTCTTCCCCCCTCCCCCCCGCAGTGCCGTGCTCCTCTTCTCCCCCCACCCCCAGTCCCGGGTTCCTCTCCGCCGCCGCCTGCCCCCCCGACCCCGTCCCGGGCTCCTCTTCCCCCCTCCCCCCCGCAGTGCCGTGCTCCTCTCCTCCCCCCACCCCCACTCTCCCCAGTCCCGGGCTCTTCTCGGCCGCCGCCTGCCCCCCTCGACCCCGTCCCGGGCTCCTCTTCCCCCCTCCCCCCCGCAGTGCCGTGCTCCTCTCCTCCCCCCACCCCCACTCTCCCCAGTCCCGGGCTCTTCTCGGCCGCCGCCTGTCCCCCTCGACCCCGTCCCGGGCTCCTCTTCTTCTCCCCCTCCCACCCCATTCTGGGCTTCTCGCCACCGCCCGCCTCCTCTCCCCCCCCCCCCCGACCCCGTCCCGGGCTCCTCTTCTCCGCCGCCCGCCTCTTCTTCTCCCCCCTCCTCCCCGCCTCCTCTTCCCCCCCCAGTCCCGTCCCGGGCTCCTCTTCTCCTCCTCCCCCCCCCCCCCGCAGTCCTGGGCTCCTCCTCTCCCCCCAGTCCCGGGCTCCTCCCCGTTGCCCGCCTCCTCTTCCCCCCCAGTCCCGGCCTCCTCTTCTCCCCCCCCCCGGCCCCGTCCCGGGCTCCTCTTCCCCCCCCAGTCCCGGGCTCCTCTTCCCCCCCGGCCCCGTCCCGGGCTCCTCTTCTCCTCCCCCACACTCCCGCAGTCCCGGGCTCCTCGCCGCCGCCCGCCTTCTCTCCCCCCCTCCGCCCCCAGTTCCGGGCTCCTCCCGCCCGGGCTCGCCGCCGCGCCCCCCCCCCATACCCCGTCGCGGGCTTCTCTTCTTCTCCCTCGCAGTCGCGGGCTCCTCGCCGCCGCCGCCCGCCCCTGTTCCGGCCTTGGCCCCGTCCCGGGCTCCTCACTCCCCCAGCCCGGCCCCGCTCCGAACGGGCCCCCGTGGGGCCTGGCTATCGCCCTGTGGGGTCCTGCAGCACCTGCCTCGGGGGCTTCTCCCTCACCTCTGCAGACAGGTGTTGAATCCTCCTCCCTCTTCCCCTCTCTGTACCATGTTTCCATCTTGCCCTGCATCTCCACTGGCTATTGTGCCTGGCTCTTGCCTGCTTCATGCCCTTGAGGGACACTGCCCCGGTCACCGATTAGCTGCCTGCCTCCCCTCTGCCACCGGGGCTAACCCAGTCTGTAACAGCTTCGACTAACTGACCTGCCCACAAATGGTCAAATCGTGTCTAATATGGGACTGAGTGCCTTGTTTGTTCTTAATTAGTAATAAATAATACTCCGCAAGCCATGGGTTTCCCCCGCCCAAGGCAGATGAGATGTGCCTTAACTGTGATCTGGGTGTCCCCTGAACCCTCTTGGGGGAAGGGAAAAGTAAAGAGGAGATTCTGAGCCTGGACTGTCTTGGAGGGATGAGTACTGAGCCTGATTCCAGAGAGGGCAAAAGTGTATGAGTTTCAGTAAGTCCTGGAGCACTGGGGAGATCCATACAACTGGAAGAAAGCTAATGTTGTGGCAATTTTTAAAAAGGGTGAATGGAATGACCTGAGTAATTACAGGCCTGTGAGCCTGCCATTAATTGTAGGCAAGGTATTGGAGCAGCTGATGCTGCACTCCATTAATAAAGAATTAAAGGAGGGTAATGTCATTACTGCAAATCAGCATGGGTTTATGGAAAATAGATCTTGTCAAACTAACTCAAGATCTGTCTTCATGAGATTGCAGGTTGTTAATGACTATAATAGTGTTGACATACTTAGATTTCTGTGAGGCATTTGACTTGGTACTACATGACTTTTTGATTAAAAGGATGAATGGGATACAATGATCATGGTATACATTAAGTGTATTAAAAACTGGCTAACTGTTAGGTCTTAAATCTGTAAACAGAAATTGTAAACAGGAATAATCATCAAGCAGGTGTATTTCCATTGAGGTCCTGCAGGGATTAGTTGTATGCTAGAAGTGTTTGCAATTGACACACAAATTTGGAGAGTGATAAATAATAAAAAGAGACAGGTCACTGATTCAGAGAGATCTGGGATTGCTTGGTAAATGGGGCACAAACTATGTTTTAATATGGCTAAATAGAAATGTATAAATCTAAGAACAAAAATGTAGGCCATAGTTATAGGATGGGGACTGTGTCCTGGGAAATAGTGACTCAGAAAAAATTGAGTGGTGTGGTAGATAATCACCTGAATGTCAGCTCCCAATGTGATTCTGAGGCAAAAAGAGCTACCTAATGCAGTCCTAGGGTGCATAAACAAGGGAATCCTCTAGTAGGCATAGAGAGGTTATTTTACTGCTGTATTTAGCACTGCTCTAGTGCAGCTGGAATACTGTAGTGCGGTTTTGGTGCCCACAATTCAAGAAGGGAATTGATAAATTGGAACAGGTTCAGAGAAGAGCCAGGAGTGTGAGTAAAGGATTAGAAAACCTGCCTTATAGTGATAGACTCACAGAGCTCAATCTATTTAGCTTAACAAACAGAGGTTAGGGTGTGACTTGATTACAATCTAGGAGTGTCTACATGAGGAACAAATATTTAATAACGGACTCTTCGGTCTAGCAGAGAAAGCTCTAACATGGTCCAGTGGCTGGAAGTTGATGCTAGACAAATTCAAACTGGAAATAAGGTGTACATTTTTGACAGGGTAATTAACCACTTGAACAGTTTACCCAGGGTCATGGTGGATTCTCTGTCATTGACTATTTTTAAGTCAAGGTTTGATATTTTTCTAAAAAAGATGATCTAGAAATTATTTTCAGGAAATTCTGTGACTTATTTACAGGTCACACTAGATGATCACAATGGCCCTTTTGGCCTTTGACTCCATAAATCTGAACTATTGGTTTGCTCTGGACTGTATTTATATTAGACATGAATAACTGAGTTTTAAAATTACCCTGTGAACCTGGCGTAATAATTGCCAACAGACAATGGTGATGATTATACTTCACATGTTCTCTACTCCTTTTTCATTTTTTGTAGCAGGAGAACCAACTGTAGGTTTCTTCTCTAAAGGAAAGAATGTTCCCTTGGTATCATTGCAGTGTGTTGGCAACAGGTTTTAACAAATATGCCAGATTTATCTATTCTATTTTGTTGTTTACGGAGCAAAGTGTAATTGTTGAGATTGTACTATAAATGATGATGATTTAATTGGGGATTGGTCCTGCTTTGAGCAGAGGGTTGGACTAGATGGCCTCCTGGGGTCCCTTCCAACCCTGATATTCTACGATTCTATGAAATATGCAAGTGCAGATACTAGACCAGTTTTAAGTATGGAATTACAACTTGTGGTGTGTTATGCATTGTTTACCTGTTAGATAAAGGAAATGTAGAAGCACTAGAAACTGCAATAACAGATTGGGATGAAATAACAGTTGTCAATTGCGAAGACCGACTCAAACTTTTGCACTTTCTTAGATTAAGCAGTTTTCATACATCTGACAATGTCTCTGAGTGCTCAGCTTCTCCTAGAGCTCTTTCATACAGCAATGCCTTAAAGTGTTGGTTTTGCTCAAACTTGAGGGATGGAATTGGCAGTGGGCAGCTGGCTTAAAATGATGGTTCTGAGTTTTAAAATTAGCTCTTTTCACCTGTCCAAAGTAATGTCAAAGTTGATGTTTGGAGGCCATGTCTAAAATATCTAGTAGCAAATGTAATCGCCTCATTCCCATTATCTTGAAATGTCTCTTCCTCCGCTGGGCATTGCACTGAATTTTGTTTTGTTGAAGAAATTCCCACTGTGTCCAGAATAAATCTTCCCTTATGTTGCATTTCCAAGTCAACTATGGTGACTTGTTAAAGGAACGTACTTCTTCCTTGTATATAACCTGAACTTCTGGCCAGGTTTATGATGTTTGGAGCCCCAGTGTTGACTTTAGGACTTAATGCTGTGACAACTTAAGCAATATTTAGCAAATTCCTCTGCCAAGCAAATGCGTTAGTGCTGGAGTGTCAAATGTGGACCACCACCAACAGTCATAATGTACAGAATAATGCTTCAGCTCTTGTCTTTATAGCACAGATACTGATGATCTTGTTGATTTGTGGTTAATATACACTGTCGTCCTGTGCTTTACTTTGTTCTATCCACTCTCATTTGTCCTCACAGTCTACATGAGAGGGGAGAATTGCATCCCAGTAGAAATGAACATTGCAGACTGTGTAGAGCATCACTGCACTGAGACTCTGCTGTTTAGATGGCCCACTTGTTTGAGAGAGAGATGGATATGGATGGACTCATCTAACAGTTTCCTTCTGGCAGGTTATGAGTAATCAGTCAGCTAAAGAAACCTCCCTCTTACAACAGCAGTTGGGAAAGAGTCCATAGACTCGAGGCTGCAATGTTGGCACAATGACTTATAGACGTCACTGCTTGAAAAGACCAGTTTCATTTCTCTCCCTCCCGTGACCAGTGCAGGCTTGTTCCCTATGTTGTTTTCTAATGGTTTTTGTAGTGTAGTTTTGAAGGGTTCAGTTATGGGGCTCTCACCATTTCCATTAGGAGACTGTTTTTCCAAGTGATGTACTGAAATTTTTCTGATGCTTAGCTGTATATAATTGCACCTACTTATGCCCTCTTTGACCCCTCCAAATAATTCCTTTCTTCTGGTGTTTATATCCATTCAGTGCAGTACAATATAATACAACTTTATTTGCATTTTGTATTTGGCACAAACTGTGTTCCAAAGCCCTTGGATTAAATTTCACAACTGCATCATTGTTATACTATACAAAGTATTACATAACTTTTACTCTTTTGGCATAAGGAATTATTTCAACCTGTTTATGCTGCTTTTATCAGAATTTGCTCCAGTTTTTGATTTTAAGCATCTTTGCAGTGCTTGAGATGTGGAACAAAGAGTTAAAAATATACAGCATTAAAATACAAGTAAACACAAGATGCCAGCCAAGACTCTCCAAATAATTGCTCTCCAAAATCCAGTAAACAGTACCACCTCATCATCATCATCTCCAAATTAATCCCATCAACCCATCTCCCTGTATGCTTAGGGACAAGATGAGCCCCGGGAGAGTGTCCAGAAAAGTAACGAATCTGAGGAGTGGCCAGGAGTGCATTCTGGAGTAAGGAGCACCACCTTCTCCGATTTAGACCAAAGTGGCTCCAGTTTGAGCATTTCTGTTGCTTGCAACCACAGCAGTATGCATAGGGAGATGGGCTGTCACTTAACTAGCCATAATAATTAATTTTTATTAACCACTTTGCACTTTATAGGTCAAAGCAGCACTTTGAACTCCACCTGGGAGTCAGCAGATGGACTGATCAGCTGTATAATGTGCTCCCTGCAGAAAACCCCATTTAGCAAGTAAACAGCCACATTTGCCACTAACTTTAGCTTCCAAATCATCCCAAGATCTGTCATCATGTGTAGCATGCTGCAATAATCTGAGCTCAGGGTGTCAAAGGCATGAATAATTGTAGCAAGGTCTATGTCTGATAGAAACAGTCACTCCTCAGGCACAGATGAGTTGTGGAGGCAGTGTTCTTGGCCAAAATTCTTAGCTCTGAGCAGTCCCAGAATTTATAAAGAGCTGTGTATTGTATACCTATGAGACAACTGAACAAGTACCAGTAATTTCAGCAGTCAGGTGCCCAGAATTGGATGCACAGAGCATCCTAGCTGTTTGTGCATGCCACAGCTCTAGTAGGAGAGACAATTTCCTCCTTGCTACAAGATGAGGGTGATGCGATTGTTTTACGCATGCCCCAAAACTTCATTGGCCTTTTTTGCTGGTCCCTCCCTTTGCACACTCTTCCCTGGTGTGCTCTCTGCTTGCAACTACTGCTTCCCAAGTTTCTCCTTCCCACCGACTATCTGTATTTAAGATTATTTCCCCCTGTGTTATTTATTAGCTGTGTTTTCCCAAATTGAACCTCATTTTATGTTTTGCACTGTTATAGGCTGGAGAATGAGTCACTATTGCTTAAATGAATTAGGGTGGGTGAATTATTATTTTTTAGGACACAAACTGTTTTCTAAAAAAGAAAAGGAGTACTTGTGGCACCTTTAGAGACTAACCAATTTATTTGAGCATAAGCTTTCAAGTACTCCTTTTCTTTTTGTGAATACAGACTAACACGGCTGCTACTCTGAAACTGGTTTCTATTACTCACCCAGTTTCATTCATATAGCTTTCCAAATTATTCACTTTTAGGGCTGAAATCTTCTGTTCTTGGTTTCTGCTTCAAGGTAAATTTTTGGAAAGCTCAAGCAAAGTGCTTTCAGTTATGGGATAGGATAAAATATTCTCTGTGGGAAGGAGAACTTCCAAGATCCTTATACAGCTGAAGTATAAAAAGTAAAACTATATATGGGTAGTCCTTGGGGATTAAAATCCTAGCTTGTTGTGGGGTTGAGGCAAAGGAGAAATAATTTTTATAAGTAATTATAAACCATTTCTAAGCATGCATGGTGTGAAGCTAAAATTGAAGCAAAGACTTTTGAATCTCAGCCCTCCCTGCCCTCCCTTGTGGCATCACTGCAAAATTCTGCCTTACTGGAGGCTTATGCAGGCACAGAAGCTGTAGCTGGGGCATTTTGTATTTAAAAACGTTTGCAAGTGTCTAATTGAAAACTCCTCAGCCCAAAAAGTGTCTTAACATTTGGAGCAAGAAAAAGTTGTGGGTGGCAAAAAAATAATAATTGAGTCTTTGATGGGTGTGCAACCGTTCCTGCATTCTACAAATACAAGCTTTTACTTACAGGAAAATTGTGCCATTCTGTTGCAGAGATGCAGCTCTTCCCAGCGGCAACTGATGTGATGTAGTTTTATTAACCCAATTTGACAGTGTGGCCAAAATTAGGAGCAACAAAAATGGGGCATTAATCCCTGTCGTCTTTCCATATACACTTTGTTAGTTTAGTGTTTAAATACAGAAAATTCTCCCATCCCATTTTCTTGGGAAAAACAAACCTTTTTAAAAAAATGCAGATTTCTTAATGCAATATTAAGTTGGTCAATTCTTAGGTAATTTCTACATTCCCGATAATTGTGATTTTTAAGGTTTTTACAGCGATATTAAGTTGGCCTATTGCACATGTGCTTTTAGTGTAAAACAGAATTAGTAAATACTGTATTACAGAAGCTTGATTGTTGCTGTTGAAATATTAACATTTCCTGATATTTGTGATTTTTAAGTCTGCTATATTAGATGTATCAACACTGTATGTAAAGTACCTGCCCAGTCGTACGCACCCTTTGCTCTCCCAAATTCAGTGGAGGGCGATCTGTATTTACTTTTTGTAATGAGTACTTAACAGTTGCAATAATGAAAGAAATGCAGTGCGCTCAGATTTGTGGTCGCTCTCATTCATTATCGTAGGGCTAGTCTGCGCTGGCAACGCTGAAGTGCTTTGATGTGCCTGTGCGGTCATGGCGCAGTGCTGGGGGAAAGCTCTCCTAGCGCTCTAAAAAGCCACCTCCGTGAGGGGCGCAGCTACCAATGCTGAGCACTGTCTGCACTGGCGCTTTACAGTGCTGAAACTTGTTGCACTCGGAGGGGGGGGTTCACACCCCTCAGCGTGGAAGTTGCAGTGCTGTAAATGGCTAGTGTAGACAAGCCCTTGCTTTGCATCAGCAGTAGTAATTCAGGGATCTCAAGGTACTGTACAAAATCTTCATTCCTGTTTTACAGATGAGGAAACTGAGGTCCATGAGTGCTGGGGGGCGGTGGTGGCCTGAGACGTACAGGAGGTCAGACTAAATGATTGGACCGTCCTTCATTGCCTTAAACGCTGACTCTCTGAAGTGACTTGCCTGAGGTGTCACTTCATGTCAATAGCAGAGCTGGATATAATTCTTGGGTCTCCTTACTCCTCCCCTGCTTCAACCACTCGAACGTTTTGCCTTATAACAAGTGTTTAACATGGGGTTGTACTTGGTTGATTACTTTCTACTTATGTAATTTTACTGTCTGCCTAGTATTTTATAAAAGGTCAATGAACATAATTGATTCTGCCATTTTTATGAATATCTGTGGAACAGATGGCTGACTATTTAGATGCTTATTTTATGCATTCAGTTTGTTCCTTTTCTCTTTCAGCCGAGTGGTTTTACCATGCTCAGTGCAAGAGGTATGTACTCTCTACCTTTCTAGTTGGGCTTTGTGGTCTTATTTTAAAAACTGATTAGCCGGGATCCAAATGTTGGTTCGGTGCTGTGCGTTCACTAGTCTACCAGATGTGAGATACTGTCCCATCAGTGAGGCAGAACAAACTTGTCTCAGCTCAGTGAACTTCAAAGCAGACAAATGACTACAGGTCAAGAAACTTTAGCTGCTTCCAAGCCAATCCAGTGCTTATGATCAAGAAAAGGAAATTGTAAATCTCTTCATTGCTGCAGAAACTTCCTGCTGATCAGGCATTGTGTGACTCCAGCTAATATAGTTCTGTCCCCCATAAAACAGGGATAGGGACACTCTTTAAGTGTCTGAAACTGAGGATTTAAATGGCACTGAAATGCACTTAAGTAAAGCTCACTCCCCCAAGTTGAACAGAAAACTTCCTGTTCTAAGGGGAAATGCAGCCTCTTTCGTTTACCTTCTGGTAGCTAGTTCCATCCACCTAAATAGCTTTCTCCAAAGAAAGCTGTGTTATATACATGTGTACTGACCTCTTGAGTAACTGTGTGCATGTTAAAGCTGCAACACTGGAAATAAAACTAATCATTTCACAATTTTACTAAACTAAAAACACTTAAATAGCCATACTTGCATGTCTTTTGCCAGAACAGAAATAGTGTTTCGTAGTTCTCTTGGGTATCATGGAAAATTAATAGCACAAAGAATAAAATTCTTGATCTGTCTAGTGAGGCCCAAGATTGTATGCTGTTGTATTAATGTGGAACAAAACAAATAGATCACAGAGCCTGTTTTCATGATCCATTAGACATATTTTTCCAATATTTTGTCATTCTCTAGTGTGCACTTTCCTTATACTAAAGTGTCAGTTTGCTTGCATGTAATTATGTCCATACAAAGTTCTCTGGTCAAATTGAAATATCTAAATTCTGACACACTAAACAGTTTTCCTCTGTCCCATTTTAATGTTGAAATTTTGTATCTCTTAATTTCAGTATCAAGTTGGGCAACTTTACTCTGTGGCAGAAGCTAGTAAAAATGAAACAGGAGGTGGTGAAGGAATTCAAGTCTTAAAGAATGAGCCTTATGAAAAGGATAGTGAAAAGGGACAGTATACCCACAAAATCTATCACTTAAAGAGGTAAGGGATCTATTTGGGTTCTTTCTGTGGGGGAATTACTGACTCATGATTTCCCAGCTCCTATTTTTATTATGTAAAAGTACAATACACTGCAGTCTTGTCCAGGAAATATTTAGAGCCAGTTTGGAATTTTATGAAGGGTAATGGGGAAGAAGAAGAGCACACCATAAAATGGGTCTGGACATCCAAAAAAAGTTTTAGGCACTTAATTCAGAGGAGACTTTTTTGCTGTTTTATACAGCTCATCAAATTGCTGATGTTAAATACATGAGTTTTCCCAAAGCTTGTGATACTTCGGCCTGTGCTTTGGTTAGTGAAGAAATTCATGGCAGCAGGATATCGCCACTAACATATATTTTTGACAAGACTTTACTTGATGCCTTTCCCTGTGCGATGTGAGCACTACCTCAGCCAGGCTGCAGGTCCCTGGACTGTTCCTGAAATTGGGCCATATTTGCTACCAGTGAGCTATGTTCTCTTCTTTTTACAATTATGGAAGAGGAGTTCCTCTGAGGTCATTTTCTTGCTTACTCTTTTGACACACATGCACCAGTGTGATGTGTCTAGTGTAAAAAGTGGTTTAATATCTTGGCTACAATTGTCTTCCACTTCTACTCTTGAATGGGAAATGTTCATTAATATTTGCCTATTAAAGTTGTTGCTGGAATCTTGCTACAGCTGCTGGGACCCCTGATCTATTTTGATCTTGTCAGTACTGTAAACAGACTGTCCAGTGGACCAAAGAGTATAGTTCTGTATCTATTACGGTTTTCTTTGAAGGCTTAAATAATATAGAACAGAAGGTTGTAGTTAAGACCTAGAAAAAACTGACTAACAAGAAATGGATTGTTGAACAGAACCTCCTTCTAGTTTTCTGTGATTGGTAATGTCAAAGTTTTCAAAGTTAGGAATATAACTTTCTGACCTAAGAAATTCCTCCTTGGTTGTCTTTCATTTTCCTTACCTAAAGTGGATATGGGATTCAACTAAGCCCATGCTTTGTGCTAGTGTTTAATTTGGTAGGTGTATGCAGTACAAATTGGTAATGGAGATGTGCCAGGGCTTCATTTCATCAGGAAGCTGTACGTGTTCTACTTCAGTTTAAAATTAAGATATTGGTAGTTAAGTGTGTTGCTACAATTTTGTGGTGTAGCTAGTAGAAATTGACTTGTGCGGAGTTTGCTCACCAAAGTTTGAGGAGTGAAGCCCTCCTCCCTTATTTTCTGTTGGACTACTCAGCATGATAATCACTGGTGGTGTTTTGCATAGCTTACTATATCTAGTTTACCATTTTACAAGAAATCAGAATTTTCAGCTCTCTTGTAATTGTTTAAACTGCTCTTCTTCTTTTGTTCCTGCAAAAAATTATGAACATGAGCCTCCCAGCTGGCCTGTCCTATTTCTAGAGCCCCTGTCACAATAGTATTTCGGAACTAAGTGGTTTAGAGATGTGTATTAAATAAGAAGTCTTAACTTGGGTCATTAGAGTATGACTTGTTTATAGACTGCTTTTAATGTGGGGTTTCTTACAGCTTTCCAGTTAGTTCACTGAGCTCACATGTTCTAAGAATACGTATTATCTTTTTTAAGAGAGATCTGGAACTCAGTAACGTTTAACTTTTTGATCTGGTTCTCTCAGAATATATTATTCCTGGGGAATTCTGCACTGCTGTGCAATGCAGAATTTAGCGGAACTCCCTGTTTACCCTGCAGAATTTCTGGCTGCCACTAGGGGCCGCTGGACTCTGCGGAGCCCAGCTCAAAGTGAGCAGATCGCCCAGCCTGGGAGGGCTGGAGGCTGCACGCTCTGCTTGATCCTCATTCTCCCAGGATGGGAGAGGGCCTGGGAGAACCAACCAGCTTTGGCAAAGGGTGAGGGAGGGCAGGGCTGTATCACAACACGTCCCCTGGTGGGACAGTAAAGAAACTGCGGGGAGTAAAGGCTCTGGGTGTGCTGGGGCCTGGGGGCTGCCCTGCTGCTGGGCTCTGTGGGGAGGGAGGTGCTGGTGTCTGGGGCGGTGCCTTGCGGCTGATCTCTGTGGGCCCAACACAGCCCCATCGAGCACTCCCAACTGGGACTGGGTTGTTAACTGTCTACCCCTGGGGGAATCTTTTTTGCTGTTGTCTGTATTGTTGACATACTTGTTGACAGGTATTTTGAAATAAATAACCAAAATAATTGAAACTGGAGTGATTATATTGTGGTGTTTTGACAAATAAAATGTGCAGAATTTTGAAGAATTTTAAAATATTGTGTACAGAGTTTTTTGGGGGTTTTTTGTTTTTTTTTTTAATTTTTTGATGCAGAGTTTTTAATTTTTTGTTGCAAAATTCCCCCAGGAGTATAATATATAATAGCCACTTTCTGTGATACATGAGGATGTAATTCCGATGTTTAAACTTCAGTATTTTACATACTTAAAACTAGAGCTGGTTGAGCAAAACTCCAATAATTTAGCTAACTCTATTCCATCAATTCATGAAGAAATTATTCATGAATAACTTCTTCTGTTTGACAAACTCCTTAAAAAGTGAAAAACCCAAAGGCACTTTTGCAAGTGCACACACATTCATTAAAGTAAATGTAGAGTTAGGTATGTCCTAGTGCATATTAATCTCTGGATGGGAATATCCCTTAGACAGGAAGGTATATTATATTTGAAGGATTGTACTCTAAATGGAAAGGGGAAAGGCAAACTGAAGGCACAGGAACAATAGACAAACTCGGGTGAGGCAATAACTGCAGGGAAGGCTGCAGATCTCCTTGTCAGACCTGGGCACAATGCAGAGATTACACTGGTGGATGTTGTTGAAGGTCTCCTGGCAATGAATGAAGATCCATTGTCCATTGGAGATATTTTCTATCATTGGCTTTCACTACCATTGATTATGAGGTGTTGCTGACTTGTGTGCAGAGGGAGTGGATATGACTTCTCTCAGGTTGCTGACCATTCCCAAGGGAGGAGGATGAATCCTTGTTCATCATCCCCAAGAGTGCTCCCATGTGGAATCAAACAGATTTCAATTTTATCTCCCTGACAGTTCAAGACCTACATGGAATCAGTGGTGTGGGAGGGGTGTTAATGAGGGGTATTTCAATATGTTGTGTGCTTTCTCATTTGACCCAGCCGGTGCTGTCCAATGCCTGATTCAGTGTCTGTGGGAGACTGAGGTGACAGCAAAATGAGATGTCACTCCCAGCAGAGAGCCAAAGCAGGAACCCCTTTGGTTTAAAAGAGGGAGCTGCTCACAGGGTCCTGAAGTGGTGAATGCATTTCTTAAATAGCCAGATTTGTTGTTCTCCAGCTTGTGCTACCTAGGCATTTGGGGAAGGAGGGGTATGAGAAGAGCTAATGTTTATCGTAAAGGTGGGGAGTGGTGACTATTTGTCAAATTTTAATTCAGTCTTTGATTTGTTATTTTTCTAGTGTGGAGTGAGGAGCAGCTACTGATCCAGTCTTTTTATGTGGCTTTTGTGTTTGTCAATGGTTCATAGAGCTTGGGATGTGTGTATCTTTTGTATATAAATCAAATAAATGTTGTTCGGCTGGCTCACGTCTGATCCTTGGGTGGAAGAGTGTGGTACAGGCACTATTCAGTAAAAAGAAAAGGAGTACTTGTGGCACCTTAGAGACTAACCAATTTATTTGAGCATGAGCTACGAAAGCTCATGCTCAAATAAATTGGTTAGTCTCTAAGGTGCCACAAGTACTCCTTTTCTTTTTGCGAATACAGACTAACACGGCTGTTACTCTGAAACCTGGCACTATTCAGTGTAAATTATACATCAACTGAAGTTACCCAAATGTTAGGATAGCCAGATCTTCATGTCTCTGCTAATTAGATTTCAGAGTGGTAGCCGTGTTAGTGTGTATCAGCAAAAAGAACGAGGAGTCCTTTGTAGCACTTAGAGACTAACATTTATTTGGGCATAAGCTTTTGTGGGCTAAAACCCACTTCATCAGGTAGGTTTTAGCCCACAAAAGCTTATGCCCAAATAAATGTTAGTCTCTAAGGTGCTACAAAGTACTCCTCGTTCTTTTTTCTGCTAATTAGAATAATTTGGTCATAAAGTGTAGTAAGTAATACCTTATCTATTCACTTTAAATACTGAAATCTCATGTTTGCTATCAATCAGTGTTTTCCTATTCAAGATTAAACTTGTTCATGTCAGATAATTTTTTTTTTTTATTGCCAAACAGAGGTTCCAGCTTGGCAGCATGAGCCAAAACATGAGCTGATTTGTTGGAGCTAACTACAAGCATATGGAAAATTATATCTGGAACTTAATGTACAGGGTTGCTGTGGCTACTGTGAAGTTGTTAGAATATTTTTGTTGGGTTGGCTCTGGCTGGCCCATTTAAATCTGTTTCAAGCATTAAGGTTGAATATTTGAAAATAACAATACATTATTTTGCCATTTGTTTTGGATCTCTCCATCTGGTCAGTCACCAGTCGTACCTATTGAAGTGTGAGCTCATTAACTCTACAATCATGTTGAAGAGGTGATCTTTACTTACCAGCCATTCTTTAGGGAAAAGATGACTTTTCCATTCCATTTGAGGTAGAAAGAACCTTGAATGATTGTCCTGAGTGTTGGACTTCAGCATGGGTTGCTGGCCTTGTTCTTGGCCCCTTCATTCTTTTCTCCAGGTAGCCCCACTGACTTTTCAGCTTGCTTTCTTGATCTAACAGGGCATGGGACACTGAAAATATTCTCCATTTTAAAGGGAATCTGTTCAGGAACTGGGTATCATCAAACACTAGAGGTAGTGAAATGATAAGGAATTAAAGCAGGCCATAGGTTCAAGTGCCATCTTAAGCAGTAATTTCTTTCTCCTCAAGAAATCAGATAAAATCCTAACTTGAGTTGCAAGAGGTAGCAATCTAACCACATAACATGGCATTTGTGAGTAATCATTATCTGCTATGTGGGATCAGTTGATGTGAAAAGGAACAACTAATTCCTGGAAGGTTGTTGCAGGCCATTCTTTAAGTGCATGGGCAGAGCTGAGTGCAGATGTCTGTACTATAACTACCTTAAGTCTGTACCACTGATTACAATTTTATAAGCTACAAACTCGCAGTCTTCAAAAAAAGAAATAAACGTTTTAGTGTTGGAGCTATTCCTGATCCATTATGGATAATGAGAACCACAACTGTAGATAGAATCTCTCCTGTTTCAGGGCATAAACCAATCACCAGTTGCCTGGGGTTCAGAAAAACTTATCTTTATGGGGTTTCTGTACTTTTCTCTAAAGCATCTGGTCTGACCACTCTTGGGGAGAGAATTCTGGATTAGGTGGGCCTTAGGTTTATTCAGGCCTGACAATTCCTATACTAAGAATCAAAATTTACTTAAGACATAACTGGGATAATTTAATTGATTCCTATCCAGGTTCTAGATCAGAGCTAACTGAGCTACATGACTTCATCTATGTCATGTCATGCCGCTAGAGAGATCAACAGACCAGAACCTTAGAGCAGAGTTTCTTTAGACAATGGTGTTTACGGTAGTTGAAGAGAAAGGAAAGCTAAACTAAATTTATGATTGAGATCATGCTGCTGAAAATGTTTAATTGACTCCATTACTTTGGGAATGGGAACATTATTGCAGTTCATACAAATTAAACTGATTGCTTGTGCATCATAATTTTTAATATGCTTGGGTAAAAAAAGTGCCTTTTCAATTAGATTGCTAGAAATCATTGTGGAATCTCATTCAGTTGGCAGAGCTGTAACAAACATACACTATTTTGCTCTTCACAGTAAAGTTCCTGGGTTTGTAAGGATGATTGCTCCAGAAGGCTCCTTGGTATTCCATGAAAAGGCTTGGAATGCATATCCATATTGTAGAACAAGTAAGCTTGCTCTGAATTGATTCTTACCTTTTTGCCATACTGCTTAGAGATGCTATCAAGTGGTTTAGGCCCCAAAGTTTTGTAATTGGGTGGAAAATACCTTACAGGTCACTTTTTGGCAAACCTACTCTGGCTGAGCTATGCAGCCATGAAAGACGACAAAAGTTACCAGCAGATTCTAGTCCCAAGACATAATTGTGTGCTGTGCATGATGTCTCCAGTACCAGACTAAAGAGTCTGACTAATGTCTCTTTCCAAATCCAGGATAAAACTTGTTAGGAAAGAGACATAATTTACAGTCCCTAAAAGCTTCTGCAAAGGATAAATGTAAAGGTTAAAAATGACAATTGTAGATAGCAATCAAAGTTCCTTTGATCTGATGCACTATTCATGTTTACTGTCCAGAAAACGCTTTGGTCTTTAGAGGAGGAAGTTGCGTAAAGGAGATGCATTCACCATATTCCATTTCTGAAGCTTTGATTTCTTTAAATTTCAAGAATCCTGTCCCTTTTTTATTTTTTGGCCCGTCTTGTTTCAGTGTTTAAAATACCTTAAAGCATACTTCATCTTTAACATTAACAAATTGTTTCACAGAAGTATGTTGATGAATGGTTTTATTGTGGGGTTATCTTATTGAACAAGGCGTTTTTAATGAGCAATTGTTATACCTTCTGTATATAACTCAATCTGTATTACAGATTGCTTTAGAGTTAAGACTTTTGTGACAGACCTGTTGCACATATTAACACTATTTTGAATGCCTTCTTTTCCTTTTCGTTGCATGTCCCTCTGGCTTTCAGTTGTGACGGTGAGTACCTGGATTATTATTTGTTTATGAAATGTGTTTTAATGTGGCTCTTGGTTATTAAAGTTATAACTGACTTTCTGATGCTGCATATCTGCCAATCCAGACTCTGGTTTACTGATTAGGTAAGATTCCACCAGTCAGAAATCAGAATTTTCAGATCCTATACTTGCCACTACTTCTCTTCCTTATTCTCTTGTTCTGCTCTCATCACTCACGCTGCTCTTCATAATTCCTGATACTGGAACAGTACACCACAGCCAAATGATTTAATAGCTGTGAATGTATAGTTTAAAATGGCAAGAGTTCCACAGGAAGCTATCCAGGAAAGGGAAGAAAGTGCCTTGGGGTCTACTTTCCTTCAGCTTAGCATAGCAGACTAGCTTTGCCCTATTGCATCAAACACTCTCCAGGCAATTATGGCAGGGTCTGGGCATGTGACCTGTTTGAAATTGATAGCCAATGTCTCTGGAGGAGCTTTCTTTCTACCAGAAAGTGGTAAGTACTCTCAAGGATAGTCAGAGGGATGCAGGCTTTCTCTAGTTCAGTGGTCCTTTTGTGAAGGCTGGTGCTGAGGAATGCCGATTGTGTGTCAAAAATGCAAGTACATAACCTCTTCCTGAAGCTGAAGTGAAAAAACCACCCAGCCTAAAACCTCCCCCAGCAATCCCTCATAGGAAGCTTTAGTTTTCACCATAGTCTTTGAGAAGGGTAAAACCTCCAATAACGCCTGAATCAGTGTATATATGGCGTTATCTGAGCTATGATACTCTGTTCCCTGCATAAGGCCAAATTAGCCTACTGTATTTATGCTGCATCTCTGTTGGATTCACTCACTGAATTTAGAGGTGGAAAATACTTGGGTCTTTGAACTTCCAGGAGACAGAATACTGAATTAGATGGAGCACAAGTCTAGTCTGGAGTGGCAGTTCTTGCTGTGGTTCCACCCCAGAGCCAGCTGCTGAATTTTCCTGCTGAATGTCCTGCTTGGAATCATTCAAGTTGAGTGTAGCTGTAGAAAGGGAAAAGATTAGCACTTCCTCATTTGATTTATTGTGTAGTGCCCAAGAACTCAGAAGTCTCTTTTGTAGATATAGACAAGAAATGCTCAAAACAGTGTCATTGCACTGAGCAAAGTTAGTATCCAAAGTGGTAATGGTTTAATGAAACGGACACACAACTGCTATCATAATTTAATGGGAATTTGTGTAACCTCCTGCATCACTTTGCAAATTTGGCCCAAATTTGGCAATGCAGTAAAGTGAATTTTAAATGAAAGTTAGATTTCTATAAATGAGCAACTTCCTTTGTGACTCTAGTTTGGCCCATCCTGCAACATTATAAACCAGTGTGTTAAAGCTGGATTAGTCAGAGTAGGAATGACACCAGTGGGTATTTAAACATTGAGCTAATATCAAACAAAAAAGCCCTTCTCATTGTTAAAAACTGTTGTAATGTGTAAATCAGTTTTTGGTCTCTTCTATAGTATATAGCCACTGTAGCTTGAAATTAGTCAATTGACCCTGGGATACTTGGCAGAAATACACCCTGCCAGCATCTGCAAATATAATGGATCCTGCCTACAGAGATAACACTGATACTGTCAGAACTCACAGCCCAACCTTTCCTCCACATGGAGAGCTAAAACGTTTTGCATGCAGATGATGGGTAATCCAGCATGTAGTGAGTTAAGCTTTCTGTTACAGAGAAGGGCTGGGAATTTGGGAATGCTTTGAGGGACCAGACATTCTCATTGGGAAGCTCACATTAACTCAAGCTCCACTTCTATAGTCCTTTTATGTATGCCATGACAACAGTTCATAGTTCTTTGTGAAACTGACATCCAAGGTAATAGCTGTAATGTAAAGTGTTTTTTCCCTGACAAATGAAACTCCTTCATTTGCCAAACTTTTTTCAGTCTTACCAGTAAGCAGTTAGTCTGAAAAGTCAGCTCTTTTGAGGCAGTATGATGAAGAATCACAGGTCAAATCTATAGGGTTCCTTGACTGTGGGAATAGCTGGGTAATAAGACTGGCTCATGTTCAAAAATTCCTATTCCTGATTGGTGAATGGGCTAACCCAGAATCTGGATTGGTATCACTTAATGACTTAAATTTGAAACTAGTGCTTGTCATAATGGTAAGTGTCTCTTCAAAGACTGTTTTTCAGTTTTTGTAAAGTGCCTTGCCTCCTTTCTAATATTTTTATTAGCTGGAAGTAATGTTAAATTGCTTGACCTGCTCTCTGTCAAGCAGATTTCATTTCTGAATAGGAATTTATTGTGGAATCGCCACTGTGGACATTCTATGAAAACAGCTCAGCTCTCACTAGAGACCAGCTATACAAGGAGTTGCAGATGGGGCTGTAAATCAGGTTTAGCTTGACCAATCGCAGTATGTGTATACGCATACATGCATGCAAGTGCATGCTTTCACTTTGTATCAGTAACTGCTTTCCTTGCTACTCGAGGGGGGCGGAGGAGGGTGTGGAAATTTGTCTGTTAGGTGGAGTTTCATGATTAGGCTGATTCTTGCTTGCATATTTCTACCTGCCACTGGAAATTTCCACTACATCATCCGGCGATGTGGACGTTCACACATGAAAGCCTATGCTCCAATACGTCTGTTAGTCTATAAGGTGCCACAGGACTATTTGCCATGATTAGCTTTGTTACGTTAAATTTCATGTTCCCTGGATTTTAGCATTAACTCACGGAATATTAAAAAATAAAATTGAAAATTCTTTTGGGACATTTCCTACATTTTAGTACTACAGGAAAGACCCCACAGCAGAATAGTATTTTTGCATGGGACCTTTTGTTAAGACGTCTGTCATAGTCAGTCTTAATAAATAAAATCCTGACTTTAGAAGAAATAGAAAACTTGCTGTGACATGGGTTGGGGGATACTGACACCGCTTGGAAGAGTCCAACTGAAGTGTTTACAAATTCTCCATATTTGTATGGGTAGGTGTCCTGGGTATCTAGATTTACCAAATGGCCATCGTTCAAGTTACTGCTTATGCTCTAACCAATATTTCAGGTTGAGGTGTAGGACATCTAAACTTGTCTGTTTCCGTGTGCAGTAGTGAGGCCTCTATTTCTGTTCCTATCAGAGTTAAAATCGGAAGCAAAGTTGCTAGTCAAGGCCTACAGTGCCTCCTCTGGTGGAGAAATGAAGTTGTTAAATGTAAGATTTAAAAGGGGAAAAAATAGTCACCCTTCTGCTGCTTGGTTTTGTTTTTTTACAGAATGAATATATGAAAGATGACTTCTTCATAAAAATCGAGACCTGGCATAAACCAGACTTGGGGACATCAGAAAATGTAAGTCAGGGTCCAGTAGTAACCCAGCGTTTGCCATACTTACTGCACACATTGAACCTGATGGACCAATATCTCTTTTCTGGCTGTGGCCGATAGTTGATGCTTAAAGGAAGGCAGCCTCCCTCCAATAAATAATAAAAACTACTCCTCTAAACCAATGAAGCTATTTTTCCTACAGGCGTGGAAGGAAGAGGTTAGAGAAAGGGAGATGTTTTTATTTATTTTCAAAGCTTAAGAGATCTTCAGATCATTCAGTGAATGGGAATTGTATAACTACCCTAGATATAGCTCCTGAACACTTGTTCAAAGAAACTTCTTATCCTGGATGTCTCCTATTCCAGTGGCTCCAGCAAGGGTTTTAAATGAATTGTACTGGTCACTTTGAAGGCATACACTCAGTCCTCTTTGTTCAAGCATTTTATTAATGTTTCATATTGAAATTCCTTTTTTCAGCTAATTTTCTGTCTGGAAATATCCTGGATTGGTCCCTCTCAGTGTAGCTGGTTCAGTGCCAGTACGGTGGTGCGTGATTTGGGCTGTCCCCTTTCTCTTCTCTAATGAAAGAGTAACCAGATACTAATGGTGGGCCCCTAGACAAATATAATTGTCCATTTTCAGTGTTTGGATGACTTGCCTGGACCCTTGTTTTTCACGCAGGCTAGAAACCTGCAGAGGGGATGACTTATGCTAGTGAAAATAGAAAGTAAAAAGTGTTCCCAGACAGTTCTGCTTGTGCTTAATCTGAAGTGTATCTATGGCTAACAGCTATATGTATATGACACATGGTATGTATCTGGGCCCTTTGGTTTGCATAGGTCACGTCTTTTGAGAGAAATTTTAATGGATACATTTCAAAACAGTATATGGCTAACAAACTTCAAAATGTGCTGGGGTCTCTAATGAACTCATTTGACGTATGGCAGGTTACTAATAACTGGATCACTTGCATTTCAGAGCTTTATGTGAAAGTTGCTCACTAAAACATCTGCCTAGCCTATTGAATGTGTAATGATTCTAATTACAGTGTTTGATGTCATTATCTGTAAAGAAAGTGACAGAAGAATACAATTTAGTCTTAAAACCAAGCTCCTCTGAAAGCACAGAACTGAAGGTTTTAATAAAGCTACAACTAGCTTCAGAATCACTTAATTAAATAAATGGTAACTTCGGAGTGTATTCCCCAGATGATTCTAAGAAAACTGTCCATCTCTGTAGAACTCAGAAAAATCTGCGTAATACAGAACTAATGCAGTGCCGCAATAAGGCGACACAGGGTAAAGTCCCTTCTTCTCCCCATTGTAGGTGCACGACTTAGATCCAAACACGTGGAAGAGTGTTGAAGTTGTCCATATTGACATTGCAGACCGAACTCAAGTAGAACCAGCAGTAAGTAGACACTGTGCTTATTGGGAGATGGTTGTCCTGTCATGCTAATTACTTTGGCCTAAATTTGCACCTTTAACATTGGTTATATTAGTTTATTTACAATCAATGGAAAACAATGTGTTTCATCCCACAAGTAAATATAAAATTGTTTTAAATAGAATTATTAATCTAAATTAGGGGATGTCAAATGATTTAAAAAATTGTCATTAATCACGAGATTAAAAAAATTAGATGCAGTTCTATTTGCACTGTTAAACCGAATACCAATTTAAATTTATATTTTTTGATTTTTCTACATTTTCAAATATGCGGTTTTCAGTTACAACACAAATACAAAATGCACCATGCTCAGTTTTTATTTTGATTACAAATATTTGCATTGTAAAAAGATAAACAAAAGTAGTTGTATTTTTGAATTCACCTCATACAAGTACTGTAGTGCAATTTCTTTATCGTGAAAGCGCAACTTACAGAATTATTATTTTTTATGGGCTGTTAAATCATCACAGTGAACGCATTATTTTTTTTAAACCAGTGTTAATCACACACCTCTGTTTTGACCCTCTTCACTTACAGTACTTCATCACTTGGCGGACACTGGCACAGTTCTACTGTGTTCTCCTGATGTGGAGTGATTAAATATCAGAAAAAGCTAATGGAGCAAATCAGCAAAAGTTCAGGTCTTTTGAATGGGAAGTTTATTTATAAAAACTTCCAGATGGTTCTCTGGATAAAGAGATGGTTATCTGTAGCCATTGCAAGGCTGAATTCCAATACCATTGAAGTACTCTGAGTCTTCAGTACCACCTATGCGCTAAACATGCTTTCACCTCCAGTTCTTGTGCTCCAGGTAACCCACCGACTGCAAATAAATCCCGCCAGCTGCGACAGAGTACACTTAAGAGTTTCAGGGTTGCTGCAATCTCATGGATCAAACAAAATACAACAGCTTAACCAATGGTATTGCAAAGTGGATAGCTATGGACTGCAGACCACTCATATTTTGTAAATGAGAGGGCTAAGAGGTGGTGTTCAAATTGCGTCTTCCAGTCAGTCATACACCCTGCCCTCCTGAGGAACCATTGCATCAGGGACACATGACCTATATCACAATGAAAAGACTACAAGTTTGGCGCTTCTGAAAAATGCACTAGCTATTTGCTTTGGTTGATGATCACTGGACATCCTTGAGTGATCACAGCTATCTTGGAGTCACGACACACCTGATTGATGCTGCATGGATACTATAGTCGTTTGCTTTAACAGTAATACATAAACCTGTGATTAATCGCAACTAATTTTTTAAATCTAGTTAGTTTTGCATTAATCACTTGCATTAACGGCAGTCTAATCTAAATGCTCAGTACTTTTAAATTTTGTGGGTACTTGCTAATCTATCAGGTTTGATTTTTATCAGCACATTGAGGGCAATGGATTTTTGGGAAACAGATAGCTGACTTGATCAAACTGACTTGATCAACATTAGTGTGCTGGTTTCAGCGTGTGAGGCTGAAATTGAAACAGGAATTGAATCCAGCTCTTCTGCATGGCCTGGAACAGAGCTCTGACCTGGCCATCCCTTTTTGTCGCTATTTTAGGAATATATTCTTAAATAGCCCTCCGTTGGGTTATGGCAGGTTCAAACAGATCTGTCTTTGCTGCAGAAATCTCTGTTGGAGAATTGCTATTGCTTCTATCCTTTCCAACTTTATTGAACACTTCTGCCCTTCAGTGCAGCAATTATCACCAGATGGGCTGGTCTTTTCATCTCTGCTAGCAGATAGATGGGCCAACTGTAGCTAGAGAAACACCGATGTCATTTCTTCAGCTTCCCCTCTCCAGTTACTGCTTGGTTGCTGCTATTTATTATTTTGAAGCACGTATTATTTTGCCAAGCACCTCCCATGGTCCCTGCCCTGAGAACTTACGATCTAGTTTCAGATGAGATGCAATTCAGGGATAATGCAACAAAGAAAATGGCAGCGCCTACACTGGTAAAGTTAGGCAGTTATTTAGTGTAAGTGTGTGTCGTTTGCATGTTGCAATACTGGACGTGCTCAAGGAGCACAGAACTGGAAAGGACCTTCTGGGTTGTTGAGTCCAGCCTTCTGCTATTGCTGGCAACCCCGTCATATAATGTTCATAAACTTAGCAATCTCCATCTTGAAACTAGTTAGGTGTTTTGCTCTCGCTACTCCTATTGGGAGGCTGTTCCTGAACCTCACTCCTCTGATGGTTAGAAACAATCTTCTAATTTGCAGCCTGGCTATAGGCCTGGCAAGCTAACTTGGGAACGGCAGTGCTTGTGTGAGGGGCGGTGAGTGACCAACTAATGGAAATGATTGCAGACGTATTAAATGTCCGCTCAGTGTGCAGCAGCAGTTAAAAAAGCAAACAATGTTGGGAATCCTTAAGAAAGGGAGAGATAATAAGACAGAAAATATGTTGCCTCTCTATAAATCCATGGTATGCCCACATCTTGAATACTGTGTGCAGATGTGGTCGCCCCATCTCAAAAGAGATCTACTGGAACTGGAAAAGGTTCAGAAAAGGGCAACAAAAATGATTAGGGGTATGGAACGGCTTCCATATGAGGAGCGATTAATAAGACTGGGACTTTTCAGCTTGGAAAAGAGACGACTAAAGTGGGAATGTGGTTGAAGTCTATAAAATCATGACTGGTGTGGAGAAAGTAAATAAGGAAATCTTGTTTCACTCCTCTCAAGAACTAGGGGTCACCAAATGAAATTAATAGGCAGCAGGTTTAAAACAAAACAGGATCTGTGAAGGCAAAGACTATAAAGATTCAAAAAAGAACTAGATAAGTTCATGGAGGATAGGTCCATCAATGCTCATTAGCCAGGATGGGCAGGGATGGTGTCCCTAGCCTCTGTTTACCAGAAGCTGGGTATGGGCAACAGGGAAGGCATCACTTGATTACCTGTTCTGTTCATTCCCTCTGGGGCACCTGGCATTGGCCACTGTCTGCAGACAGGATGCTGGACTAGATGGACCTTTGGTTTGACCCAGTATGGCCGCTCTTATGGTCTTATGCATATAACCTTAGAAAAGATCAAGTGGCAGGTAAATATGTTGTGAATTTCCTATTCCAAGCCTGAAATTGTGGTAGACAATACCAGTGCTATCATCTGTAAGAATGCTAGTTCTGACCACCGTATAGGTTTGTGTATAAATATATGAAGCTATGCTAATTATTAGACTCCAAGGAAATGAGTAGTACGTAAATCTTTCCATCCTGAGGGATTCTCTTAGTGTAAATGCTGCTGTTTACTATATGCCCTTCATGCACCATTAGAGAATGGGCACTACTGTGCTTAGCTACAGTATCAATGTATTTTGTATTGAAGACTGACCAGGCAGCGTAGCTAAATATCTCTGCTCGGCACTCCTCTTCCTATCTGAGGCATTCTTTGCCTGGTTCCTTTGACTAGTCTGTGGAATGCTTTATGTCTTGAACTATTGTTTTTTTTAGTCACATTGGTTTTGTTGGAGTGTGGGGATAATGTAAGTGCCTTTCCTGTCTTTTTGTGTGGTATCTTACTGGTACACTGTGGAGAGGGCTTGCTGCTCTCCTGTCTGAGGAAAGTTTTATATATATATATATATATATATATATTTTTTTTTTCCCATTAGTTCACAATTTTTTCTGAAAATAAGGTAATTACATCTGTAATTTTCTAGCAGTTTTTCTAAACTTCTTAAACTTTTGCCCTCATACTAAATGAGTAAACTTTAGCCAAACTCTGTGTGCCAGTTCCTTTAGTTTCCAGCTATAATCAAAAGTATAACATAAATATAAAAATAGTAAATTCCTTAAAGATTCTAATGGCATACATATACTAACCCACACCCAAGTAAAAATGTATACAAATGATTCAGCAGACATCTGCTGTTCTCTTAAGGTATACATTTAAACCTAGCCTCTCTTAATCATCTCCAGCACTTTGTCTGAGTAGCTTTTGTGATTTGTATACAAAAGTCACTTCCCAAGAGAGGATGAAGCATTGAAGCATAAGCAGAAGTGTCCATACAATTAACATGAGAAGAGGTTACATTTTTGGAAGTAATCGGAAGGAAAATGAGCATAGTGAAAACAATGAAATTGAAATCGGGTTTGTAGCTATTTCTGAGGAGATTACATCTGCCTTGTTCCAGACCATATTTGATTCCTATTTTGTTTCTAGAACAGCATCTGTGTTTTAGTAATATCATTTAGTACAGATCAGTAAACTTTCTAGCAATGGTGCACAAATACCTGAGGTGACAGAATTTCTATGGAGCATGTGGTACCATCCCTGTTCTCAGAGTGACAGCCGTGTTAGTCTGTATCGGCAAAAACAATGAGGAGTCCTTGTGGCACCTTAGAGACTAACAGATTTATTTGGGTGTAAGCTTTCGTGGCCTAAAAGCCACTTCATCAGATGTATGGAGTGAAAAAAAACAGTAAACAGAATATATATATTCCAGCACATGAAAAGATGGGAGTTGCCTTACCAAGTGTGGGTTCAGTGCTAACGAGCCAATTCAAATAAGGTGGAAGTGGTCTAGTCTCAACAGTTGACAAGAAGGTGTGAATACCAAGGGAGGGAAAATTACTTTTGTAGCGCTAACGAGGCCAGTGCAATCAAGGTGGCCCATTTCCAACAATTGACGAGAAGGTATGAGTATCAGCAGAGGGAAAATTACTTTTTGTAGTGTCCCATCCACTCCCAGTCTGTATTCAGGCCTAATTTGATGGTGTCTAGTTTGCAAATTAATTCCAGTTTTGCAGTTTCTCGTTGGAGTCTGTTTTTGCAGTTTTTTTTGTTGAATTACCATTTTTAAGTCTGAGTGTCCAGGGAGGTTGAAGTGGTGTTCTTCTAGTTTTTGAATGTTACAATTTTTGACGTCTGACTTGTGTCCATTTATTCTTTTGCGTAGAGACTGTCTGGTTTGGCCAGTGTACACGGCAGACGGGCATTGCTGGCACATGATGGCATGTATCACATTGATAGGTGTGCAGGTGAACGAGCCCCTGATGGTGTGGCTGATGTGGTTAGGTCCTATGATGATGTCCCTTGAATAGATATGTGGACAGAGTTAGCAACGGGGTTTGTTGCAGGGATTGGTTCCTGGGTTAGTGTTTTTGTTGTGTAGTGAGTATTTGCTTCAGGTTGGGGGGCTGTCTGTAAGTGAGGACTGGCCTGTCTCCCAAGGTCTCTGACAGTGAGGGATCGTCCTTCAGGATAGGTTGTAGATCCTTGATGATGTGCTGGAGAGGTTTTAGTTGGGGGCTGTAGGTGACGGCGAGTGGCGTTCTGTTACTTTCTTCGTTGGGCCTGTCCTGTAGTAGGTGGCATCTGAGTCTGTCAATCTGTTTCTTCACTTCACTAGGTAGTTCTCACTAGAAATGTAGCTTGAACATTTGAAATAACTTTTTCTTAAAGTTGTTAAGAGGACTTTTAAAATATTCCCACTTGAGAATGAATACTTGTTTGTTCTGAAGGTAGAATGGAGCTCTGCTCTGAGTACTCTATTCATGGCATGTTGTGGAGCTAAAAAATTCATTTTGTGAGCTCAGAAGCTTGGGTGACACAACATCTGTTGTTCGAAGAGGCCTGGGAACTTCTTGTCTGGCTCACAAAAGTTGAGTCTACATTACAAAAACGATCATAGCATACCCAGTGGCTTGTCAAGGGGTATAGACATTGTGCCTGAATGAAGGGGCGAGTGAGAGCCCTAGTTGTTCCAGACTGGCTCCAGATCCAGACCTTATCTTGTGAATCTCTCCAGTTCCAGCAGGCTTGGCTAAGTGAAGGCACTCGGTGCCAAGACTTCCCCGTGCAGACAGTGTGTTTAATCAAGAAGTGAATTGCAGAAGCTTGGAAAAAAACGAGCTAATCCTATAATGTGCAGATGTTTCTTCACCAGTCCCATGAAGCCCGGCTGTCTACCTCTCTGAAGTGCCGTCACTCTAGAACACATTGGTTTTGAAGAGTATCTTATTTTAAAGATGTTTTGAAGTGCTTGCTCTTTTTAACAAAGTTTTGTTTAACCACTGCTGGCCTGAGCTCCTGTGCTCGGACTCCATTGCTCCAGAAGAGATTTTGGTAGCTGTGATGTTCCCAGGTGATCCATCCTAAGGTGTGTTAGTGATCAGTAGCCAGGCAGCAGGGTGTCATGGAATCTAACATTAACAGGTTAGTTTGGGAAAAAATGCTGATTTTGTTTCAGCTCTCTGCTACTTGGGCATTCAGCACAGAGTGGTGGGTTAACTAATGTTCCAAACACCCTTGCAGTTTGCTGTATTTTCTTGAAGAGCTGTTGTCTGAGATGGTTGTGCCTGTGGTCACCAAAGTTCTCTTGTCCCTTCAAGTGCCCAGTAATGGTGTAATAGAAAGGACTGAGGAAAACCTCACTCTTCGTGCCCAGGGTTTCTTCCCTGCTTTGCTTGACATTTCTCTTCTATTCCAGAAGACTGGGCTATGAACCGTGTTTGATTTTACAGAACCTGCAGAGATTTTCTCATTCCCTTGGAGCAAGGGTTGAAAGGATTAAATTGGTTTGCTGAGCTGATATCAAACACCACATTTACCTTGTCTGCTGTGTACTATACCATGTAATTCTCTCAAACTTTAGCCTGCCTATAGGAAGGATTGTTGTATCTCCTGCGATGCTGACATCAGGTATTGGCTTTGAAAACTGAACAGCTTTAACATGCCTTCCATGATTTGGTCACCCCTTCTCAGTTCCACCCTATGGACCCTAGGCTATACACCTTATGGTACAAACCTACCTGTCCTTGTGTTATTCCATGGGGCTCATAAAAACCATGGGGCTTGGGTCTAACTTGTTCTTCCCACTTCTCATTATACTATTTTTATCTCCCTTCATCTATCCCTATCTCATGTCTTCTTCCAACTTGCCCTGCTTGCCTGAAATAACCTCCCTTTCCCCCTCTGTCAGCTCATTTAGAATGCTTCTAAAAGACCATCTCTTCCATGAATCTATCAACCTCTGAATGCTGCTCCCTTCTCTTCTGGTCTGCTTGTATTATTTCTTTTGCTAGTGCATTTACATTGTAAGTTAGCCTGTTACCGCAAATATGAGATTTAGAGAACAGGAGACAGAGCTAGCAGGACTGTTCCAGAAGAGATCTTAATGAAAAGATGAATCTTGCTAATTTATTGCTTAAATCTCAGCATTTTTACACTGAAGTGTAACGCTCATTGCTTCAACCAGTCTTTCCAACATACCTCCACCAAAACACTCATGCGCACACTCTTCCTGGAGAATGAGCAGAGTAGTGGTAAAAGGTTGTATATAGTTGTACCTCCCTGAAGCACCGTGGTGAGAGGGTAGGCAGTATAGCTGTAAAAAAATCTTCTTGGTACTGACCTGTTACTGTGTAGTGAGGCCTGTGCATTTGCAGTGCTGGATCAGTCAGATTGGATGGAAATTCCTGGCATTCAAGCTCTGCCAACAATGGCCATGTAGCATGATGTGTCTGCTAACCAACAATGATGACACTTAACAGTCTAAAGCTTAAAGGTAAAATTTAACACAGGGCTGAGGTGAGAACTTTGAGAGATTCTGTCCATCTGGGCTCTCAGTGCTGTGTCCGTTCATGTTCAGGAGGTTTTCTTGAGAAAGTCATATGGAATCCTAACTAAAATATGAATGGTTCCATGTAAAACTGGCTTAAGGTAAACCCAGGGATAGAATTTTCTTCCTTCTGTAACTTCCCTTTTTACACGTGCCTTGTGGGTGCTATAGTCCTGGGAGGCTGAACTGAGGTATGGGCTCAATTATAACTTCTAGCGGTTGTGGTGACTCAAGCCTGTACCACCCCAATAGTACTGTTTTCGTCTACTACCTTGGTCTCTGTTGGCGTGGCCACTGGCCCAGGTTTTAGAACCATTTCTCTAGGGAGCCTGGGATGGGTCTCTGTCACTCTGAAAAGAATTGCAAAGACAGAAGCATCTTGGTTCAGGGTTTCGTGTTCTTATTGCTGTAATTTATATAAGTAAAGGCTGAAGTTTCTTTAGAGGGTCCTCTATTGCACTGTTGCAAATGATGCCAAAGGCGCCTTTGAAGCAGCCTTTGAATCCCCCACATGCTGTTGCCCTGTTGCATTATAATTTTGTTTCCTGTCTCTCTTCAGCTTTCAAGAAAAGCTTTCCATTTTTTTTTTTAGCTGTACTGTTTATTCAACAGTTGCCTGTTTCACTTCCTAAGAAGGACTTGCTGCTGTTGGGAATTATGCTCTGGCTGGATATATATTTTCCTTAAACTCTGAAAAGAGCCTTTGTTTATTTGTGATCTGGCTCTAGTCCAGGCTCCTTCTTTCAGGCCTGGGAGGACGGCCTGTATCTGAGAAGAGTGCCAACAATTCTGTCTTGTGCATCAAGAGGTTTTAATCCAGACAGTCTCACTTTTTCCTTCTACTCTTAACCAGGCTTGGGTTAAATGATTCAGCATCTTTGCACAAATTAGTCTGTCTTGTTCCAGAAAAAAATTAAAATGGATTAATCATGGTAATTTTTGCTTCAATACCAGATTTTACTTCTCTGTGACTCTTCATTTGCAATATTTTCTCTTGTCTCATCTCATATTGCTGGTCTTTCCCATCCTTCACAAGAGGAGGTAGATCTTTTCTTTTGCTCTCTTCCCCTGTGCAAAGTGCTAGGAGAAGGCCAAATATTTTGTAGAATAGGGTGTTCTAGTGGTTTCTGGCCAAATTTCAGAAGATAGAATGTAAATTTTGTCTATGGAAAAAACAAAGCTGCATATTTAGGTATGCAAAAGTGATGAATTGCCAAAGCTAAGGTTGCACATGCAACCGTGACTCTACCCCTTAGAGTTTGTTTACAAAAAAGCCTGGAATAGCTATTTCTGAGTAACTACTTCTTGCTATCTCCCTATGTGAACATTGATTCTCCACTGAGTGCCCTTGTGTAGTTTGTTAAAGCACTTCGGAAACTGATTAATCTAATCCACAAACAGGCATTCTCAGTGCTGATGAGAACTTCTACATGGAAGTTAGTGTGGAATAGTTGTTGCACTTTAAATTCACACAAACGTCCCCATGACTTCTGTTGTAGGCAAGACCTTAGTATTTGTTATGATGTCCGTTTACTTGAGAAACTGAATGGGATCATGTAATGTCCCCTACAACTTTTCCTGCAGGCTTGCTGAGGAGATGGATAGGTGCCCTGTCTCATTCACTGCAGGTGTTGTATGATGAGCTGAGCATAAGCCCTTGCCTTATTGACATCTTATATGTGCCTTGCATGGACTCTAGCATTCAGTGCACTTAGTAGAAGACGCTACACGTGTTCCTAAGACCATAGAGAACTATGGGTAGGACAGTGAGGTTATATAAATACTGTTGTAATGTAAATGCACAAGAGGGCAGAGATCAGGTTGTACAAACCCACCTGGACCCCATAGATACATACTCGGGGTGTCTAGTATGTGCTGATGTGGGTTGTGATCTTTGATTTAAATATTTTCAGTCAGTCTTTTTAAATAAATACCAATAACCAAATTTAATTCTTTAGGTTCAAGCCTCTGGGGCAGTCAGATTAATTTAAATTTAGTGGAGGACTGTGAATGATGCAATGAGTGATACAGTTAAAGACTCTAAAATAAAGTAGCTGAAGCAAACCGGCATTACAATATAATCATAGATGCTATTTTAAACTCTTGTTCCAAGATGAAATGGTGCATCTAGGGGTGAGAAGAATGGGTATATAATCCTTTCACTAATGGTACCGTGATGGTGGGTGAGCACTTTAATCTACCCTTTTTATAACACCCCCTAATTATTTAGGATTTAACCTGCCTTTTACCAAAACTGTATTTCCACTACCATAATTAAAATACCTTCTACTCCTTTATTAGCTATTTAATATTAAACATTACCTTAATTAACATCTGCATAGACACCATTCCAGTAACTATCAACATAGATAGTATCCTTCCAAAACATATGCATTTTGTCTAAAACATTTTTAAAACCAGTTAGAACCAAACTTGTTTACAGCATGACCTGGTGTTATGTCCTAACTTATCTCTAGCTTGACTCTGAGCTGTCTCACTTCACTTCACCCACAATTTACCAGGCCTCATTGTTGTCAGCCCTATATTTAGGCCCCAAAACCTGTTCTCTACTTACATTTAGCTCATTTCTATTTAACATCACTCGTATAGGTCACAGGGCACCAGCACTGTTTTTAGTGTGCTGGCTTGATGAGCTAGCACAAGTATCCAAGTGCAGACGTAGCCTCGGATCTGCATGTCGATAGATCATCCCACCACTATGCTGACTGAATCTGCCCTCTGCCTTACCCAGAATGGATTGTTATAGCACTAATCCTTTAAATATGCCTTTTCTTGTTTGAACATTTGTTGCTTTAGTTTTGATACGTTAAATTAAGTTATGATAATTGTGAAGTAGCAATTTTGCTGAAGGCGGTGCTCTGTGTTGACATGGAGCTCTTACTGACACAAATACAGCTATTGACTTTAGTTTTCACAATTTTTTAACATTTTAAAGAACTTGTTAGCAAACACATTAGACTGCTGAAAATACAGTGGAGTTCACTGACATCTTCATAGAAATACTGTCCATGAGTCTTAATGTTAAGTAGAGCATCTTAAAAGAATGAACTTTCCCTTTAACCTTAGAATATCACTTGTGCTTCAGGCATTCATCATTTATTTAGCTGTCTGTGTTCTACAATAACATTCAGCTAAGTGTGCTCTTTGTAAAAATATTTTGTGGAAGAAGGTTAATGCTGCTGGATTACGAAAACCTTCCATTAGATGCTTGTTTTCAGTAAGTGGCTTTTTCAGTGTCTGAATTAATGAACATTTGGCAATCTGTCAGAAGACTTAGATAGCATTAGAGGGATCACATAACCTTTTTGTCTGTAGTTACCTTTCCTTCCTTCCGACAAGCAGATCTCAGGTTCACCATTTCTTTTTCAATTGTTGTAGTGGGATTTTTGCTTGTTGAATGGCCAGTTTTGGTAAATTGTTTTCTGGACTGTTTTCACATACCTGAAGACTTCTTCGTAATGAAATCTCTTCCTGTGCACAGTCTGGTGATGATGTCAGAACGGAGTCTCATCATGTTTGTTGCAATGCTGTGCATTTAATAGGAAGGTGAGGAACTGGAGCCCATCTACTCCTCAGTGAATAGTCTGTCTGTGAAAGTTCTAAAACCAAATTTGAGCCTTCTCATCGCTGAGCTAGAATGCTAATTTTCCATAATCCTCCTGATTTTGAAATGTAATAGCGAAATTACTCTAATTCAAGTTTAAATCTAGTAATTTTGCAAGTGTGTGCATACATGTACATGCATACATGTACACTTATGTCACTCACCACCACTTGTGTCCAGTGAACACAGCAAATAGTGATGCGGTCTCAGGGGTTGGAGTCTTCCCCACTGATCCTGTGGCACTTGTGCAGACTACCCAGTGAGGTCTGGTGGGCAAACCATGACAATTTTGAATGGGTTGGGGTGCCTCTGGTTTTACCGCCCAAGTCACAGGTTTCTTGTGCTCCAGCTGCTCTGTGGGGACTCTGTTGGACTACATTAGCATGCTCTAGCTAACGTAGCTAGCTAAAGCATGCCAGCAGGGCCCATACAGGATAGAGTACAGCACGCAGCCTCTGGCTTTCACTGAATTCACTGTCCCCAAACTCCACAGGTAGTTGCTCCAGCTTTCCTCTTGTCGCACCCTCATTAACCAGCTTTTCTCTTGTCACACCCTCACTAACCAGTGGGTGAGGAGAAACCCAGAGGGGCAGAAGGAGGGGACTGCACCAGAGGAGAGAGAGAATGCAAGGGGGGTGGGATGCTGGGAAGGAGGCTCAAGTCTGGGACTGGCTTAGGTAAATAAGAGCCCTAGGTAGCAGTGGAGGGCAGCTTTCCTAGGGTCAATCCTCCCCTTCTGTTTGGGGCTGGGAGCCAGGGGTGCAATGAGGAAGGGGCCCAGAGGATCCAGGCCGCCCCTTGACCAACAAAGAGAGGAGGTGGGAGCTGGTTCCAGTTCCTCTGTGGGAAAAGAGCAGAGAGGAGATGTCTGAATAACCTCACTAATTACTCCCTAATTTTCATAAACCTCCCTAAAAGTCTCTGTAGAACCACATGATTTACCCAGCCCCCAAATTAGCAGTTTGTAAGCTCTGTTGCACAGAAGTGTCTTAAGTAACCATAAAAACCAACATGAAAAGCCCTCCTACCTGCATCTTCCTTGTTCTGCATCAGTGTTCCAGGCAATGAACTGAGGAGCCAGGTAAACCACAATTTCTCTGTACTTTCTGTGGTGAATGTGATGGTGGCATAGGGGACTAAATGTTGCTACCTCATGCAAGCGTCCATGTGTACAACCCTTCAAAAAGGGGTGTCCACGAGAGACTTTTGGGACTAGTGCTTAAATGGTTGGGCCCTTCTCTGGGCTGGGGAGTGCAGAGGTCATACTGCAGAGGTGGTGAACACAATAAACTCAAAGTTATGTCCTAGTGCTGACAGAGTGCTTGGGATGCTGAAAGGCTAAATCGAAATGCCATTTTAAGGGCTGCTTACACACCAATTCTAAGAGTCTGGGTAACGAGGAATTGGAAAGTCTCATTAAGAAGCAATTTGATATAATTGGTATTACTGAAATCTAGTGAGATTAATTGCATTGATGGGATGTTAAAATCACAGATTACAACCTGTTTAGGAATGATAGAATGGGTAGAAGAGGTTGGGTGGTGGCCCTCTATTAAACATTATCTGTTTCTGCGTTATTGATAACTCAGAACCACAAGATATTGAGTGTTTATGGATCACTGTGCCAACTACCAAAGCCCAAAGTGCTCCAGATGGAGGTCTGCTGGAGACCACAGAATCAAACTAGGGAACAGGATGAGTTACTATTTAAGCAACTTTCTGTAGTGTGTGGAAAGAAAAATTGTGGTATTATACGGGACTTCAGTTTGGAGATCTATACTGGGTGCCTCGTGCAGCCAGTAGTAAAACTTTCTAGACTATGGTTTTGTAACACAAAAGGCATTGCACCCAACACAAGGTAACATTATTTTGAATCTCTTTATGATGGATCATTGTGAATTAAATTGGACTGAAAGTTGGTGGTTACTTAGGGACTGGTGGTGATGACAAGATTATATTCAATATGTGCAACAGAGGACAGTCTCAACCAGTGCTATGTATATTCTTGGTGCTTCAAAAGGGCAAATTCCCCACAGAAGAAATTGTTAGCAAAATTTCACAGTCAAAAAAGAGGACAACTTTGGTTAATTGGTCTTAGTTTAGCAGTAAATTGAAGGCAGCAATTCGAACTAAAAAAAGCAGTATGTAACATGGAAAAAATGGGGAAATATTAATCAGTATAAATGGTTATGAAATATAGAAGGAAAGCTAAAGTCATTGGGGGGAAATCCATCACTGGCAGGGGTAAGGACAATAAGGAGTTATATTAGGAACAAAAGAAATCCCTTGTCATAGGATAGTCCAGTTACTATATGGAGGTGGTAAAATTGTTGATTCAGAAAAGGCAGAGGTGTACAATAAATATTTGTTCTGTATTTGGAAAGAAGCACAATGATATGCTTGTATCCTATGAGGATGAAGTACTTTCCAGTCCATTAGTAACTGAGTATGTTAAACATTTACTAGGGATAAACGTCTTTAAAATCAGCAGACCCAGATAACTTACACCCAAGAGTTCTAAAAGAGTTGGCTCTTGGGATCTTTGGCCCACTGACAATTTTTAATTAATAGGTTCAGTTAATAGAAAGAAAGTGATATAATACCTGTCAATGTCATTTATAGAAAATAGGTCTTGTCAAGCCTGATGTCATTCTTTGAGATTACAGATTTGGTTGCTAAAGGTAACTGTGTAGAGTAATATTACTTAATGATCTAGAAGTAAATAGCAAGTCTCTGCTGATAAAACTTGCAGATGACACAAAGGCTGGCAGAATGCTCTGTAAGACTGCCCTGTTATTTACCAATCTAGATTGCTGGGTAAGCCGGATCCCATTCGAACAAAATGTGTTTAATATTGCCAAATGCAAAGTTATACATCTAGGAACAAGGAATGCAGGCAGTATTTACAGAATGAGGGACTTTATTCTGGAAAGCAGGGATTCTGAAAAGAATGTAGGCATCATAATGGACAATCAACCCAACAGGAGCTCCCAGTGCGATGCTGTGGCAAAAGGGGCTAATGCAGTCCTCGGATGTATGAACTGGAGATGTGACTTTAGTTGGGTATATGACATTGGTGGGAGTGTACTGAACACTGCATGCAGTTTTGGTGTCAACATCAAAATTATATGGAAAAATTGGAAAATGTGCAGAAAAGAGCTACAAATTTTTCAAGAGCTAGAAAAATGTTACAGTAAGACTTAGAGCTCAATCTGTTTAGCTTTTTGAAAAGGATTGAGAGGTGACTGACTGATTAAAATGTTTAAATGCCTTTATGGAGAGAAAACTATTGGGTATTTAACCATGGGAGCAAACTACCCAAGGAAGTGGTGAGGGAATTCTCTATCCTTTGATGCCTTCAAATCGAGACGGAATACTTTTCTGGAAGATATATTTAGTGAAACACAAAATATTGGTCTCAATACATGGGGTCAGTGGGTGAAATGTAATGGCCTATGCCATACAGAAGGTCAGACTAGGTGATCTGTTGGTCCCTTTTTGGCCTTAAAAATCTATGAAAACAAATTTTAAAATATTGGAAACATACAAAATGTTTGTGGGTTTAAAACCACAAGCTCAGAGTTGGGAAAGGGGAGGTTTCAAATGCAAACGTGGAAAACTGGAGAGAGGAAATATTAAGGTGGAGCCCATGTCTTTACCCTTTCTACCATCAAGTCACAGCAGCTCTGCAGGTCCATTCTGGCTTATGTTTTATGGTCCTAAAAGCTCATTCTTCAGGGCTTCAGAGGGTCACCTTCAGGGGCAGGACAGTATTCTCTCCTCCTCATCCTCCCTCCAAAATGTGTACAGAGTGGAAGGTCAGTCTCCTGTCTCTGAAGCATCAGAGACTGGTCACTGAGCCGAGTGGGCCTGTGCTCTGAGATGGCACTGATCATTCTTTCTCTCAGATGCTGGGCTGGCTGGTTCTTGTTCACATACTCAAGGTCTAACTCAGGGGTTCTCAAACTGGGGGTCATGACCCCTTTGGGGGTTGCAAGGTCATTATGTGGGGGTCACGAACTGTCAGCCTCCACCCCAAACCTACTTCACCTCCAGCATTTATAATAGTTGCTAAAAATAAAAAATGTTTTTAATTTATAAGGGGGTTGTCAGATTGTCAGTGACCTTAGGGATTTTTGTGCCTTCCTCCACAGCATGGGGTGCAGATAACTTGCCAGGATTATCTGTATATGCCTTACTTAATCAATTTCCTGCCCTTGTGGGGGTCCTCCTGTCCTCTCCATATAGCACATAGTCTGTTCTCCTGTGGGCTGTAATACTTGGTCTAATTACAGTTGTTGGGTTTGGTGTGCGGGTGTCTGACCTGTAGTATATAGAAGGTCAGACTCAATTATCTGGTTGTCCCTTCTGGCCTTAAACTCTGACTCTGAGTTCTGTTGTAGAAGTGGGGTGAGATGGATGTTGCAATATACCCTACAGTGTGGAACTTGTCTCCCCCAACAAAGGACTTGTTATCTGCCAACCTAAGATGCAACTCTGAATTTGCCTAAAAGGCAGGTGTTGTCAGAAGGCAGATATTCATTAGCTCGGGGGGGGGTTGGATGGGTCACAAGTTCCAGGGGGGCTGTCAGGGGGAGAGAAGCGGGGGGGTCGGATAGGGGACGGGCCATGCCTGGCTGTGTGGGGAGTCAGCACCTCCCCTAACTGGCCCTCCATACAATTTCTGAAACCTGATGCACCCCTGAGTTTGCCCACCCCTGTTCTGGAAGGTGCATTTTCTGCTAATGACTGGATTCTGACCACTTTCTGACTTGGTTATAGCCCTGGAGGACTTGCCTGATGTTGAAGAATGGACAAAAGAAAGCCAGTACTATTTTCTTGAGTCTTCAAAGGCTGGTTTTATTGCCAATGAAAAAGTTTTAATGTTCCAACACAAAGATGGAGTCTGAGCTCGGATACAACTGTTCAGAAATCATATTTTTAATAATTATATTTGTACATTCAGTGTTACTGCAGATCAGACTGAAATGTCATTTGTTAGACTGGCTTATGCTGTAGCTTGATTAGAAAGCTAAACATTTACTTAATGAAATGTGAAATACAGGTTGAACCTCTCTAGTCCAGCACCCTCAGGACCTGACCAGTGCCGAGCCAGATAATGTGCCGAACCATGGGAGGTCAATATGTAGCAAGCGCGTCTCTTTATTTTTATCTTGCTGAGACGAATAAACGGAACAACGCTTGCAGCACCACCTAGCCCCGGCTTACCGGCTCTCTTCATAACCGAGTGTTAGTGTTGTTACAGAACTTTACTGTATTTGCACAAGGAAATAAGTAGATAAAGCATAAAAAACATAAAATAAAATCATGCCAGACCATGGATGTTGCTGGATCAGAGAGAGTGCCGGACTAGAGCGGTTCAACCTGTACTGTTGTCATTCAATATCCCGTAACTTTTTTTCTCCACCCAACTCTCTTCCTGTAGCTTTTATTTTCAAGGTGAGCAGCTTACTTTTAAATATATTGGTAGGAACATTTTTAATAATCTCTCACAAGACATTTTTTCAGAGGCTCAACTTGATTCACAAATTTTGTAGACCAATTTAGACTAACAGCAGCCTGCAAGAAATTTATTTTTGGTTTAGATTCAAATTGAAGAGGGTTACTCAATACTCACTTTAAAAGCTCAAAAGAAAAAAAAAGCATTTACCAAAACATGTATTGCTTATGTGTAACTTAGAACTAAAAACTCTTCACACAATGGCCATTTTTACTTAACAGGTTTAAAAAAGATTCTCCTCTAGAAAAACTTTCCCCAATGGCTACCTGTAGCACTCTATTTACTTTATTTTGATAATTAAAAAAAAAAAAACTAATTTTTTTAAAGACTGTAATGGCTTGGTGGAATTTTTTTAATTTGCTATCTAGGAAGGTGACGTACAAAACTGCCACTGCACCCTTAAGAATTTTGGGGAAGGAAGGACCTTCTCTGTGGCCAAACTCTGCTGGAATGGGTCGGTAAATGGCAGAGTCATTTGGCTGAAGGCTAACTCCGAAGCAAAACGAAGAGGGGTCTTAGTTGCACTCTAGAGAGAACAGTATGTGGGAGATGGGAGCCACGCTATTAAGTGGGGCTCTGAGTGTGGTTGTAGTACAGAAAGGACCTTACAGTGCTCACTGCTGATTTTCTCTTGAAATAGTTGCTGCTTTGCGTGAAACGTTCAGACCAAAAAGAAAAGGAGTACTTGTGGCACCTTAGAGACTAACCAATTTATTTGAGCATAAGCTTTCGTGAGCTACAGCTCACTTCATCGGATGCATACTGTGGAAACTGCAGAAGACATTATATACACAGAGACCATGAAACAATACCTCCTCCCACCCCACTCTCCTGCTGGTAATAGCTTATCTAAAGTGATCACTCTCCTTACAATGTGTATGATAATCAAGTTGGGCCATTTCCAGCACAAATCCAGGTTTTCTCACCCTCCGCCCCCCCCCCCAACCAACAGGCCTTATCTGGGCAAGTTGTTGACACAGAGGTTGATTGCTGAGGGTTCAGCATACAAGATAAGACTGCAGTCCAGCAATCTGGAGACCGTATGTAAATGAGGTGACACCATAATCTCCATTTTGATATGTATTACCTCATTTACATACGTTCACACTCTTCCCAAATTTCAGAGTAGCAGCCGTGTTAGTCTGTATTCGCAAAAAGAAAAGGAGTACTTGTGGCACCTTAGAGACGAACCAATTTATTTGAGCATGAGCTCAAAGATTCTCTCTCTCCCCTTTCTGTAGCTCTGTCCCCTTGAGGTCCCCTCCCTTCTGCCTCTCTCTGGCTCCCATCTCATTATCTCTGGCTTCTCTCCTCTTACCTGTATTTCTTCTGCCTGCCTCCCTTCCCCAGTGAGTTTTCATGCTCAACACCGCATGCTCCCCAAACAACCCATGGGCATAGAGATAGCTAGAGTGAGTGCTTACATAGTGCTGCTCTAGCTGTGTCTCTGGCTATGGGCTCTAGGCAGGGTGTATCTTGTTATGACACTGGAGGACTCCTAGATGTCTCCAGGCTTCCAGTCCTAGAGTAGTCCTTAAAGATTCTAACCATATGGATGCGTATTAGAGTGTGCGCATATTCATGTATGCAGCTCCCTGGCTCTTTTTCTGGAAACGAGGTAGAAGTATCAGAGTAACAGCCATGTTAGTCTGTATTCGCAAAAAGAAAAGGAGTACTTGTGGCACCTTAGAGACTAACTGAGGATAGGGTGGCTAAAATAAGAAGCATCAGACTACTGCAGGAGGCAGACGAGCACTGGGCTTGGGGAGTTTTTAACTATGAATATGAAAGGCTGTGTTACCAGCGTATTACAATAACAATGTCTATCCATTTGTGTAATGGGATAAGGGCCATTGCAAATTGTTCTGCATAATTGCATATTTTATGCAGATAATTGAAACTGAGACAATTAAACAATAATAAACAGTTATTTCTTCAACAACAAAAAAAAGCCTGTCTTCTAAAGTCTATATGTGCACAAATCTTAATTGTTAAAATTCTCAGCTGATACTTTTTTAAAGATTTAAAAAACCCTAAAAGTCTCAGAGGGTTCACTGTTCTGATCAGGTGACTATTGAATGACTGTCACAGGTCTCCTGGTAATTAGCTTCTAATAATTTGGTATAGTTGATGATTCTGTAAATTTAACTTGAATTGGTAACTGATTTTATACTTCTAAGTTTAGTGTGTATCTGACTTGAATTATTCTACTAGGCAGGTGGCCACATGCTAGTTTTACTGCTATCTCATCCTCCACCTTCATAGATTCCAAGATTAGAAGGAATCATTATCATCCATTCTGATCTCCTATGGCCTGTTATACAAAACTTGCATCCAAATAATTCCTAGAGCAGATCTTCTAGAAAAATATCCAATCTTGATTTAAAAATGGTCAGTGATGGAGAATCCACCACAACTATTGTTAAACTGTTCCAGTGGTTAATTACTCACTGTTAAGTATTTATGCCTTATTTCCAGTCTGAGTTTGTATCTAGCTTCAACTTCCAGCCATTAGATCATGTTTTCCATTTCTCTGGTAGATGGAAGAACCCCTAATTAAATATTGGTTCCCCATGTAGCTACTAATAGACTGTAATCAAGGAACCCCTTAACCTTCTCTGTATTAAGCTAAATAGACTCAAGGAGCTAAATCACTAAGGTATGTTTTCTAATCTTTTAATCATTCTCCTGGCTCTTCTCTGAACCCTCTCCAGTTTATCAACATCCTTCTTGAATTGTGGGCCCCAGAACTGAACGCAGTATTCCAGCAGAGGTCACACCAATGCCCAATACAGAGGTAAAATAACCTCTCTGCTCCTACTTGAGATTCCCCTGTTTATACATCCCAGGATTGCATTAGCTCTTTTGGCCACAGCATCATAGTAGAAGCTCATGCTCAGCTGATTATCCACCACAACCCCCAAATCTTTTTCAATCATTGCATCCCAGGATAGAGTTCCCCCATCCTGTGAGTATGGGCTACATTCTTTGTTCCTAGATGTGTACTTTTACATTTAGTCATGTTAAAAATGCATATTGTTTGCCAAGTGATATTGTTCGCTCTAAATCAGTGACCTGTCCTCATTATTTACCACTCCCCCAATTATTTTTTCATCTGCCAACTTTCAGTGATTTTGTTTTTTGTTTTGTTTTCTTCCAGTTTATTGATGTTAACTAGCATAGGGTCAAGAACCAATCCCTGCAGGACCCCCACTGCAAACACACCTACTCAGTGACAATCCCCTATTTACAATTACATTTTGAGAGCTATCAGGTAGCTTTTAATCTGTTTAACGTGTGCCATGTTAATTTTATATTCTAGTTTTTTAATCAACGTGTTGTGCAGTAGCAAGTCAAAAACCTTACAGAAGCCTAAGTACATTACATCAACACTTTTATCAACCAAATATGTAATCTCATCAAAAAAGGATCACGTTAGTTTGACAGGATCTGTTTTCCATAAACCTCCTCCATTTGCTTGTATTTGGTCACCTAATAGAGTGAATTGTAATCCAGACTGTAAGATCTTTGGTACAGAAACTATCCTTTTGATAACTGCTTGTACAGTTCTAGCACATTGGAGCCCTGACTGCAATAATATTTATGCAAATAAATAATATCCCCAGTTCTGTCAGTAGTTTCCCAACATATCCAGAAGGAGAATATGCTTCTATAATAGGAGAATAGCATATCTATTTTTTTTTGCTTCTGGCCCAGATTCTGGATGCTATTTCCAGTGTTAGCCATGTTTGTTTGGGTTTCCAGTGGCTCATTTCAATTCTGTGCATTTGCTGGCTTCTCTAAAAATGCTTTTCTAGCCTGTTCTCTAACCATGAAATACAGATCATAGGATTAGGCTCCTTTAAAATGATCGCACTCCCTTTTCCAAGGAATTCTACTGAGAAGTAAATAAATATCGAAATATATTATTATAACATTCCAGTTAAATAAAGTCTAATGCTGCAGTGGGGATATTCTTCCAGCCAGGGTTGTGGGTCAGCAGCACACTTCAGAGTAGATGCTGATGCAGCTGAAGAATCTGTTGGTGGCGCTTGTATGCACCAGAAGTGACCTGTGCCATTGTTCACTCAGAATGTGTACAGACCACGTTTGAAGCACTTTAGGTCACCACCATCCTAGGAGATTCCAGACTGTTTCCAAATGCAAAGACTGTTCTTATTTGCAAGAACTAGGATTTGTGCATCTGTGTTTATTCATTCACTTCCTATTGTATTTGCTTTTTTTGAGAATGAATAGCTTTTATGACAGTATAAACCAACTTTAATTTCTGAAAAACTTCATTTAGTATATCCCTAAACCTAATATGCTACCGTTCTTACATAGCTTAATAATAGTCTAGAGAATTTCTTGAATAAATTCTATTCAATCCTTAATATAATTTTATATAGTTAGACCCCTCTCTCCTATGCCACGCAGTCAACATGAACAGTTTAATTACTGTTTATCAAAGTTGTATTTAAAAACATTAAATACACAGAATAACTTGGAGAATAAGAACACTTCTGTACTGTTAATGTAACTTGAAACTCATTTAAAATATGCTTCTGTTGCAAAGCAAATTTGCTTTTGTTCTTTCCAAAGGATTGCAGAAAGTGCATACCAAATTCAGCCTTCAAAATACCCAGGAGCTGGAGATTCAAGTAGGCTACAGCTGTCTTCACCCCCAGTATTCAAAAATAACTAATGAGATGAGAAGTCTACAGCTGGTGGCAAGCACCATAAACCATGAGCCAAGGGCTTCTTTACGTTCGCTCTTCCCTTTCCCCTGTGGGATCCTAAAAGACAGAATATTAACAAAGCCAGCAGGCTGTCTCATTCCATGCTATTGCTCATTTGCAGCTATAATTGGGAGTTAAGGTTGCATACTGTATGCTGAAACTGTCATATATGAAGGAATATACTGGCTCACTGCAATACGCTTATAGAAAGAAAACATGCAACAACTTTCACTGCTGTATTCCAGCAAAATCACAAATGAACGTAAACTTCGATATTTAAAAAGTCAATATTTTACTATTGTATCAGATACTGGGATTATTATCATAGTAACTCAATCTCAGGGTTAAATGTGTGGGTATACATTTAACAGACACTGATTTTTGAGTGCAAACGTGCAGTGGTTATGCTCCTTCCTTAGCTTGTCTGTGTGGTGGATAAAGCACTCTGACCAAACTTAACATCATTGAGAGCACTTTTGTAGAATTGTCTGGTTAGTGGGTTTGCTTGGGCTTTTAATGTTTTTTCAAACTTTTTTGTATCATTTTTGTTCAGAAGTGAGACAGGTGAGGTGGAAAACCTTCATGAAAGGTTATAAAACATGATGATTAGACATGAAAACAGTTTTTGAGCCATCTGAGTCTTTGGATAAAGAAGTATTTAGGCAGTTTTTGAAGTGCATATTGAATACACCGGTGAACAAGGAAATGTTGCAATCTGTTGAATACATGTTCATGGTTTGTTTTTAAGTGTATTTATTTGGTGGCCCAGAATAGCTTCAGAGCAGCTTCTCCAGTTTATCTTGTTGATATGTGCTGTGTTTAGATGTATCAGTAGTGAAAACTGCACATGAGCAAAAGCTGACTTTCCATGGGTATCAGTTGATTGAAGAGGACCTCCTGAGTCTTCCAGTTCATCTGTTGCAAGAAATAAGTAATAGACCACTGCAAAGTCTGCATTGTCTGACCTCTTTTCTAGCCTAATGATCTTCTATAGTCTTGTTAACCAGGCTGCTAAAAGATGTCAAGTTAACATTTCCTTTCTTAATGTCATTACTTCCAACTAGAAAAGGAGTACTTGTGGCACCTTAGAGACTAACCAATTTATTTGAGCATGAGCTTTCTCACGAAAGCTCATGCTCAAATAAATTGGTTAGTCTCTAAGGTGCCACAAGTACTCCTTTTCTTTTTGCGAATACAGACTAACACGGCTGTTCCTCTGAAACCTGTCATTACTTCCAACTGTACTTCAGTAATTTGTGGTTTTAGTCATCTTTCATCCCCCTCATCTGTTCTTACTGCAATATTAAAATACAATCATGAAAACATATTTATAACTTTTAAAACAACTTTTTCTACAAAAAGACGACAACCTCGCAGTGTCTCCTCTTATGAATCCTTACAGTGAGGAAGAAGAATCTAAGTTAGTCTCAGGCATATGTCAAATTTCCATTGTGGTCAATTCCTACTTCCATTCTAAAGCTCTCAAAATGGGGGTTATAGGTGGTATCACTGGCAATTACTAACAATAGTATTGGTAAAGTACCTTACCTATTATACACCTGGATGAAAACTACTCTAAGCAGGACCTCCAACAGGCAACCCCACTCTTGAGGACTTTTAAAAATATCCTTAGTTAGTGCTGACCAGTTGATAGACCCACCTCTTTTTTGTTCAGACTTTCGCTAGTCCTTTGGATTTGGTTGCTGAAGTCAGGCTTCATTGTAGCTATAAAATTAGATACATCTTTGTCATTTAAATCAACCCAGTCATTTGTCTCATTAGTAAGTGGTGCTTAACATTACAGGTGTCTAGGTAGTGATTTATTTACACACTATTTTTGAAAAATAGTGTCTGAACAAGAGACTGTTTTAGCTGCTAGGTTTTGAAGTGGATTTGACAGTCCCACTTTTCTAAGGTGGTAACAATTATGCATGTTCTATGCTAAACTGCACAGCATTCTTTGACAGTGAATCTTTGCTGCCTTTCATATGAAGCGGCATGAGCAGTGGCTCATTGTCACTGGCAAATTGTCTTTCTTTTCCACACGAGCTTCACCTTTTGTGGATGAAATTTGGAAGTAAAAGCAGTGGTGATAGATAACTAATAACAAACAATACCTTGTATTTATGAACAGTGTGGCGTTGTCTGGCTTTGGGCTGCTCCAAAACACCCTATGCAACCCCTCAGTGTTTAAGTCCAACTCCAACATTTTAGGTTCTTCTAAACTAATCTGTTACCCACTCTGACTTGCTGACTAGCTACCTTGATAGCTAAGTTCATAGTCTTCAAAAACTTAGTTTTGGATAATGCTTGCTTTGACTGCAGTAGACTACTGAAGTAAGAGAAGCAGTCTCTTCTGAGATGGTTATAAAAAACAAAAAAATACCAAAGTGTACCAATTCTGTAAGAATTTTGCATTTTCTTTACATTGCCATGTGGACTGTTGTCTTAATGCAAATGATTCAAATCTGTCACGATTCTAAAATGCCTTATTATATGGCATTGATTATGTATATAAAACCGGTTTGTCATTCAGAATATTGCAACATCACTTAACAGTGAAATAATATGGGCTATAACCTCTGCTCCCAGTGGATCTGTGCACATAGTTAATTAGTTTCCATTTTGATTATTCCTATTTTGATTAAGTAGTAAAGCACAGATTTCCCATTAAGTTTGTGAGCAGTGATGCTGACCTCCTAAATGGCTTTAATTTGTGTAGCAAATGAATAGTAAAAACTGACTAAAACCAGACAAGGGCTTAACTTAAAGACTTAAACGTGCAACCAAAATAGTTAAACAAATAACACTTATTTTTTCTAACTTCATTTTAAAATTGCTGTTGAAGATTTTTGTAAACCCAGTTCATCTCATCTCTTCATCCTGTCAGTTCATCCAGTTTCTCTGCTTAATACATTAGTCATCACTGAGGGTATGTCTACACTTAAACTGCTGTCACTGTAGCACTTTGGCATAGGTAGCATCTACACTCATGGGAGGGGTTTTCTCATTGGCACAGATAATCTGCCTCCCTCAGAGGTGGGAGCTACGTCAACAGAAGAATTCTTCCATCGACACAGCGCTATCTACACTAGGGGTTAGGTTGGTTTAATTACATCTCTCAGGGGGAGGTAGATTTTTCACACCCCAGAGACATAGCTATGCTGATGGAAGTTCCCAGGGTAGACCAGCCCTAAAATACCACAATTAGAGTATTTATTTTTAATTTCATTATGCGAATAAGCAGCACAAAGTGATTTGAGAGAGATTCCTTCGGTTGCAGATCTATTTTGATGTCCCCCTTTCTTTGCTGAGGGCACCAGACCAACTTAATGTTCAGCCTACAATCCTCATCAAGCCCAAACATGTTTTTTAAACCCACCTGACTAGATTTTCTTCTCCTGAAAACTTCATTCTATTCTTTATCCAACTTTGTAATTATATTTTTGAATGATTTGCTGTAAAATCTTCCTAACTAAATTTCTATCCACCCACTAAAACGTGGAGACAAACTGTTTTCGTTTTGCAAATGCTCATCTCGTGCCACCCAATAAAATGGTAGTTAACAGAAAATTCTTCTGCAGGAATAACTAGCTGTGTTGCATCCTGTTTTATCAGACAACACTTACTAGCTTGCTTATTAGCTGCACTTTGGCAGCTGAATAGGCTGCCATGGTCCTGTGAAGCTGAAATTTCAAATTGGAGCTCATTTTAGCTCCCTTCTACCTGTAGTGGAGAATTCTAGATTTAAAAATACAGTATGCAGTTGAGTTCTTTGTATGATGGTATGACACTAACTTCAGTGTAGTGAAAGATGGATGCATATGCCAGCTACAGAATTTTCAGTCTTAAATTAGTACTTCTGTCTCTTGAGTTCCTGTGGCATTTGTTGCAAATAGAGGATGAAGAAACTGAACTGGTTCTGATGGGTTGAGAAATGCTCACCAGGGTTGTGACCATCATATGCTGCTTGTTCTTTCCAGCTTGAATTGTGACTTTGCCTTGCATTCAACAAGAATGAATGGTATAGAGAAGACCTGGTGGGAGCTCCTACTTGCCCTGTCTTATAATACAAGATCAACGGTAAATCCAGTGAAATTGAAAATCTGCCAAAAGAGATCACTGAGGTTAAGAATTGATGGTTGAAAGAAAGGATTAGATACTTTATATGGCACCTTTGCAGTTACATTAGTCAGGATGTTTTTTGTTGTTGAAGTGATATAAACCCTTATGGGATAAATCAATCACTGACTACTATTTAGAGTTATTCCATAATTGTCCACAATTTTTGGTAACATTTCCTGAAGCATCCAGCGCTGGCCACTCTGACACAGGTTACTGGGCTAGGTGGGCTCTTGTATTAGTCTGTTCTGGCAGTTCCTGTTAGTAAGATCACTTTGTATAAACAACTCTGTGTGTTTTGTATTATAAGATCCTGAGTGCTATATTATATGTTTGTGCCAAATACAATTGCTCATGCTCTTGACTACTGGGACCTGATCTAGCCACAGAGAAAATGGACTATTCTAAACTATGTACTTTCTGCAATTGGCCCTTATCTGGTTGTCTTAAACTTTTTTTCCAGGAAGGAGGAAAGGAAGGTGTTCTAAGTTTAGTATTAAGTGACTTGTTTGATTCAGTTGCTGTGTCTGCCTAGGGATTGATAGCACTTAAGGGATGCAGTAAAAGAGATGACAGTTTAATTTCACTTTTCATCTTCAAAACACTCTGCAAACATTATTCCCTGCAACAGCCTCTGAGGCAGGCTTCAGGAAATACCTGTAACTTCTTTGTGATAGTTCTCTCTTCTCACTCCACAGATCTTATCCTGATTAGGCATCAGTCCTATCCCCTCAATCTTTTAAAAAAATGATATAAACCAAGCTTCATTTACATTGTCATAGTTATATCCCCTGTGTCTCTCTGTTTCTTGTCTCGGGGTTTTTTAATAGTCTGCCACTTTTGTATCTAATTGTTTTGAACGTAGGATAAAAATTAAATGAAGTTACTAAAAAACTTATTTTAGCAATGATAAGTTAGCATTTAAATGTGAATATTGTTCAAGACTGAATAGTTACAAAAGAACTGAAAATTAAACAAAACAATCAAACAACAAATATAAAGGGTAGGAAGTCATTAGTGGATTGATGCAACATAGGCAGCATGCCAAGTCCTCAGGCATCTTGCTTTTCATTATTTACTTCATCTATATCTTTGTGGTCATTGCCTTCAAATTCATCAGTAGCTCAGTCTTCCTTTTCAACCATCTTGCTTTTCCATTATTATCTTTTTCTGAATCTGCTTCCATTGCTTCATCTATATCCTTGTCATCTTCAAATTCATAATCTCCTTCTTCCTCTTATCTGGTGAATATTGAGTCAACTCTTCAGCTGCCATTTTCTTCTCTAATCTTAAATTGTGATACCTGGTGACCAGTGTCCCCGCAGTAGAGATTTTCAATCTGTTTCTGGTTTTTGACTGGATGACTCCCCAAACTGACCGTTTTCATTCCATACATGCAGTAGTGTATGGAAGTGTTAAAATAATTTTTGTCACCATAGCTAGAATGGTTTCAGAGTAGCAGCCATGTTAGTCTGTATTCGCAAAAAGAAAAGGAGTACTTGTGGCACCTTCGAGACTAACCAATTTATCTGAGCATAAGCTTTCATGAGCTACAGCTCACTTCATCGGATCCGATGAAGTGAGCTGTAGCTCATGAAAGCTTATGCTCAGATAAATTGGTTAGTCTCGAAGGTGCCACAAGTACTCCTTTTCTTTTTTCAAAGTTAAAATGCAACCCTTTCCACTATGCTGAATGAGCAAGCTGTTTAGCTTCAACTGCTGAGCTTGCATGCCACATTGTTTTACAACTTAAGGGGATACTTCTTGCTTTATAACTTGCTACTTCCATGAGAATTGTTTGTTCATTTGTATAGTCTTTAAAAATTGTAACAGCCACTTTGAGGTCACAAGCTGAAGCGAATTCATTGTCAGAAAGGTCTTGGCCCTGGAAGCCTAGATCAAGATTATGTCCAGGAGTGATCTCTTGTTTTTTCCATGATACTATTTTATTATCTTTCTTCAGCATTTTTAAGTGAACCGTGTTCGGTGTTCTCATAAATGTTCAGGAACTCATTCTTGGCACCAGACACCGTAGAACTGTAATTTTCCATATTTGGAATGGACTGAGCTATGGTTTCGAGCAATAAAATGAATTTAGAGTTTTGCATCCAAAAGACCATCTTCAAGAATGTCAGTGCTGATTTGGAGGTAACACCCAGCCATCCCTTCTTCAGCAGCAGCTGATTGAGGAGACTTCTTGCATATTTGAAGATCTTTTAGACATTTAATAGATACCCATTGAGTATGTCAAGGCTTCCTCAGTGTAGGTAAAATACTAAATGATGCTGAAAAATGGCTGCTAGTATATATTTTTTGGTTTTTGAGAAACTTGAAAATGCTCTTGAGTTTTGACGCATGATGAGAAAGTTGTCTTGTCTTAATAACCAATGAAAAGCAGCATCATATGGGCATCACATCCAGAATACAGATGATGTGGATACTCGTTTATCAACAAAGGCCAAGCATCTTTCATATTAGCCTTGTTGGTCAGAAGTGAAATAACTTTCCCTGGATCCAGTTGTTAATAGTTTTAAGCGGGTCAGCGATATATTGGGCTGTGTGGTGATTACGCATTCCAGTGCAAAAGTGAGAAAACACTGGTTGTGAAGTTTTTACTGTCAAGTTGATTGCGCATATTGCTCTGTCCATCAGACACTAGACACATGAGAATGCCAACTGTGTTACTACACATCTGCTTTGGAACTCCGATTTCCTGCAAGCCATTTCCTACATGGTACTTTAAATTAGGCACAATTTATGGAAAAAATATAGGATATAAGGAATTTTGACTACATGAAATGATGTGTAACTCTTATAAATGCATCTAAATATAAATTCATATAAATTCAAATGTACAGTCAAGTTTGTTTCTGGTCATGGGACATTCTATCCAAAAACCTCTTAAAACCAATTTGATGAACATCTGAAGATGTTCCAGGAGTTATTTTTTTCTTTCTCACTGTCTGGCATTTTGTTGGTGATGGCTTCTATCCCTTTGGTTTCACTCCTAGGTCCTAACTTCTTAATCAATATCGTGCTCAGATACTATAAACATAAGGCCTATAGAAATGCTTAAAGTAAATTATAGGCCGTAAACGTTTAGCACCTTTGGTCTTGTTTCGCTTCATTTTAGTGTGTAAGTTGGTGGGAAAATGTTCTGTGCTCTTGCTTAAAGTGAACTGTTCAAAGTAGTTTACAATCTGAGGGTAGTGTAAATGCCTAGCACTGGATATCTGCCCCTTCCCTCTCAAATATTGTATACCTACTTCCGCCGTAATGTAAAAAATCAGCCAATGTGTGATTACTAGCCTGAGGGGGAGTTGCGGAAATTTTGATAGTTACGTAAGTATAACTCAAAACAGTTCATGTATAGATGTGTATACTTTGTCAATTCAGTTTGTAAACTCTGTGGACCAAGGATAGTGTCTACCTTTGATTTTGTACAGTATTTAATACATGGGGTATTGGTCCAGAAAGGGACTCCTGAATCCTAGTTATGTAAACATGTAACAAGGTCTTTGTCTACAGGCAATGGAGAAGCAACTCGGGGGCGGGGGGGACCAAATACAAATAAAAAAAAACCTTGTTCCAGAGTGCCCCAAAAGGATGCAAAGGAAAGATAGGAAGAATAGTAGGAGGCCAATATGGCTTCATCAGGAGCTCTAGTGACCTGAAAATCAAACAGGAATAATACAGAAAGTATAACTGAGCAAATTGCTAAGAAGTAAATAGAATAGCCCAAGAATTTAGGAACAAAATCAATAGGTATTTTGTGCAGTAGCCTTTCTAAGGGACATAAAAGGCAATAAGAGGTTCTTTAAATACATTGAAAGCAAGAGAGTGACAAAGGAAAGTGTTGGACTGCTACTTATCGGAGAAGGAGAGCTAATTACTGAAGACATTAAAAAAGCTGAGGTGTTCAATGCCTATTTTGCTGCAGTCTTCACTAAAATATTAATGGCAACCAGATACTCCATACAATGAATATTAATAACAAAGGGAAAGGAATGCAAGCCAAAATAGCGAGAGAACAGGTTAAAAAACATTTAGATAAATAAGATGTATTCAAGTAAGCGGAGCCTGATTAAATTCATCCTAGGATCCATAAGGAACTACCTGATGCAATCTCACAACTGTTAGCAATTATCTTTGAGAAGTAATGAAGGACAAGTGAGGTCCCAGAAGACTGGAGGAGGGCAAACATAGTATCTGCCTTTAAAAAGGGGAACAAAGAGGACCTGCGGAAATATAGACTAGCCAGCTGAACGTCAGAAGGATACTGGCTTATATTATTAAATCAGAAAACAACTAGAGAATAATAGGGTTATAAAGAACAGCTAGCATGGATTTGTCAAGAACAAATTATGCCAAATCAATCTAATTTTCTTCTTTGACTGGGTACTGGCCTATTGGATAACTAACTCCCCCTATTTACATTAATTCTTATGGGGAAATTGGATTTGCTTAACATCGTTTCGCTTAAAGTTGCATTTTTAAAAAACATAACTAGGACGTTAAGTGAGGAGTTACTATATGGTAAGGGCAGTTTTAAAAAAAAAAAAAGACGTTGATCAATTCTCCATGTCTACTGAAGGTAGTAAAAGAAGTAATAAGCTTAATCCTCCTTCTGATGGAAAGGAGGTTTAGGTTAGGTATTAAAAAACAAACAAAAAAACTTTCAGGGTAGTTAAGCTCTGGAATAGACTTCCAAGGGAGATTGTGGAATCCCTGTCATTAGAAGGTTTTTAAAAACAGGTTTGACAAACACCTGTCGGGGATGGGATAGGTTTACTTGGTCCTGCCACAGTGCAGGGGCTGGACTTGATGACTTTTCGAGGTCCCTTCTATCCCCATTTGGTTCAGTAATTTTGCTGCTTTGCTCTGGTGGTGTCTTAGCTTTTCCTCTGACTGTCTAGCTTTTTCTCTTTTCAGGACTATAAAGCTGATGAGGACCCAGTATTGTTTCAGTCGGTGAAGACCAAGAGAGGACCTTTGGGGCCTAACTGGAAGGTATTGTGAACTGACCTTACTGCCTTACAAAGACTTCATCAGCAGAAAGTAAACATTTGACAGCTCTTGAGGGCCTTGAAGAGTTTGTGGTGTCTTAAGTTAATACTGAGATGGCAGGAATATACTTTAGTTTCTTTCCTTTTCAAATCCAGTTAAATAAAGTCAGTGCATCTGTTACGTTAGCAAACAAAATATACCCAGTCTGTAACTATTACAAAAATACTGTACTAATGTTAAACATAGACAGTGATTTAATCTTTTGGGATCATAAGGTTAATTACGGAATTAGTATATTGAAAAAAGTAATAACATCTTTGTTATAAATGCACAGCTGAATTTCGTACTACAATGAATTCTATGCGAGTCCATGTCCTAAAGACACTGTCCATGGTTTGCCATTTGAAGTAGTTTTAGACTGCAAGAAGCTATAATTGGGAGTAACTTTGTGTTTTTAAATTTGAAGAATCCCTGGGTACATCTGATGATTAGCTAACTTAACTTTCTCAAAAGAGATCATAAGAACAAGTTCTTAACTTTTCTGACCCTTGTTTAATTGTATTTGGAGGGGTGCTATTGGGAGGCTGATTTATCTGGATGTGCATCTTTTATAAATACAAACATTTACTACACGAGTTGGTAAACAAAAAAAAATATGCTGGTTCACTGATTTTTTTTCCCCTGGTTCTGCATCAAAATGATATCAGAAGTGTATTATGGACTGTGTGTGGATTCCTTGAGGCAAATTTTCTATACTGGCTGATCAAAGAATCCAACATGCCTCCCAGAGTTTTTGTTTTGGTATCTGACCATCCCTACTGCTACAAAACCTTCCGTTACTCAGCTTCTCTTAGCATTGTATGACCCATTGTCTGTCCTCCTGATCCTTTTGTTGTTGTGTATCTCATTTTATATTGCAAGGTTCTGTAGTCTGGGACCTTGCCACCTTTTATGATTGCCAAGCCCTATGTATCCTATTATACTATGTAGGGCTATTGCACGCTTTTTTAAAAAATGAACCGTGCACTTTAAATAAATAAATAGAATACCATTTATTTAAATACTTTTGGATGTCTTCTACATTTTCAAATGTATTGATTTCAATTATAATACAGAATAGAGAGGGTACAGTGCTCACTTCATCATGAAAGTTGAACTTACAGATGTAGAATTATGTAAAAAAAAATAACTGCATTCAAAAACAAAACAATGTAAAACTTTAGAGCCTACAAGTCCACTCAGTTGTATTTCTTATTCAGCCAATTGCTCAGACAAACAAGTTTGTTTACATTTGCAGGAAATAACGCTGCCCGCTTCTTGTTCACAATCTCACCTGAAAGTGAGAGCAGGCGTTCTCATGGCACTGGTGCAGCTGGCTTCGCAAGATATTTACATGCCAGATGCACTAAAGATTTATATGTCCTTTCATGCTTCAGCCACCATTCTAGAGGGCATGCGTCCATGCTGATGATGGGTTCTGCTTGATAACGATCCAAAGCAGTGCAGGCAGACCGCATGTTCATTTTCATCATCTTAAGTCAGATGCCACCAGTAGAAGGTTGATTTTCTTTTTTTGGTGGTTCGGGTTCTGAAGTTTGCACTTTGGAGTGTTGCTCTTTCAAGACTTCTGAAAGCATGCTCCACACCTCATCCTTCTCAGATTTTGGAAGGCACTTCAGATTCCTAAACCTTGGCTTGAGTGTTGTGGGTATTTTAGAAATGTCACATTGGTACCTTCTTTGCGTTTTGTCAGATCTGCAGTAAGTGTTCTTAAAATGAACAATATGTGCTGAGTCATCATTCAAGACTGTTATAACATGAAATATATGGCAGAATGCAGGTAAAATAGAGCCAGAGACAATACAGCTCTTCTCCCAAGGAGTTCAGTCACAAATTTAATTAAAGCATTATTTTTTTTAAGGGGCATCATCAGTGTGGAAGCATATCCTCTGGAATGGCGGCCGAAGCATGAAGGGGCATATGAATGTTTAGCATATCTGGCATGTAAATACCTTGAAATACCTGCTACAAAAGTCCCTTGCAAACACTTATTCTCAGTTTCTAGTGACATTGTAATTAAGAAGTGGGCAGCATTATCTCCCGTAAATGTAAACCAACTTGTTTTTCTCAGTGATTGGCTGAATGAGAAGTAGGACTGAGTGGACTTGTAGGCTCGAAAATTTTGCATTGTTTTTGAGTGCAGTTATGTAAAACAAAAAATCTACATTTGTAAGTTGCACTTTCATGATAGAGATTGCACTACAGTATTTGTATAAGGTGAATTGAAAAATACTGTTTTTATCAATCATTTTTATAGTGCAGATATTTGTAATAAAAATAATGTAAAGTAAGCAGTGTACACTTTGTATTCCGTGTTGTAATTGAAATAGATATATTTGAAAAAATAAACATCCAAAAATATTTTATAAATTTCAATTGGTATTCTGTTCTGTAACAATGTGATTAAAGCTGTGATTAATTTTGAGTTAATTGCGTGAGTTAATTGCAATTAATCGACAGCCCTAATACTATGTCATTAACAGACACTTAACTCCCTTTTTGTCCAAAGAAACTTAACTCTGTTCACTCTTATTCCTTGGACTAACAGGAGCTGAGTAAGAAGAATTTATAAAAATAAGAGGGAAGTGGCCAGTGGGGAAGGAAAAAGTAAGGTGCTGGTAAACGAAAACAAAGAAAGCAACAGTTGAATGAAAGCAAAGCCCAACCTCTCTTTGCCCTGTTGTGTGTCTGGTACTCTAACTCATAGTGCTATAGTTCACTGAGGCCCCTGCAACAATGGAGCTGCTTATGCTTGTGCTTAATTTATGAGTTTAGATGAGATCATACACCTTGTTTAGGTGTGCATTTGGGTTCTTGAACTCTTGGTTCTGATACATGTACACACTTATCCTTTGGAATACGTGTCTTTCATATTTTTCATTATTTAGGAATCAACCTTCTATTATGTGGCTTGTGTACATAGTGATGAGAGTGATTTAAACAGTAACTTGACTCACATTTTTTCCTCAAGGCAGAGCCTTCAGGCCTGTGTCTCAGTAGTCATGGCTACAAATACCACAGTGGTGGTCTTAATTGCATTAACATGCTGCTTATTCACATGTTTAGTAAAAAAAAAAATAATCGTGCCTGGGTTGATTGAATTTTAGCTTTTCTCTTAGTTTTATGTGGGGAAAGGTTTGTTTTGTAAAGAGAAATATTAAATTCTTTGAAAGCTCTTAATATTAGTGTCACCTTTCTGTGTAAACAGGCTTAATTTATTGGGATTATTTTGGTGCATAACTTGATAGGTGGTCATCCAGATACGGTAGTGGCTCCCTTGTTTCATTCTTGAGATACAGACCTGCCTTGGAAATCTTCTCACAGAAGCTGGGACCCATAATTCAGCTCCTTCTGCATTGTACAGTCAGCAAGGTGCTTTATAGTGTTGTCTTTTTTGCCTTCCGAAGCATCAGGTTGTGGCTGCCTTACTAGTAGTCGTATTCTGGACTTGATGGACCAGTAGTCTGATCTAGCATGGGTAGCTTTCTGTCTCTCAGAATGGTTGCTCATCTCGGAAGCTGTGATTAGAATTTGCCATCTGGGGGCAGCTTACGTAAGCAGCCCTCGAATAGAAGGATAAAAATATACTTCAGCTAGAGGCTGAGCCAGTGTGGGTGTGGCTTCATGGTAGAGCGATCTTAAGTTTTCGGGTGTGTTGAGACTTGTGTTCTGCGGTGTTGCATGTCCTGTGTGGGAGTAAGTTCAAATGACGGTGCTTTAAATGAGGTGAGATTTGAAGTGAAACACTGATATGATTTTATATGCTCTGGTCTGGTCTGGTATGATGAATTGTCCTCAGCTGGCTGAATGTTTCTTGTAGAAATGTATTGCATGATTGTCCCCAGATTTCATTTTAAAAAGTTTCCTCTCTTTGGTTGCAAAGAATCAGAATGTGAAATGAGTGTACTTGAGTCTGCAGACAGCATAAAGTAATAGCTCTGAATGTTATGAACGGCCCCAAGTTCTAAGCGTAAACCAGGCCTTAAAGAACTCAAAGGCACAGTAAGGCTAAATTGCTCACCTAATGGGAACTGGTGGCAGTGTCTGTGGCTGTATATCCTGATTTACAGCATGGTGAAAGAGTGGATCCCCTGACAGTCAGGCTGTGCAGACCCTGAAAAGCTGTATTTATCTCAATGTTGTACCAGCAGCTTATTGGCTTAGTAATGAGTGCTTGTACAGGGGACTCCTTGGGAGAGGGATTTCAGCAGTTGATGCTCTGTGTACTGGTTTGTGGGATAAAATATTGACACTGGCTGCTTGCTGTTCCCAGGAGGAAAGATATGGTGACTTCAAAACATCAAGCTAGCATTCTTGTTTAAACGTGTAAGTTGGCGGCAAGGGCTTTCCACTACCATGAATCATGGATGTGGATAGGTGTTCATGGCCAATTTAGTGACTTATTTGCACAGAAGGATTAGGTGCATCACCCAAAATTAATTGAATTTGCATCTTAATTTCTCTGTAGCCTCAGTAGAATCAAGGGATTAAGATGCAGTGTTGGTGGATGCATTTTCCATTCATTGAGGAAACTGGTGGAACCAGCTACCAGAGAAGAGTAGATTGGGTCCGAGGGGCTGGCTGATTTTGTTTTTTTTTCTGAGCATGCAGCAAGGCCTCTTTGCAAAAGTTTCCTGTGATAACAAGTGTTTGTATTAACCGAGCTTAACCAGGCTGTAGGAAGTGGTCAAAGAGTAGGATCCTCTTGAAGGTCAGCATGCCGATCTAGGCATCTTGTTCAACACTCATATCCTACAGTGATGAGCACTGTAGAAAAACCCAAGTGAAGACAATCCTCTGTGTGTGCGCCTTCCAGTACTCTGCAGTGTTCAGTGTCCCAGTAAAACGCAGCGAGAGGTGGAAACATTATAATTCTGATGTACCGCTATTGGTCTGGAGCAAGATCTCCTTTCCTTAAAGAATGCTCATAGCCTATCTTTTAGTATAGAATTATCTGGAAATTTGATTTAATTGTATTAACTAGTCCAACTACGTCTCTGCTGTCTTCAAACAAGAGTGCACAGTGTTCAGTATTACTGATGACATTAAAAAGAATCCCACACTTCACTCATAATGTTCAAAGGCAGAGTAGTTCTGATGCCCATATTCCTGCATTAATCATTCCTGCAGCAGGCTTTGGCTTTGCACTCTAAGACCGTTTGGATTTATCAAGCTTCTTAGAAATGATGAAATATTCATTGAAATAAAAAATATATACATTTTGATGTAATGGTCTCTCTGTTTGCAGATGTTTTCATGAACTTAATTTAAATATCTTGTGAAAAACATGAAATGTTGTGAATTGATATTTGGCTTCCTGTGGAACCATTAAATGATTGATTAATCCTACCTTTGAAGTCAGGAGCATCAAGGGAATAAGGATTTATTCAGTGCTTGCTCTAGAGATTTTGCTTTAAGTTTTTTTATCTGTAGATTGTTTAAAACATCAAGCAAAAATGGCTCTCATCAGGAAGCCACTAGTTTGAATGTTAAAACTATTTCTTTGGAGGTGTCATGTTTTTTATATGTAAAGTGTTACCGCAGTAAGTGCCTAGCATTTTAATCAGCTAGTCATGGTGCATTTGTGCTACAATAATAACTGAACTCTGGGCCACAACACACTTGCAGTAATCATGTTATAACATGGTTTCTTCTTGCCTGCATGGGCCACCTTGAAGAATTTCTAGACAAATGCACCACGAAACCAGAGGTTTATCTGAGATACATCAGTGATGTTTTCATCCTCTTGACAGATGACCTAAACTCCCTCACAGATTTCCACCACCACCCATCCATTAAACTCTAGTCTAGAACACTAACTTAATAGCAAAAATAAGGAGGAGTCCTTGTGGCACCTTAGACTAACAAAAAGAAAAGGAATACTTGTGGCACCTTAGAGACTAACAAGTTTATATGGGCATAGGCTTTCGTGGATTAGAACCCACTTCATCAGATTCTAACCCACAAAAGCTTCGTTATTTTTGCTAATACAGATTAACACGGCTACCGCTCTAAAACCTGTTACCATAATAACCTCAACTTCCTGGACATCACAGGACACCATTGTTTGATTATGCTAAACAATGTATTCCACCCTATATTTTAGCTGTGACATTTTGAGGCCATGTCTATAGGTACAGTGCTGCAGCCTCACAGCTGTACTGAGACAGCTTTGCTGCTGCAGTACCTCTGGTGAAGACACTCTACGCCAACAGAGTTCTCCCAACAGCATAATAAAACCACCTCGTGAGTGGCAGAAGCTACGTCGGCGGGAGAAGCTCCCCACCGAACTTGTGCTGTGCACATGAGCACTTACATTGGTGTAACTTATGTCACTCAGGGATGGTTTTTTCACACCCCTGAGTGATACGAGTTGTGCCGACATAGGCTGTAGTGTAGACCGAGCCTAAGTACCTTCCCCAGAACTGAAGAAGAGTTCTGTGTTGCTCAAAAGCTTGTCTCTCTCACCAGCAGTAGTTGGTCCAATAAAAGATATTACCTCATCCACTTGTCTCTCTAAAAGAGAACCTGATTTAAAATAATAAGTTCCTTACCACGGTTATCTAGTATACATCAGAGTTACAACAGTTCTGTTATGGGATTATCACATGTTTTTCTGTCTTCAAAATGGTGACCCGTGTTATATTTTGCATCAAAGGTTCCATCCCTTCTAATACATGGGGCCTGGTTTACTGAGCTGCAATGAATATTAAGGAATCTCTTATAATCAAAGTATTTATATTACATGCAAAAATACATTAAAATAATGTGACTTAAGTTGCAAAGTCAAGCACTTGGAAGTGAAGTAATGCCAGATTTACAGTTGCCTACACAGCCTTAATTCTTGTCCCTTATTCATCCAATCTGTGCATATCGAGGCTGTGGTACTGTGGAAACGTAGTATGTGATCATGTAATTAAAGGTTGTATCCTAATGCATGCACATAGTTAGTTCTGTAATAGACCTCTACCCCTTGAGCTACAGGGCTAACAATACTAGCAAACAGCAAGAGAAGGCTGTTATCCCAGAGTGGGGCTGGACTTTTACCACATATACTGGTCTCTGGGGTTACGGCACCTGGCCTGGCTGACCTTTCTTCCTCCCTTGTTGAAGAGGTGGGGGCTTCCTGCCCCATGTGGTGCCTGTGGGGGTTTGGTTGGGGGAACAACTTGCTTGCTACATCTAAGGGTTGTGAGGTAGGGTGGAAGAGGGTCGGACTAACCATCAGCGGTCCATAGCCTCAGGGTCCTTCTAGACTCCGTGCTGCTCCTGGACTTCCAAATTGCCTCGATATGCTTAACAGCAGACTTGCACCTGGAGCTGACAGACCATGCCCTTCCTTTTGCTTATCCACAGCTTGGTAATGTCTCAGCGATGCTTGTTTGCCATTTAAATTCCTGGTGGTGGTCAAAGTGCGGGTCTCTATACAAAGCTGCAAGTTGACCAGGTCATTTCTGAGAATTAGTACACTCTAGATGTGGGGCAGGTGGAATCAGAATCTCATGCATTCCCTTATACATCCTTAATGTTTAGCAGTGACCTACTCAGATGGAATTTTTCCTGTTCTGATCAAAGTAACGGAAACACTTGACCTTGATCAAATTGGGAGAAATAAACCTCACCTTCTCTCTGCCTTCTCATCCCCAGTGTTCTCTGTACTTCTGCCTTCGGTAACAGAAAGCTCCAGTATTTCCATCTCATTACTTCATTCTGAGTCTTACAATATTTGGTTTATTTCTTAAAGCTTCGGTTTCTAAAAAGTAACCTTCTAGTCCTCGTGGATGCATAGAAGCTTGAAAACATTCCCTAAAGGCTAAAAAATCGAAAGGCAAATAAAAACTCAACATTTATTATTTCTTAATTTCATTATTTTAAGCCAAACTCATGATTTTTGGTCCTGACTCAAGATTTTTGAGTCCTGGAGGTTGGCTGTTGAAACTGTCCTCTCACTTTCCCTCTTTTAGTGGTACCTGGGTTGAAGATTTGTGCAGTTTCAGTACGTAAAGGAAACATTGCATTTTAAATCTTCTGTTTGTAAACAGAACATAAGAATCAATTCTGGATACACTTATTTTCACTTACTACTGATAACCAGAGCTCTGTAATGAGAAATTAGTGTAGTAAATGCACATAATTCAGCTCTAGAGTGTCCTATATTTTTAAAAAAAAAGAGGAGTACTTGTGGCACCTTAGAGACTAACCAAGTTATTTGAGCATGAGCTTTCGTGAGCTACAGCTCACTTCATCGGATGCATACCGTGGAAACTGCAGCAGACATTATATACACACAGAGATCATGAAACAATACCTCCTCCCACCCCACTGTCCTGCTGGTAATAGCTTATCTAAAGTGATCATCAAGTTGGGCCATTTCCAGCACATTTCCAGCTGCAAATGGCCCAACTTGATGATCACTTTAGATAAGCTATTACCAGCAGGACAGTGGGGTGGGAGGAGGTATTGTTTCATGATCTCTGTGTGTATATAATGTCTGCTGCAGTTTCCACGGTATGCATCCGATGAAGTGAGCTGTAGCTCACGAAAGCTCATGCTCAAATAACTTGGTTAGTCTCTAAGGTGCCACAAGTACTCCTTTTCTTTTTGCTATATTTTTAAATACCTAAAAAATGTTCAGCAGAAAATCTCATGTTAAAAAGAATTAGTTTCAAAAATTAATTTTACTCTTGTCTGGCATTCCACTTTTAAGTCCTTCTGATGTATTTGCCATAGATATAAGAAATGAGAACTTGTGGTCTTCATATACTGACTGCTTCCTATTCTAGCCAAACACACAGCTTTTTGTTTAGTTATATAGCCCAAATATACATTACTTTCCCTTTGGTATGCAGAAGAGGCCTTAGAGTAACTTAATATGCATTAAGAAAAGGAGTACTTGTGGCACCTTAGAGACTAACCAATTTATTTGAGCATGAGCTTTCGTGAGCTACAGCTCACTTCATCAGATGTTTACCGTGGAAACTGCAGCAGACTTTATATACACACAGAGAATATGAAACAATACCTCCTCCCACCCCACTGTCCTGCTGGTAATAGCTTATCTAAAGTGATCAACAGGTGGGCCATTTCCAGCACAAATCCAGGTTTTCTCACCCTCCACCCCCCACACAAATGGCCCACCTGTTGATCACTTTAGATAAGCTATTACCAGCAGGACAGTGGGGTGGGAGGAGGTATTGTTTCATATTCTCTGTGTGTATATAAAGTCTGCTGCAGTTTCCACGGTAAACATCTGATGAAGTGAGCTGTAGCTCACGAAAGCTCATGCTCAAATAAATTGGTTAGTCTCTAAGGTGCCACAAGTACTCCTTTTCTTTTTGCGAATACAGACTAACACGGCTGTTCCTCTGAAACCTGTTAATATGCATTGTTAAATTAAAAACACTGTTTAGCCTCTTGGATTACATTTAAACCTAGACATACAGAATCTAAAGAATCCAACAAAAATAAAATGTACATTAAATACTCTGGAGTCACTTCGCAACTGCTTAGTAGTGAGGAATATCCCAATAAAATAAGTTTTGTGATATTCACATTTTTCAGGATTATTCTAATTTAATAGTTCTTCTGTCTTGCTAATAGCGTTTCAGTGAAATATGTTCAAAGACCTTGGTATTAAAGAGGCCTCCACTAATGGTGTTTTTCATGTGATTGTTTCAGAGGGTCTCTAATTCGGATCATGTAAACTAAAAAGTAATTTCTTAGTGCAGTATATTTATAGGCTGGGTTTAACAGTTTGCAAGAAGTGCTTCCAAACCTTATAAACTGTAGGTAAAGAACACTATAAATTATTTTGACGTTAAGGTGTTTGTAAATGTTGCAGTAATCATATGTAAATGGAAAAACATTCCTATAAAACAACCTACATATTAGTCGTTTTTAAGAATGGACAGGCATATAGTCGAAGGAGGAGCTAGGCAAAATACTTTCCAAAACTAAAATTGCTTAATTTCCCCTGCAAATAATTTTGAATATTTATTTTTTTTCCTCAAGAAATAGAATTTTTATATTCATTTTTAATAGCCAATTTTAATTTTAACATGGAAGGGAACAGACAAAATGGATGCTAGTATTCTTAATAATTTGCCTAAAATAGATGTGCTCTAGCATGAAGTTATCACAAATGCTCACAAGGTTCAAGTACAGTTGGAGGGATTTTTGGAAGCAGAATAAATATTGTCAAGCAAATTAGTTGAACTTCACTTTGCTGTCACTTGTTGAATTGCCCTTATACTCTTGATGTCCAGAAAACAAAGCAAATCTAATGTAAGTACAAATAAACTGATTTAAACATGTATTATCTGTCCTAATTAGGATGACTAATTTCAAACCTAACGTACAATTTCAATTGAAAATATATTAACTGAAGTACTTGTTGCTTCTCTAACAAAATAAACTTGGCATGCTGTGACTTCAGGTGTGTAAGAATAATGGACTTCATAAAAGTCACGTCTAACTCAGGTTCTATTGAATGGACCAAGGCATTTAGGCCAAAATATGACTTGTCTTAAAACTTGGCATGGGGTGATGAATATCTTCCCAGTTCTAGAATCTGGATTTAAATCACTAGTCTGTGCTTAACAAATAACCACAAGGTGTTGAGTTCTCCTAGTGCAGTTATGGCAGAGGGAGCATCAGGTTAACGTGAGGCTTGTAATCATCAGTGATGCATGTGCACAAACAAGGAAGTAACCAAATATCACATTAATGTTGAGGTTTGTTTAAAAGCCTAGCTGAATAAATCAGTGTCCCTGTTAATCAAGGGTGACATTGGTAGGGAAACTTCAGTGAATAATACAAATCCCATTTTAAAAAAAATTAAGTTCTTTCTCTCTGAAGCCCCTTTCTAATGTGAAGCCTGCCATGGCATGCAAATAGGGCTTATAAATTGTTACATAATTTCACCATGTGAAGCACCAAAGTATTACTGTGCTTACCAATGTTACAGTTATAAACTGGTGATCATGAAAACTCTGGAGTTGTGTAATCATGCCTTTTTATATTACAGAAGCCTTGGAGTTCAATGTGTGTTCTTGACCTTGTGGCACTCTCCTTTTGTTTGTAGGCATTTTGGGTGAATTACATTTGTTGTTCAGCTGAAATTGTGCTTTGACTTGCTGCTTTTGTGAGTTATTTGAAAATGCCAAAATAGCCTTTCTACTTTGCAGTAAAAACTGTTTTTCAGATCAGGACTAGTCAGCTAAAATGGTGCCCCAGACTAAAGGCTCTTTCCTCTTGGAACTCTCTAGAGTTCAGCACCTGATACGCTGGACTTCTAAATTAATTAAGCCATCTTAAAACTCACCTTTCACAGTGAATTTAGAAATCCTGTTGTAACCTAGGTCCTATGTTTAAAACTGGCTTCAGTGCAGTTAAAGACCACGAGACGGGGTGTTAAACTTCCTCTTCTTCAGTGCCAATTACTAATAGTCAGAGAAGTGGTCAGCAAACAGCCATCTTCTTAACTATTTTGCAGAGATCTGGAATCGCCTCTGAGGTCACAGATCCCTGGGTGTTGCAATCCTTAAAGGGCTCCGTGTGAGTTGTCTGACAGTAGGTGGTATGTGGGTTAAGAGAATGTGTTTCTGTTGTGCTCCAGTGACCCGCAGGCTCTATGACCAGAGTGAGGAGGCAGACCGCAGTGCAGGGCCACAAACTTTGATTCACTTTCAAAGAGGCTCAGCACTTCGGGCGTGCAGTTACAGGCATGTCGAGCTGAGTGGTCTATTTACATTACCAGGCTTTCTTTTGGGGGGCCCGACTGGTTTTTCTGGGATCAAGAGGGCAATGTGAAGAGTACTCATGAATTTACTTTTTGTTAAAAGAACAGGAGTATTTGTGGCACCTTAGAGACTAACACATTTATTTGAGCATAAGCTTTCATGGGCTTAAATAAATTTGTTAGACTCTAAGGTGCCACAAGTACTCCTGTTCTTTTTGCGGATACAGACTAACATGGCTGCTACTCTGAAACCTTACTTTTTGTTAGTCACTCTTGTATTTTTATGCTGTGACAGTGCTGGAGAAGACAATCCTCTGTCCGCACTATGGGCAACAGAGAAAACTTCCCCATTAAAGTGCCTCGCTCTTAATATGAAGAGGCCATTTCTTGTGTGAGAAGGAATTATCTCCGCAACCTTCCAGCCTGTTGTCTCTAAGGCTGCTAGTCAGTTAGTGCCATTGTAGCTTTTTTTGTTGGTGAGGAGCATGTCTGGCCCACTGGGAGTATCCATGTGGTTCTGGGAACTGGCCACTAATTGGAAATAAACTGCAGTTTTTCAATATTTTAATTAAAGCATAAGCAGTGTTTGTCAAGCTTGATTGAGACTCAAAGATTGCAGTAGATATCGGACTCTATTTTGATATCCCAAACCTTATCTCCCCAGATAATACTGGTCACCTGTAACTTTAGATTTTTTTTTTAAGCTAACTAATTTTGTTTCACCAGAGAATTGCTGTCAGAAGTGAAAATTCAAAGTCCAGAGTTCCATTGTTAGGCAAGTAAAAGAAAACAGCATGCAGACTAATCCCATGGGAAAGACAACTCATGCTTTAACTCTCTCTTCTAATCAGGCCTTGTTAAGTAACTGATATTTTATGATGTAGTGAAATACTGTTACTACTTAATAAACTGCTACAAGGTAAAACATCACAAATTGCTTTGCTTCTGTCTTGGATGACTATACCTCTGAGACCTAGGGAGGTCTTTCTTCATCTTTAATTTTTTTTTAAATAAGATGCATCTCCTTTTCCTCAGTGTTGACAGGCTAAAACTTGAATCTTGGCTAAATCAGTGTAGTGTTGCACTCTTACCCTTGAAAGCAGGATTTAACTGTTGTGTTCACCTGGTCACAAAACTAGTCGACCACCTTAGTATTTTTAATAAATACAAAATTACCTGTGTGTGTTCGGGGGAAAAAAAAATTAATGGACCTATTTGTTACCACAAACGGCTTACATATATTTTGATGTAACTAGTGTTACAGGAGGCAGATACTGTGAAGTCACAATAGAAGCTTTTCAGTGAAGGTTGTAGGACAGTTTCTGTTATGTCTGTTTTTTGCCAACCCACCCACTCCCAATTTCTGAAAAGTTTTCTGCTTCTGTACAGAATTTGTTACGACATTGTCCCTTATCTGAGTATATTTCATTTTGAAAGTGGGGGTTAGTTGGCCAAATTGTTTGTTATGGCACTTTAACAAGTGGTGATTTAGCACCTTCTGAAATGTCGTAACTTTTTTGTCCACTCATAACTTGGGAACAAATTAGAGTAAAATCTTCAGTTTTGTCTAGTCCAGAATCCTCAATGAGAGCAAGTAAGCCAGGTGCAAGAGTACTTGGTCATCAGTGTTCTCCAGGGGTGTGCGAGCCTCCACAAATGGTCAACAGACTACAAACTCTGTTCCACCTAATCTGAGCTTTTCAGTTAAATGATTTTAACCAAATACTAGGCTTCTAAGTTTGTAGTGGAGAATTTTAGGAGATGTACTCCTTCCATCCAGCTGCTCTCACTTGCTACAGCTGGCAGAACTCCAGTAATTCCTGACGGCTGCATCTCTTGCTGCAGGGAGGGCAGGTGATGGTGGGCAGCTTTTCTCTCCCCTCTCAGTTCAGTTTCCTGGGGTGCCCCACTCTTCCCATGTCCCTGAGTCTGAGCCTCTTTCCATCGTTCCTATGAGATGCAGTCTCCATGGGGCTGATAGTCACTTGCCAGTACTGCTGGCCATTAAGGAGAATGGAGTGCCCCTTTCTGATTTATTCCTGGGGCAGAAGTATGAGTATTCAAATTTGTACCTACAATTAACTGAGTGCAAACAGACATGCAGATTATGCTAAGAAACTGGACACTGACTAGTACCATTTCCCAGGAAAGGAAGAAGGGTATGACACTTACCTGTCTGCACTGCAGTGTGTAGGCACAATATACGTGATGTACTGGTATTCTAACAAGCCTACTGCTAAACTGCCTTGGTTCTTGGGTTTTATGTTTTCAATGGATTTGTGTTATGAAATGTGGAGAAACTAACTTGGGTTTTAAGTATAAATGTTGTGTTCCACACGTTGTCAAATGGGGGTTAATGTTTAATGGGACATTGTCAGGTCAAATTTGTGAAAAATAAGCTGCTACAAAACCAATAAAAACATTTTACATTAATCTCTTTTCAGTTCAGTGGATGTAGTTTCAACAAATATTACCTTGTAGTGTGTTAGCTACCCAAACAGTGCAGAATTGTTCTACTAATGAAGAACCAGAAAGGGAAAATGATTTGATATTGACTTAAACCAAAACAAAACCCACCACAGTAGTCTATTTTAATTGTCAAGCTTGAATACTCAATTTAAAATTACATTTCCTTGTCATGATTTATGCCAATAGGTTACTTTATTTCAGATTTAATTATAAGACATGTTTGTAACGGAGGTAAAGCATTTTTTTTAAATATGGCTTTTAACCTGACAGTTTTATTAATCCTAGTCTCTAAGGTGCCACAAGTATTCCTTTTCTTAATCCTTGGCACTTTGCGTGTTCAAATGGCAGTACAGCCATTGTCTAAGCCTTAAAATGGTGATTTGCAATAACACTAAATGCATACATCTGAAATCCTTGTTTATTCACATTTATAAATTTCCATGCTAACAAGTTTTTATTCAAACGCTAACATTAAATGAAGAGAAGAATTTTTTTTCCAATTCTCCACAAACAGAAAGAGCTAGCAGCTGATGAAGACTGCCCTAAAATGTGTGCCTACAAGTTGGTGACTATCAAATTTAAATGGTGGGGACTACAGAACAAAGTAGAAAACTTTATCCAAAAGGTAAGAGCTGCTTATTAAATACTCTGTGGCATACTTTTTTTAAAGTAGAAGTGAAAAGTTGGGAAATTTTTCTTCTATTAAAATGAAATGTTAGTGAAGACATTGATCCATTCAGTTTTTCAGCAGATCAAACCATTGACTTCTAAAGTCCCAAACTTGCAGCCACTTATGGCTTAACTTGACTTCTGTGAGTAGGTGCATTGATTTAATCAGAAGTACTCATGATAGTAAAGTTAAGCACATGTGTAAGTATTTCCAGGATTGGGGCCTAAATGTATATGGCACTTAGGAATGTCCTTTGCTTCCATTATTCTCTCTAGTTCAAAAAAAAAAATCTATTTACGTAAACGTTTGATGCTTTTCCAGCAGTATGTGCGCCAAAAGTCTTGTGAAGTATCTTATTTTTGGTTGCTACTAATCCTATAGTAGTCATGCTTTTTTTTGTAGCATTAAATTTTACAACAGCCACAGAGATTGAGGGATTATAATGCAAAATTTAACATCTACCAATGACTCAGTTGAAAGCTGCACCATAACTGGCTGGATAAGTATCCAGAGGGATCACTCCCAATGTGGTCAAAAAAACAAAAATGTATCTTACAATTTGGAATGTCCATATACTACTAGACTAATCAAAAAGTGAAAGACCCAAATGCAGAACAGCAATTATTGCCTGAGAACTCTCAAGGTAGAACATAGACATCACTGCTCTCAGCAAAACAAGACATGCAGGTGAAGGCCACTGGAGGGAAGGGGGTGATAGTTATACTTTCTTCTGGAAAGGAAAACCAGCAAGCGACAGGTAAATACACAGTGTTGGCTTTGCAATCAAAAACCTTCTAGTCAACTGCCTGACTGAGCTCCCCATTGGCATCAACAAGCACCTTATGACCCTCCACATCCAATTGGTCAAGAAGTCATTTGCCACTATCATCGGTGCATATGCACCAATTCTTGACACTGAAGAACAGAAACAATCTTTCTACACTGACCTTGATAAATTTTTGTCATCCATTCCAAAAACAGATAAGATCATCCTCGTAGGGGACTTTAATGCAAGAGTTGGCTGAGATTCTAACCTATGGAGTAGCACCATTGGGAAGGAAGGAGTGGGCAAGACCAATTCCAATGGCATCCTTCTACTCGGCAGATTTGCATAGCATGACTTTGTGATCACAAACATAGTCTTCAGACAAAGCAACAAGTACAAAACTTGGCAACACGCCTGCTCAAAACAGTGGCACCTCCTAGATGGTCATTGTAAGAACACAGGATCTATGAGATGTTGTGACAGGTTTCAGTTGGTCCTCCGAGCCCCTAGGGGAGATGGAGAGCTATGATCCCACTGGCAGGCCTCAGTCACACCTTTCGGGCGCTGGGGAATTAGCAGGGAAGGTGTGCCAGCACGAGTCTACAGCGCGCCCCCCAGGCAGGGGAGCATCGGCACGAGTCTGCAGCGCGCCCCCCAGGCAGGGGAGCGCCAGGGTACGGGAACTCAGGCCCACCCGACTCCACTGCGTTCCAGCCCCTGGGCCCGGTCAGTGGCGGGAGGCGAAGGTCCTGCTGCTGGGTCAGCGGGGCCGTCCACGTCCGCTGACCAAACACACCCACCCCACGGTGCAGTTCTGCCCCTGGGCTACTTCCTACCCGGTCTCTCCGGCGGGTCTCTCCGGTCCCTCCAGCTCGTCCGGGTATTCCGCTGCTGGCAGCTCCAGCTCCCCCTCTGTGTCGGACTCACGCCGGCCCGGGCTGCAGCCGGGCCCCTCCAGGTCCTCCGGGTATTCAGCGGCTGGCAGTCCTGGTTGCCACAGGCCTTCCTCCCGGTCCGGTTCCTCCTTGCCCAGGGCCTCACCTGGTTCAGCAGCAGGATCGCGAGGGAGCAGCCTGCGTCTGTCTCCCTCGCTGGTGCTCTCCTCACTGGGCAAAGAGCCCCGCCCTTTGTACTTCCTGTTCCACCCCTCCCCTTCCGGGGATTGGCAGAAGCTTGGCCTGGCCCCGCCCACTCAGGCTGAGAGGGTGGCTCTTTACCCTCTGGTTCGGAGGGGAGCCACCCTGGCTCCCTACAGATGTCCACATCATCTTTGTCATGAGAGAAGCAGACGATTGCTGGACTGGCCACCGTCTGGTGAGGTCTGTCATGTCCATCAGGATTGCACCGAAACGCAGAAAGCAATCCAAATCACACAGACGGCAACACAACATCCAAAGACTTCAATCCTCAGTGCACTAAGAGAACTTCCAAACATTCCTCAGTGAAAGTCTGGCTCTATGCACCCTTGGAAGTGACAACACAAGTGTCAAAGAAGACTGGGAAGCCCTAAAACAGACCATCCATGAGGTTTGCGAGGAATCCATTGGTCTTGCTACCCTCCCACCCACCGTGATCAGGACTGAATTGACGACAGCATTGACATTACAACCCTTTTGGAGCAGAAGAGAAAAGCTTTCTGCAACTGGCAAAGCCAACCACTATCCAGTCAGAAGTAGAGCTCTTTCCATCTATTCAAAGCTGAAGTTTAAAGGAGGATCTGAGAAATCAAAAACAAATGGTGGGAGGACAAAGTAAAAGAAATCCAAACATTTGCTGACAGACATGATATGCGGAGCTTTTTTTGAGAGACAGAAAACCCCTCTATGAGCCAAGCTCATGTGGCCTCACACCTCTGAGATCCAAAGATGGTAGTGCCCTTCTTAAAGATAACTAATCCATCAAAGAGCGCTGGAAGGAACACAACCAAAAGTTTCTAAATCAAGAGTCGACTGTGACTGATGACACCATTGACTCCATCCCTCATCACCCAATCTGGGAAACCCTTGCCAACCCACTAATACCTGAGTAGGGCTGCAAAGCAATTAAACAAATGAACAATAAAGCGCCAGCCCCTGATGGCATACCAGCTGAAGTACTGAAAGTGTGGGAAGAAACACTGACTAACAAGCTTCACTTGCTGCTCCTCAAAATCTGGTGCATCGAAGAAATCCCTGCTCACTTATGTAATGTGAACATAGTCACCGTTTTCAAAAAGGGAGACAGGGCCGACTTCGGCAGCTATTGAGGCATTGCCCTCCTCTCCATTGCTGGGAAGATTCTTGCTAGAATCTTACTGAATTGCCTGCTCCCTCTTGCAAAGGAAGTACTTCCAGAGTCCCAGTGTGGCTTTAGACCATCACAAGGCACAACCGACATGATTTTCGCAGCCAGGAAGATCCAGGAAAAATGTCAAGAACAACACCAGGAGCTGTGTGTGGCCTTTATTGATCTGACCAAAGCCTTCAACTCTGTCAACTGTGAGGCTCTATGGAAAATCATAAAAAGTTTGTAAAAGTAAAAGTTTGGCTGCCCAGGCAAATTTATCATTTTAGGACTTCTCCATGACCAGATGACTCCTCCCTCCTGTGCAGTGGCTCTACCTCTGAGCCCTTTGTCATCTGAACTAGCACCCACCTTTCCTCCATTTTCTTGGCAGCGATGAAAACATTAACCCAAGACTGTCTACCCCAGGGCATTGGCATCCTATATCGAATTGACATCAACCTCTTCAACCTTTCTCGTCTCCGTGCCAGAACTAAAGTAATATCAGCAACAATAACCCAACTCCAGTACACTGAGTGTGCAGCTGCAGCACAGTCATCTAAGGAGGATCTTTAAACAGCCCTTAATTGCTTCTCTGAAGCTTACAAAAGCCATGGGCTAACTCTGAACACTGGCAAAACAAAAGTTCTCCACCAGCCAGTCCCCGGTCAATCATCAGACCCAGCAAGGAAGATCTATGCCGACAAAGAAGAACTGGAAAATGTAGAATACATTGCCTATCTTGGCAGCCATCTCTCACAGAGGACAGATATAGACCTAAAGACTCAGCACAGAATTTGCTGTGCCAGCCTTGTCTTTGGCACAGACTACCTCGCCGGGTGTTCAATAATCACAGTCTCGGAACACGTACTAGACTTTAATTATAAAGTGGTTGTAATCCCAGCTCTCATCTACGGCTGTGAGACTTGGATGATGTACAGAAAACACCTGAAAAACCTCGAACACCAGCGCTTTCTTCGGAAGATCATCAGCATAAAGTGGGAGGATCATCGCACTAATGTCAGTGTCCTCACAGAGGCCAACATCTTCAGCGTTGGAAACCTGATTATCCAGCACCAGCTGAGGTGGAGTGGGCACTGTGTGTGCATGCCTAATGTACTCTTACCAGAACTACTGTATGCCCAACTCACCAAAGGAGAGAGGAAATGGGGAGGCCAAAAGAGAAACTTTAAAGACATCCTCAAGATAAACATCGAGATGTTGCATCGACACCACGCATTGGGAGACAGCAGCCCAGGATAGCGATAACTGGCGAAGACTTGTCAGAGAGGGAACATCCATTTTTTAGGAAAATCACCTTGCCCTGGTCGCAGGAAGACTTCAGAAAAGAAAGGAAAGACAACTGTCATGCAGCAATCATGGCTCAACCCTGTCTTCCAACACTACCTGCAGTGTCTGCCAACGAGCCTGTGGCTCAAGAATCGGACTTCTCAGTCACGAAAGGACCCACGAAAAATAAAACCTGTGAAAGAGATCGTCCTCGACCTTGAGGATCACAGACAACTAGTTTTGTCACAGTTTGCATTGTTTACTTCCTCTTGTTACCTGAAGCTGTTCTGGGTGAATTCTGGGCAAGCAGCATGCATTGAGATCATAGTACTAATCTGTGGCTTTCTTGCCTGTAGGGTATGACCAGCATGTTCACATCCAATATTCATCCCTCTGATTGATATGAACAATTTAGGAATTCCAAATTCAATGGGTGAGAGAGAGTGTCCATAATTGATGTGCTCTCTCCTGTGAAGAAATACAAAATGGCAGATCCTGTGTAAGAACTCTCTGTGCTGTGTAATTTATTCTCTTTATAAGGTAATGGATAAGTAGAGTGAAGCTTGAATGACACATAATAACCTACATACAGGTAGTGTGTTGCACCTTCATGTCAGTTATTCTGTACCATGGGAGAATGTGCTGGACCGATGGGTTATCCAAAACTAGATGTTTTGTAACTCTTTTTGGTAGGGTGTTGGCCTGTGAAGGACCAAAGTGGAGCCAGCTGCTAGTTTCTGTGCACAGGGGTTATTAGCTCTGACAGAGAATACACCTGCAGCTAGCTGCCTTAAAGCTGCATTTACTGCAATATGTACTATGGCAAGAAGATTGGAGACCGCAGCAGTAACTTGGAGTGAAACAAGGAAGATGGAGTAGCCCATGATAGCAGTGACACCTAGTAAGGACCAAAAGATGCTGGGACCACACTTGCTTTAGGCTTGTACTTGAGTTGTTCGCTCTCCCAGAAAGAGGAGCTGCACATGTCAGATTGCAAACCAAAAAATACAAGAGGATAAACCAAGCAGAAGATCCAAAACTGATTCCCTGATACATGGCCTCATCGCTTACATTCTAACGCATTGTGTTCTTTCCATCACTAACTCAAGTCAGTCCACTCTCCTTCACAGAGAGTTAGTCTGACTCTGTTTTCATTTATTGGCAGTAGCCATAACCCTGCTTTACGTAATCAGCATAGTTTCTCCAGAATGAAGCATCCCAAAGGATAAGAGTAGAAAAAATCCCATGAGTAATTACTGTTTACATGGTACCACATGTGTGCATGGCGTTTACAGATAACACTAAGGCAGTGCTCTTAGGAGCCTACTGTTTGTGTTATATGTACCTAACGTCGTGACCAGAGTGATCCACAGTCTGGGGGGTGGAGGGAGTATCAATGAGGTGACAAAACATTCTGTGAGAGAACTTTGGGTTGCAACCTTGAGTAGTTCACTACTCTGTGTGTGTGTGTGTGTGTGTGTGTGTGTGTGTGTGGTACAACACAGAACTATACCTATCCATGTAATTCTAGCAAGTTAAGAAGCGGGGTCGGCAATTCTACAGTGAGCAAAGTTTGTGTCATTGATATGAGAACAGTATCTTACTTTGCAACTTGAAAGATCTCACAGCCCTACAAACTGTACAGGAATTGCTACAGCCACTTTTGAGTTGGACAGTTACAGCTCTTTAACAGAGCAATGCTACAAATGGTTTAGGATTGGCAGGAATGCACTATCCAAAGGAAATCACCAGGTACCTTAAATATAGCAGACAGATGGAAATACCCAAATTGGAACTGGTCAGGACATAAAGGCTAACCCCTCTAACTCCTAAGAAAAGGTGCCAAGGGATCCTTGATTTGACTTACGTGTGCACGGTTAAGTCTCTTAAAGATGTCCTTTGAAGCTGCCAATTGTTCCTTGCACCATACTGGGACATAATTCAGCTCTAATACAAGAGAGGAAGGGAGGAGGCTGGGAGTGTAAGTGTGCCACCTACTGAATTCCCAGTGCCATTTTCTTCTTCCTCTCACTTTACCACAGATATTTTTATTCCTGAGCTTGTACTGAGCTTTGGGGTTTTTTTAAAGTGGATTCTGTCCCTTGTGTAGCTCATGCATTAGTGTTTTAGTTCCTGTGTGGTATGTATATTCTGTCTAGGATCAGATTCAGTGAAGTAAATGTATTTTGGGGGATGCGTCCACAACCTTTCCAAGTAACAAAATTGCCAAACTTTTTTCTAAGAACAAATAGTGATTACAAAGTGCATTTCATTTTCCTTGTTGAGAGGCAGAGAAGAGATGTGAAATTTTTAACTTAAACCCAAGAGTCTGGGGAGGCTGGATAGTGCTATTGTGAAATAAAGAGCATGTGATTATATAGCTGCAACAGCCTTTAAAATTTAACACAATTCTCCTTTGGACATTTTTGATAAATCATGAGCATATTTTCTAATGCTGCTTTGTTTCCTTAAAGCAAGAAAAGAGGATATTTACCAACTTCCATCGCCAGCTGTTTTGTTGGATTGACAAGTGGATTGATCTGACTATGGAAGACATCAGGAGAATGGAGGATGAAACCCAACGAGAGCTGGAAGCGGTAAGAATGCTTTGAGGGCTGTTTTTTAAATGTACAGTCTATGGTAGTTGGGGCTGTATAAGAATCAAAGAAGGCTAAATAAATTGCTTGTGTCCATTTGTCCAACCCTGTGTGCTATGGGATAACGCTGATAAATGCTACGCTCTTCACTGGATCTCCTCCACAGAGCCACACTCGTGGAGCTACTGCATACCATGCTGCAAAGAGCCAGGAGTTGTTGAAATGTAAATGTTTCTGGTAAGTATCCCATGTCTTGAATGCCTGCACTGAGCATCTCTTTAATCTTTGTATTATATACCTAGTGCACGCAATCCCACAGCTCCCTTTTTACCACTTGTCAGTCAGACCTTGAAGCTGTCACCTCACTTCTGCATCGTAAGCGTCTTGTTTTGTTCAGTTTTCAAGTTATAATTAGAGTTGATTATTTTTCCCTTCAAACGTGTCTTGAAGTGAGTTTGTCACATGAGGACACTTTGACTTGTCTTGATGAGCGTGATAGACCTTGAGAAACCCATCCCTAAAAAAAAATCTGTCATCAGAGAATTAACAAGCACTGGGTGTTGCCTCCCTCCGTGTCTTGGAGGCTATGAATGCTCATAGTCTGACCTGTCTGTATGGTCCCAGAGGTGTCTGAAAGAAGTCTCATCCTTCAAGCAGTTTTATTCCTCTTCTTTCAGATGCTGAGGAACACAACAAGCTAGGAAAGGACCTTTCTGCTGCAAAGTCATTTTTCAGGGTGTGGTTCTCCCACTGTGAGCCTTTCTCTGTAAATTCTGAGCCTCATTCAGATTTTTTAGCATCTGCCAAAGCTACAGTTTGAACTTTGTAAGGTGCTTGCTGACCGCCTTACTGCCCAGCACCCATGTGGCTTGCGGTCTTCCTCCTAGCACTCTGGTTCTGCTCAAATATTTAGAGTAATGAGCTGTGAGACTTCAACGCATTTGGTCTGCCACAGACCCTGAAACAGCCTGGCTTTCTCACCACAGACCCGTACTGCTATTAATACTAGTTCTTCTCCAGTACAAACCGTGGCTCAGGTCAAGCAAACCTGCTTTGCTATTGATCCGAACGCTACCTCTGACTCTCGCATCCACAGTGTTACCCTGGGCACGTGTGGCTAGATCAACCTTGTACATTGCTGTTTGCATTGTGTGGAAATGTTTGAGGAGGAATAGAGATGTTTCTGCTCATCCCCATGAACTTGAGCCCACCAAACCCTCCTTACCTGGGAGTTTGAACAGGCTCTGCTCTGGAGACTGGAGAGGTTGTAGGAATCAGTCTTTTAGCACAGGAGTCCCTGAGAACGGCTTTGATCAGCTCTTAAGAAAAGGCCAGATATCCTTCACTCTGCTCGCCCTTACAAGACACTTGATTCTTGGACCATTGGATGGGCACAGTCTTGTATGTCTTAGCCATATGGAATGCCAAGTACAGTACGTGACCACCTAATGCTGAGAAATGTCTCTGTCAAAATATTTTGACTTTTTTTGGATAAATACAGATCATTGGTTTCAGAATGGCCAATTCCATTTCCCCAATTGACCAAGGGTTTGCTAGACTTTTTTCAGATCACGGAATTGGGTATTGCCTTGATTACTTTTAGTAGTTAAGCGCCTGCTGTATTCCTGAGCCATCTTAGATGCCTGACTTTGCTTTTAAGAGTTAGCACTAGTATAATACAGGATGACTGGAATTTCCTAGTCACAGACCTGTAGATAGCAACAAATCCAACCACCTTCAGGACAAAATATGGAGAGACTATCAGACAGCCAAGGCCAGAGGCAGTTTCCAAAGGCCACATGACCAATAATGGCTCTCAGTAATAAGCTTTTTTCAAGCAAAATACCACAGTCAAGATGGCTCAAAAGCATTATGCATGGTTACTCGGACAATGTTCAACTGTATATTTGCAATGTGAGATGCATCTGTTTTGCCTTTGAGGGGCAAAATGCCCCATTTACTGACCCCCTAGAGGGAGTGGGTGGAAGAAATGTATTCGTCGGTTTACTCTGTTTCAAAATGCCGTCCCATATTTCCTAACTTTTAAGCCAAGGGAAAATAAACTTGCTGGCTGTTTTATCAACATAGCTGGGTGCAAAATGTCCTTCCTCTTCAAGTAAGGCAAAGGAAGGGGCTGCTTTGGCAGATCCCAGAAACACTTTCTGGAATAAGATGGATCTCTCCCTCCCCTTATGAACACTCCTGCCTAGATGCCAATATGAAAGTGGATGCTTGTTATGGAAGGACCTCTCTACATCAGAAATTATTTCTTTTGGAAATAGTTAAAGTTCCCCTTGTACTCCCGCTTTATCCCAGACTGACCAGTTTGGGAAACTGTTCCATCAGTAGGGATCTGTGAAAGAGGAAGAGCGGTTTCCTATCTGTAAGGAGTTCATCAGAAGGGTTCTTTTCTTTTTCTTTTTTTTTAACCACCTCAGTTCCTGATCTGGTATGGGCCAGACATCATCCAGTTTCTCTGAGAAAGAAGGAAATATAGTATGAGGTGTGCACACTGCAGGTATGTGTAGGACAAGCCTCAGATCATGGAAAACTTCCCTAAACCTTCCCCTTTTTGTGTCTGCATGGATTGTAGATGCTTGTCTTTGTGGAGGAGGTTACCCGTTGATCCATATCTCACAGCTGAGTAAGTGCTTTTTTGACTTTGCAAAAGTGATCTCAAAAATCAAATGTTCAGATTCACAAATGTTTCACATAAATAGAATGTGCTCTCTGATCTTTTACTTCCAGAAGTACATGCTAGTTTGTGAAGATTTTCCTCTAACTGGGAATAAAAGAACATGAACTAATGAGAAATTACCAGAAACTTTTCTGTTTGTGTTCACTGCCATGTAACTACTTTCACGTTGTCACTCTGCTAGCAAATACTTTAATCCCTAAAATATTTGCTGTGCCTTAGCTCTTATCTGCCATGCTGAAGTTAAACCTGGTTTTCTTGTTTTCAGGGTATAACTCCTAACTTCATCCTTTTTTTAAGGATTGTGTCTGTCCTGGAAACTGTCTTTTACTTCCCCTTTCATTCTTTGCAGAATAAAGCAGATGCTTTTGTTTCTCAAGATTTAGTAGATTTAAAGCTCCTCATAACTTACTAAATCACTTTTTTTCAAATGTGTACTCTGGTGACTGTTTAAAAAACATGTGGTCTTGTAGCTGGAATATCTTGTGGGCCACGTAGAGAGGGTTGGCTCCTGCTGTTAGAAATACTCTTACTGCTTTTTCTTTACTAACGTAATAGAGGTATCTGCAGGCACCTATAAAACACACATTCCAAGAAGATTTTTTGTGATGGGGTATCCTCATGAGGGACAATAACTTAAGGGCAAAGTGTAACCACGCATTGGGTCACCCACGATAAAGTTGAACATCCCTTTTAATTTTATCCCAAAAGTATTTCTGCTTTCCCCATGCCACATTTAACTAGCCACTTGCTGAAATATTGTGGTAAATGGTAACTTTCACTAAATCTCAAATACTTCAAGGCTGACGTTTACTATTATGGGCTTGGACCTCCGGAGAGAAGGGGGCTCAGTGATGAGATGCTCAGCATGATAGGAATGTCCTTGCACTTCCAGCCTTGAGCAGTATTCAGCTTCTCTGGTGATATAGTCCAGGAGCTCACGGGTGTCTGCAGTTTTATGTTACAAAGAAACAATTGCAGGAAACAGCCCAGTGTCTAATTGGGTTGGCAGTTTTGCATTCTCTTGTGTTGCTTTCTATTACTATTTGCTTTCTTTAAAATCTTTTCTCCTTTTTCATTTTTGGTGTTACTTTTCTTTACTTCATTAGATTCTCTGCTCCTTTATGTTGCCAGGTATTTTGGTTCTCCAGTTCCTCATCTGGATCTGTTTTCATTTTGTCACTTTGTTTCCTTTACTATCCATTGTTTGCTGCTTCCTGGATGCCTCTTGTCATCCCTGTTCAGTGGGCTTCTAGTCTCGCCTCACATCCTGTTCACAATTTTTCTGCATTTACCTCTATTTCACTCTTCTGTATGATTGCTCTCCTTATGTGGTCTGACTCTGTGGACAACCCAGAGCGCTTCTGTCATATTACGCGCTCTCCATCGGCTGACTGCTGGACAGAGTGGATCCTAATCAGAGCATAAGAAGGAAGCGGCTTGAAACTGCCAAGACTGTGCTCCCTATCAGCCCTGAGCAGCAGTGCAGGTGCTGTGTGCTTCAAGCAGTTTGGTATAGGCTTCAGGTGGCTCTTAGGAATTGAGGGGCTGCCTCCCTTTACGGCAGCTCTACATTGCTCACTCCGACTTTCCTGGCCTACAGAGTGCCCCTTACATCCTGCCAGCTCACACCTGCAGCGGGATCCGAGACTGGCTCGGAGACATTTAGCTCTCTCCTAATAACCTCATGACAGGGTCTTTATTTGATAGCTTACAGTTTTATTTTACATTTAGATGCGTAAGAAGGGTTCCGTTCGAGGCACAGTGGCTGCTGACGTCTAGAGGAATCCTCTGTAGGTTCAGAGGCAAAATCAAGCTGTGTAAGTGAACTCCTGGGAGAAAAAGGAGGAATCCTTTCTGGTGATGGGAGTTACTGGTGGAAAAAATATTCTAAGGCAGTGTAGCCAGTTTCCTTCTTGGGACTGAACCCCTGCTGCTGCCCCTGCTTTGACAAAATCAACAGCAGGACCACACCCCCAGGGCGAGGATTCATTTGAGACCTTCAGCATGCTTTTGGCATCATGATGGGCTCTGGGCACATGCTCAGTTCAGTCAGCAGGATGCTGTAATTGTGGTGCAAGCTAGCTGTCTCATCATACTTACGCTTGTCTGGTGCAAAGGCTCACAGTGCAGGCTCCACAGTTTGTCTCCTGACGTGTGCTTTGGCTCCAGGACACTTAGACTCCAAAGCCTGCAAGAGGCTTCCTGGACAAAGTGACGCTGTGCTGCTCTATGAGACCCTCTCTGTGGTTAAAGAAAATATAACTGCATATAGAAACCTGTACAATCGAAATGGGTGTGTGGAGGGGACACCAGTCTGTTTCCCAGTTCAAGAAAAAAAATCCCTAAAATGCTGCCACTAGGGACTAATTTCCTCAGAAGTCCAAACCTTTATATTCACACCCAGTACCTTAATGTTCATATTTCCTACTCTGAGCATTTTCTCACATGCTTTTAATGGTGGATCCTGTATCTGCAGCTAACTTCAAATCCCAGAGATCCAACGTGTGGGAGTGCTTTGTATTTATTTCCACTGTTTGTTGTCTGAGTTGCTGTTCCAGTCACAAGACTGGTATCCAATCTAAAAGATTCCCTAGAAAATTTGAACTGATACATTATGATCCAACTTAATGCTGATGAAGGTTTGACTGCACTGCACTAACTATTTTTCTTAGAGAATTAGTAAAATCTGCATTTTTAGACTTTAATTTTACTTGAGTAACTGTTAGCACTTATTGTACCTTTGTTTTTTCTACAGTTACGTAATCAAGGCCAAGTGAGAGGAACAAGTGCTGCCAATGATGAATGATGATGGATCTGACCTGTCACTTGCAGTGTTGATACACAGATGTGTGTGTGTGGATGCATGATTATCTGTATATAATTATATATACATACACGCATACTGAGGGGCTGTTACAGTTTCTCTAGGGTACTATACCCATCTTCAGCAAAGATACAAAGGAAACTGCTTTCATTATAAACCTGAAGCAAATACAGATTGACTGAGTAGTGTCATTTAAAGGATAAATTGACTGCAGAATTATGCTAACTGGTATGTTTCCTGAATGTCAGTACTGGACCAATTTATTCCCTACCTTTGTTTATTTCCCTCTTGAATCACTCTGCTATAATTTGCCTGTGTCTCATTATAAGCCAACAAATTCAGATAAATTAATTTTCAATTTTGTGTTTTCCCTATGTGATTTTGGAATAGGAACTATGAATGTATTTATACCTATTTATTTCTGGATTGTCATCTAAGTCAAATCGGAAGATTTTTTTCTATTAGTGAGAATTGGAAGACTTTTCCTGTTGAATGAGGAATACAATAATGGCCCAACTTTTACCCATTTTGCTGAAAGAAATCACCTGTTTTATTGGAGTTTTGTACATTCAAATGTTTTCTTCATTAAAAATTGGCAAAATTAAGGAAAAATGGCTTGTGATTTATAACAGTTTGAACTGAACAATTTTCCAGGAGGCTTTCAAACAAAGTAACTGACAATACTGGTATTGAGCCTTTAAAGTATATTTTAGGCTGTGTAGTTTAATTGACGGTGTAGCACTTCCCTAGAATGACGTTTATTTCTGAAATCATTTTTTTCAAAGTTTTAGTTTGGAAACTATGCAAATGGTCTCAATTTCACACAGATTGCTCAATGGAATATAACGGTGACTTTTAGCTCTTTTCATGTTGAAAATTCACTTTTAAAAAAGATGTTCACTTTCAGATATGATGAAAGTTTAAATTGTAGCATCTGACGACTTTCTCTGATTTATTAGAAGTAGACATAAAAGGAAAGATGGTATAATAAAGGCCTTTTTTAGATCTCAAATAGTAAGTTGTCTTCATGATTTTTTTAAAGAAAAATATTGCAATGGAGCATATCATAGATATATTATCAAAATACTTGTTAAATCAGGAACAACTTATTTTAGGACCACTAGTTAGGTAAGGTTTCCTCCCAGAAGCCTCTGTAGGGCGAGGTTTGCTGAAGGATCTCTGTCTAGTTTTTCAACCCCACACCAGACATTTGGGAATAATTGCTTATTTAATTAGCTGATAGCGGGAGTGATTCCTCTTCCTTTACAGTCAGCGGCAAAACTCTCATTGATTTCAAGGGGAGCAGATCAGGCTTGGAATATGACAAGCCCACCTAGTCCATCCTCCTGCAATGACGGTCAGGCACTGCAATGACTGCAGACAAGTGGACATGGATATTTTTTTTTGTATGTCTGTACTGTATTATTGCCTCACTATTGTCCATGCTACAAGGTCAGTCTTCAGTTAATCCTTCCTCGCCTAGCAATGAAAATGGATGTCTATTCTCTGTACCAGCAGAAGATTGGTTTTGTAAAAACTTTTAAACCATGTTTATATAACTTGCTACAAGGAGGGTTTTTGCAAATTTGTGAAACTAAGGGCTCAGTTCTCTTTTCAGTGCAGGAATGTAACTCCCGCTCTCACCAATGGGAGCCGGAATACATTCCGAGGAGGGAAAGGAACCCCTATCATTTCTATTGTTTTTTGGACTAGCTATGAAAATTTGAGGGAACTTTGTAGTGAATGTAAATGTTTAGTTTACTTTGGCAGTCTCTGATGTGAACTACAGTAAAACAGTCAATGGAATTTAATTAAATAAATTTGATCATAAAATATCCTTTGTGTCTTGTCTTAGGTATCATTAATGTCACTTTGTGGCTTTCTTATATTGCCGTCATTTTAATTTTCTCGATCTGTGGAAACTCTGTATGAGACGGTTCAAAATCTGATGTTCTTCAGTCATTTAAGCTGAAAAAGAAAAAAAAATCAAATGGTGATGTAAAGCCTGGAATTACTTGGAATCCAAATGGAGTAATGTAACTGCTTAGGTGGGATGTTATTGTTTGTTGTGGAGTGCACTGGTCAGCTGACTGTGTGTTGCTGCCGTGCTGTATTTTGTGTGTTCTGTTGATAACTGATACTTTTTTGCTGTTCACCTTCAGAATTATTTGTCTGGGAACAGTGGCACTGTCTGCAGTAGAAAATGAGCAATGTGTTTGAATCCTGATGTTGAACCTTCTTTCCTCCATCTCCCCAAGGAACCCCTCAAAGTAGCTACAACAGTTTAGTCACTGATGTGGACAGGGCCAAAATTTCTTCAGCCTCAATACAGAAAGCAGCAGCATCCCCCTCCTAACGATTTAGTCGTGTTTTCTGCAGGTTATTGCAGTAGCATTCAAAGGTCCACTGAGGAGCCCATAGTGCTATGTGTTTGTGCAGATGGAAAGGAAGACCTTTTCCATGCCCAAAAGAGCTTATGCTTTTGTTGCATCTTGTTTTAAATTACATTTTAATGGACAATAGTTGGCAGGTTCCTATTGGCACACTAGCAGAAGTGGCTGCAGGAGGGATTTCAAGGAGAAAGGGTAGTGACTTCACCAAGTTCAGGAAGAATGTTCCACATGTGAGGAGCGATATGGAGAAAATGAACATGCTTTGGAAGAAGCGGCTGACATTAATTTTTGTTTCTCTCTCATATCAAACTCTCAAATTATAGAGATGCGGGGCTGGGGAAACAGCCCTACTCCTTCAGCAGACACAGTATTAAGCTCTTCCAAGGCTGATACCTCATCAGGACTGGCATGGGAATATGACTACACAGGGACAAAAAACCTGTCACTGGCCCAGGTCAGCTGACTCAGGCTCATGGTGCTTGGGGTTGAAAAATCACTGTGTAGACATTCAGGTTCAGGCTGCAAGGGTGGAGCGTCCCAGACCTTGGGCTCTAGCCTAAGCCCAAACATCTGCACAGAGATTCTTAGCCCCACGAGCCTGAGTCAGCTGACCCAGACCAGCTGCAGCGTTGCCACAGTTTTTATCCCTGTATAGACACATCCTTAAAGTCCATCTAAAGCCTGCAGTAGAAAGTAGCCAGTTCATGCTAAGGACAGTGCATTGTATCTCCACACATAGAATCATAGAATCATAGAATATAAGGGTTGGAAGGGACCCCAGAAGGTCATCTAGTCCAACCCCCTGCTCAAAGCAGGACCAATTCCCAGTTAAATCATCCCAGCCAGGGCTTTGTCAAGCCTGACCTTAAAAACCTCTAAGGAAGGAGATTCTACCACCTCCCTAGGTAACGCATTCCAGTGTTTCACTACCCTCTTAGTGAAAAAGTTTTTCCTAATATCCAATCTAAACCTCCCCCACTGTAACTTGAGACCATTACTCCTCGTTCTGTCATCTGATACCATTGAGAACAGTCTAGAGCCATCCTCTTTGGAACCCCCTTTCAGGTAGTTGAAAACAGCTATCAAATCCCCCCTCATTCTTCTCTTCTGCAGGCTAAACAATCCCAGCTCCCTCAGCCTCTCCTCATAACTCATATGTTCCAGACCCCTAATCATTTTTGTTGCCCTTCGCTGGACTCTCTCCAATTTATCCACATCCTTCTTGAAGTGTGGGGCCCAAAACTGGACACAGTACTCCAGATGAGGCCTCACCAATGTCGAATAGAGGGGAACGATCACGTCCCTCGATCTGCTCGCTATGCCCCTACTTATACATCCCAAAATGCCATTGGCCTTCTTGGCAACAAGGGCACACTGCTGACTCATATCCAGCTTCTCGTCCACTGTCACCCCTAGGTCCTTTTCCGCAGAACTGCTGCCTAGACATTCGGTCCCTAGTCTGTAGCTGTGCATTGGGTTCTTCCGTCCTAAGTGCAGGACCCTGCACTTATCCTTATTGAACCTCATCAGATTTCTTTTGGCCCAATCCTCCAATTTGTCTAGGTCCTTCTGTATCCTATCCCTCCCCTCCAGCGTATCTACCACTCCTCCCAGTTTAGTATCATCCGCAAATTTGCTGAGAGTGCAATCCACACCATCCTCCAGATCATTTATGAAGATATTGAACAAAACCGGCCCCAGGACCGACCCTTGGGGCACACCACTTGATACCGGCTGCCAACTAGACATGGAGCCATTGATCACTACCCGTTGAGCCCAACAATCTAGCCAGCTTTCTACCCACCTTGTAGTGCATTCATCCAGCCCATACTTCCTGAACTTGCTGACAAGAATACTGTGGGAGACCGTGTCAAAAGCTTTGCTAAAGTCAAGAAACAATACATCCACTGCTTTCCCTTCATCCACAGAACCAGTAATCTCATCATAGAAGGCGATTAGATTAGTCAGGCATGACCTTCCCTTGGTGAATCCATGCTGGCTGTTCCTGATCACTTTCCTCTCATGTAAGTGCTTCAGGATTGATTCTTTGAGGACCTGCTCCATGATTTTTCCAGGGACTGAAGTGAGGCTGACTGGCCTGTAGTTCCCAGGATCCTCCTTCTTCCCTTTTTTAAAGATTGGCACTACATTAGCCTTTTTCCAGTCATCCGGGACTTCCCCGGTTCGCCACGAGTTTTCAAAGATAATGGCCAATGGCTCTGCAATCACAGCCGCCAGTTCCTTCAGCACTCTCGGATGCAACTCGTCCGGCCCCATGGACTTGTGCACGTCCAGCTTTTCTAAAAAGTCCCTAACCACCTCTATCTCCACAGAGGGCTGGCCATCTCTTCCCCATTTTGTGATGCCCAGCGTAGCAGTCTGGGAGCTGACCTTGTTAGTGAAAACAGAGGCAAAAAAAGCATTGAGTACATTAGCTTTTTCCACATCCTCTGTCACTAGTTTGCCTCCCTCATTCAGTAAGGGGCCCACACATTCCTTGGCTTTCTTCTTGTTGCCAACATACCTGAAGAAACCCTTCTTGTTACTCTTGACATCTCTGGCTAGCTGCAGCTCCAGGTGCGATTTGGCCCTCCTGATAACATTCCTACATGCCCTAGCAATATTTTTATACTCTTCCCTGGTCATATGTCCAACCTTCCACTTCTTGTAAGCTTCTTTTTTATGTTTAAGATCCGCTAAGATTTCACCATTAAGCCAAGCTGGTCGCCTGCCATATTTACTATTCTTTCGACTCATCGGGATGGTTTGTCCCTGTAACCTCAACAGGGATTCCTTGAAATACAGCCAGCTCTCCTGGACTCCTTTCCCCTTCAAGTTAGTCCCCCAGGGGATCCTGGCCATCCGTTCCCTGAGGGAGTCGAAGTCTGCTTTCCTGAAGTCCAGGGTCTGTATCGTGCTGCTTACCTTTCTTCCCTGTGTCAGGATCCTGAACTCAACCAACTCATGGTCACTGCCCCCCAGATTCCCATCCACTTTTGCTTCCCCCTGAAGACATCTTTTGACCTGTGGCTGCTAGCCTTGTTCTAGTGAATTCTGTGCTAATGCTAGACACCAGAAATATTGTGGAGGCAGGACACCATGACCACTGTGGTCACAGTAATAGCAGTGTGCTCAGAGGAGCTGCTAATTCATGTGGGTTGTAAGGCGGGGATAGCCATGAGAATATTCCCATGTGTGTTTCAGCACCTGCCATGTGGGCAGTACTGTTGTGGGGTGATATGCCAGGTGACAAAGACCATGACTGTTTTTATTGATATAAGATGCTTGTCTAGCATTCTAAGTGTATGCATAAAGATTGAAATAACACAGACTCTTCAGCTCACACCTCCCTGCCCTGGTCTGACAGAAGCCTCAGTAAGTGGATGAGCCTGGAGCATGCCGTGAAGCACAGCACTGGGCTCTGCTAGCCCAAAGGGAATCCAATTACAGTGCTAAGGGCTTTGTCCTATGAACTCTGTGACCCCGTTTTTTAAATATAGGGCTATTGGATTGGGCACTTTGGTGGGTCTCTGCTGCTGCAAAATTGTGGGGGAGAAAGTGTGTCTTGGGTAGACTAAACCCAAACCAAGCTAGTCTTGTATAGATTAATCAGCAGCTTCAGCTTGCACTGGGGAAGTAACAAAGTCAGTCGAGCCTTCGGCCTAGTGGTGGTTAAATGTGGGTGATGCTGTTCAACAGGTGTCAGCTGTGTTCTGTGCTAGATGGAGACAGTTACCTCCAGGCAAAGCCTCACATAGTAGGGGTAGAAATGTGGTGGAAGTGACTATGGGTAGCACTGGCAAGTTGGACACAATCCTCTAAATGCTGGTGGGAATAGGACACGAAGAGCAGTCATGCCCAGAAAATCTGTTGGATGGGTGAACCGCTATACCCATGATGTGGGCAGCATGTACTATTTTAAACAGGCAGGTATTACACCTGTTTCCTTCTCAATACTTCATGTTGCCTGCCGCGGGCACCTCAGCCTTGCCTGGACTAAGCATCAATCATCTTGCTTTGATCCAAGCCCAGTCTCCACCTGGTCAGTGTCCAAAGAACCCTGTGCAGTGAGAAATATTCAACTCTGCTTCAAGATGAAGGCAGCTTGGCGCAGCAGAGCACATCCATGGGTTCGAGACTTTGTGGGTAATATGGTGGAGGAAAGTCTCCGCCTTCCACGAAGTACAGGCTCCCAATATTGTGAGAGCAGTAGCATTCTTTAAACTCTGAGCACATTTTAAACTACCTCGTACGCAGGGTGTGTATACAACAACAGTCTTTGAGGAAGCCATAGGAGTGTCTGAGTCGAGATGCTAGTGAAGTTTTAGTAGGCCAGGACGATGATGCTATCTTTAATCTTACTTGGTATTTCAATAGTACCTTGCTGTTCTGTAGGCAAAATGTCTCTCATTGTTATATCAGCTGCCCAGAAAAGGCAGAAGTTGGGTTTTAGTCTGTTAGAACCCAACACTTTGAGGGCTAAAAAGCCTAGAAAAAATGTTTGTGCGAATACTCATGAATGAGTAAAATGAGTTCTAATAGGATCAAGTGAGAGCTGCTGAATTGCAGAGGTCAGTGAAAATTCACACCTGTAAAGGTTTTCATGTGTTGTGATAGTGAAACAAACACATGTGGCTTCCCTGTTTGCCTTTAATGCATTCTGACACTGCCTGCGAATCAGTCAGAAGCAAAACTGCCCTGTGCAGCAAGCTGGGGCAGGACTCGGAAGGGGAACAGAAAGAGTGACTTAGTGTTTATTAATATATTCGCTGAACAAAAGCTTTGCCTGTGGGTATCCCATTGCCTGCCAGCTCCCTGCGCTCCCACACTGACCACACAACCTCAGCGCTCTCCCTGTAGAGCAGTTCTGGTAACTATTTTCTCAAAACATGGAGTGCCAGTTGTCTAAATGCATGTTCTTCTGCTCTGACTGGTGTGTGACTGACGGTTTCTGCTTATCTAGGAGGCACACAACACTAATTGTGTTCTTTAGCTTGGTTTTGATTATTTCCAGTGTTTAGAAATAACGCAAGAAAAAGGAACAAAGTCACGAGTGACGTCCAGGCAGAAGGGAAGCGCAGCAGAATCTTTACAGGAAGAGGATTTTGTTCAGTCAGTAAGTTGGTAAGATACAGAGAAGCTTAGAAGCTGTGGCTACTTGAACATGTCTTTTGAGGTGCAGTCGCTCAAATACTAAATAATTGACTCATTCCTATTTTTTCCTTCTGTTTGCTTTCTCTCTAGTCACTGTTTTCCATTGTTACTTTATGGTGTCATTGAACACCCAGCATTCGCACCACACCTCGCTCTTGTCTGTCCATAAGAGCGGCCACACTGGGTCAGACCAAAGGTCCATCTGGCCCAGTATCCTGTGTTCCGACAGTGACCAATGCCAGGTGCCCCATATTCTAATATGTAGAATAAAATTTCAAGGGATGGATCACTCGATTACCTGTTCTACGCATTCCCACTGCTGCTATCACCAGTGCTTCTAACTATGGGGGAGGGATAATGTAGATAATGTCACCAGCTTTACCACCAGTTTATCTCAACCTTATCTGGGCCAGGTTAGACTACAGAACAAATAACAGTAGTGACCGTTGGTGCCCTTTCTCTCCAGACTATGGTCACATGTGCAGCTCCCTGGTGGTGCTAATGGAGAGATTAGTGCAGGTGCAGGCAGAACAGCAGTTGCCCTTACCTCAGTTTACCTGCATATTGACCAGGGCTGTGTGGTGAAGCTGAGGGTGGATGTGTCTCATAAGAAATTTAGCATGTTATTAAAACAAAGCGGTGTTCCAGCGAGGCTGACAGAAGAACAGTGTTTGCCTGTAAAATAGTAGGTGACTTTCAGAGTGAGAACAAACCATGTACTGATAACAAAATCAAAGGGGAACTGGCTAGATGTCAGAGGCTGCCCAGTCTCCCAGCCCCATCCCAGTGGCAGTAGGTGTGTTTGGAACTGCACCAAACTAAGTGTGGTCATAGCCCAGCTGGAGCAAGGAAAGTTTAGCCTCTGGCTGATTTTATTCTGCTTGCAGCAGTTCGTCTATCAGCAGGGATGAAATTTATATCACCTGAAAACATAAGTCAGATGGCTACTTGCAGAATACAGTGCAAGCTGCATGTAAAGGAGACAATCCTTCCTCCATCATGTGGGACGAGTGCTTCCATCTAAGGCACTATTCCAAAGGCGGAAGAACACAGGCCCAGGAGGGTTAAGGGCCTCTTAACTTTCCCCTGGTGCTGCGGATGCTGGCTTTGGAATCGTAGCCTCTGCTCTCTGCCTGAGAGTTCAGTGCCTCTAGATGCAAACTAGGACACTTTCCCGGGCTGTAAGGCACCTCACTATCCCCTGCCCTTAGCGTGTGGGATCCTTGTCCGTGCCTGCCCAGGGTTCAGCTCCTTGACACGACTAATCACAGGCAGCACAAGGACTCCCCCCTCAGACCACTCGGGCTCCGCTGGCCTTCTGCAGGTTAGCAAGAGGCACACTCCAGCCCTGCGGCCCTCTGCATGCGCCCCTGTAGGGCCTGTCTCCGCTTATCGGGGGATTGATGAGCGGCGATAGATCCACCGGGGGTCAATTTAGCGGGTCTAGTGAAGACCCGCTAAATCGACTGCCGATCGCTCTCCCGTTGACTCTGGTACTCCACCAGAACGAGAAGTGTAAGGTAAGTGGACAGGAGAGTTTCTCCCATTGATCAGCGCGATGTAGATGCTGCCGTGAGTCTACCCACGCTACGTCGACTCGGCCACATTATTCACGTGGCTGGAGTTGAGTAACTGGTTGAAAAGGGATCCCGGCAGCTCCGGTCAGCACCGCTGAGTATTCAGTTGGCAGCGCCAAGCAGCAGGGCTGGCGGGCTCGCTGCACGGCTCCGGGCAGTGGCCAGCAGGGCCGGCTTCTAGGCTTAGGGCTGGGTGGCCAGGGGGTCCATGTGCTGTCCTGCCCCCTGCCCACAGGTGCGGCTCCCCTTGGCCGGGGCAGGGCGGGGACAAACTAGCGTGCCCAGCAGGCGGCGGCTGAGGGCTTGTGGAGCACACGCCTCTTCTCGCGCTCCTCCAGTGGTTGGGCTCGAGCTGCGGCTTGTGCCCTGCAGCAAACCGCGGTCTGTCGTCCCATCGCCAGCACCCAGGAGTTCAAGGCATGTATCCCTGTCTCCGCGTGCTGGGAACGGCACAGCAGCCCCATCCCCCTCACTGCATCCGTCCCATCCCGCCCTGTCCCCCACACCGTCCCATCCCAGACCTGTACCCCCTACAGTGCTCTCCCACTCATCCTCTCCATCTCCCAGAGCCGCCATCCCCATGTCCTTCACCCCCCACAGCCCTGCACCCCATTCACCTCCATATACTGCTGCACTCCCGTTATGTCCCTATACACCCCTGTGCCCCCCACATCCTCACGCATCTGTAGCCTTCTGCGTCGCCCCACAGCCCCTCCTCTCTTTCACTGCTCCCTCTCACCCCCACCCTGCTCTTGTCCTTGGCCTCTTTCCCTCCCCATCCTCTCTCCTACACACACACCCCCCTTTTCCCCTCCCCTCCCTTCCCAGGTGGGGGTGCGTGTAGGTGAGTGTATGCATGCATTGTATGTGTGTAAGAGACTGGGCCTTTGTGTAGGGAGGTGCGTGTATTGTCGCATGTGTGTGTAACTGTGTGAATAAAATTTGCAGACTAACTTTGACTTTTTTATTCCTTTTGCTGGCTTGTGCACAAAAAAATTGATGACGTAAAATGTCTTCGTCTCATAACGAGTTTTCAAAATAGAAGGGAACCCTAAAAGAAATGTATTTATTAAACAGTGAATGTTGACTAGTAATTGCAAAAGAGCAGATGTATCATACGTTTCTCCTCACCTTTGTCTAGATACATTATAAACTCTTTGTTGCAGACTCTTTTTATGTATATGTCCAGCACCTACCGCCCTGGAACCCTGATCTTAGTTGGGGTCTCTAGGCACTAAACAACAATTGTACTAGTATATAATGTGGAAGTATTTGTGTAAGTGCATGCTAGATGTGTACACGTGAATACACCTGTGTATCTACATGTAGGTGTAGGAGTCAGTTTCTACAGGTTTATTTTTATAGGTATCTGGACAGGGGTGCGTTTCTGTGGTTGTGCTCTATGGATTTGTATTTGGGCTTCAGGAGTGGGCCTTTAATGGGCCCATTACAGCTGTGATTAGGTGTGGTCCTAATTCCACATATAAAATTATAATAACTTTAGTGAACAAAAAACATGGAGCTCGTTAAGAAAAATCGGAAGATGGGATGGAAAGAATCATGGAAACACTTGTGAAATTTCTTTTTTAAATGACCCTTTTTGACTATTTTGCTGCCAGCTCTACCGTCCTATAATAAAATTCAGCATAATACATCTGTCAAAACAATAAATATGCCTGTTTGGGCCTTGCAGTGAAAATGAGCATGTGAGCGAGGGTGGGAGAGCAAGTGATGCGTGGGGGGCGGCTGGAGTGAGCTGGAGGTAGGGAAGGGTAGGGAAGTGGGCGGGGCCTTGGGAAGGGTAGGGCAGTGGGCGGGGCTAGAGTGTTTGGTTTTCTGGAATTCGAAAGTTGGCAATCCTAAACTAGTCCAGTGTCACTCACTTCCTGAGAGAGACAGACACCAGGGCATCCCTTTGCAATCCTGGATATATCCTGTCAGGCTTTCTGAACTTTATTCACAAACCAGACACCCTCTGACTGGGTGTTCCTTCTTGTAGATTTTTGCCATCTCTTGTTTATTTCTTGATTAGCTGGTAGCCTAGTATGTAACTAGGAATCCATTGTGCAGTATACAGTACTCAATTTGCATGTAACCCGACAGATAGAGGAGTGTCTAAAGCATAAGCTTTAAAGCATAAGCTTTCGTGAGCTGTAGCTCACTTTATCGGATGCATGTGGATGCATCCGATGAAGTGAGCTGTAGCTCACGAAAGCTTATGTTTAAATAACTTGGTTAGTCTCTAAGGTGCCACAAGTACTCCTGTTCTTCTATGAGTAGTTCCATTAAAGTAAATGGGATCCCTCGCATGCATGAGCATTTGTAGGGTTGGATCTATAATGTGTGAATAGTCTTTAGCACCTGAAGTTTTTTCTATAAATGCATCTACAGCAGTAGAGAATTCCGTGCGGGTTCCTCTTGCAGCACTGGTGTGAATCTTATTCTCTGTGGAGAGACTTTTGGCCTGCTCAAGTTGCATAATATCTGCTATAAATTGTAACTTGTATGGTTCATTTTGGTAAATGCAAAATTGGATTTTTTTTTACTACACACCACCTGTTTAGTTTCCAGATGGCAACAAACCTACAGGAAGTAATGGGAGTGCAACATAGTTTTGTTATAATGAATATGGAACCCTACTATTTATTCACTGCAATGGGCTGCTGCGAATGATAGTTTAGCAGCAGCATTTTAAGTATATTACTTGGCTGCACGAATGTGTTTCTAAAAGGGAAATGCAAAGAATTTTTTTAAATTGCGTGTTCCCCTATTTTTTCTGCTTTGATATAAAGACCCTGAAAAGTTTTTTCACAAAAGGTTTGCAGGGGGGGCAGGGTTACTTTGGCATTTCTTAAACAAAGTCTGAGTCCCCATCTGGTTTTTCTGGGGTAGTCCCTGGTGGGTGCTCATTCTCTGAAGCCATCGCAACACTAGCAAACCTCGATACAAATTCCCCAGTATTATTGGCACTAGTTTAGCTTCCCCTGGAGGAGCAGCATTGGGACCTATGGTGCAGAGTCGTCTCTGGGCCTGTCAGACACTCGGGCCAGTAGCAGCCTTAGCAGGTTCTGTGGCATCACGGGTGGGCTCTTGATTCTCGTGGTGTCACTGTTTCTCCAGTTTTCCAGTCACCACAGTCAGAACACTCCTCTCTCCTAATGATGTGTGTGTAGACTGTCCTAGCACCACAGTGTAACACCGACAATCCCCAGTCCTGGGCAAGCAGGAGCGAACCGGGGCCTCTGGAGCTTAGTGCAGGAGCCTCCACGGCATGAGCTAAAAGCCAGCTGGCTCTTAGCTAAGGCTGCAGAGCAGACTCCTTTATCTCTCGGTGCCACGGGATGGGACAGAACCCCACCCTCAGCAGGTGTGTGGTTTACATTAGCACTTTTCACATGTCTAAAAATAGAAACACCCTGCTCTCCTCCCTCCTCAGTAGCTTACCTAGTTTAGGAGCTGGTGTGCGTATATGAGGAAAGCGGGAAAAGCGACGTGATCAGAAGAGGTTTGCTCTCTGCTCTGAAGGGGAGAGGGGGAATCCCAGTCTCCTGAGGGAGAGAGTCCCATGGGCTCGCTCCTGGGATCTGCAGATCACTGTCAGGTCATGTGGGGCTCGCTTCTTCCATGACCCCTCTTTTTTCCAGATGCTAAACTGCACTGAAAGAAACTGAAAATGCGTCAGTGCTTTCCCAGCGTTACTCTTCCACCTTGGCAGCTGCTGTAGGTGCCACGGGGATGTGTGCAATGGCCACAAGGGGGGAAAGTATCGGGGGGGCCCGTGTTACTCTGGGTCTGTAAAAGCGGCAGAGAGTCCTGTGGCACCTTCTAGACTAACAGACATCCTGGAGCATGAGCTTTCGTGGGTGAATGCCCACTTCGTCAGAGGCATGTGGAAATATGCAGGAAGAAAAGTGTCCATGAGTAACAGGGTCTCAAAAAGAGGACACTGGGCGGTGGGGGGAGAGGGTACCTGCGGTGGGGGCACTCATTGGAGGCAGGGGGCAGTGTCGGTCCCTGTCACAGTGGCAGGGCGGCTGGTGCAAGCCCTGGACGCAGAGACAGCCACCAGTCAGCGCTTCCCTGTGGGGCCCCCTCCCCAGGGTTGGGAGTCAGGAGCTGGGTGGGTGGGATCTGGCAGCTGCAGAGGCAGGGGAAGGACCAATTGGAAAGTGGAGCAATCAGGGCTCTTTCTGAGCTGCAGCCTCTGCTCTGCAAAAACCCTGGACGTTGCCTGATTGAAAAATCCCCATGGAGACTCAAAAAAAAAAATTGGCTTTGTCTGGGAAAACGTGAACGTATGGTAATCCTATCCAAGGGACAATGTCTCTAGTCAGATGTGGCCCATGCTGGCAGGTGTTTGGGAACCCCCGAGGTAGCTGCCAGGATCCAGCTAGATCAGAATGCAGCATTGTACTGGATGCATTTATTTTTGAGGATGATGGTTTGAATATGAAATAACTGAAAGCCAGAATCCATGCCAGGGAGCTGTTTCAGTGTGTAAGGGGTTAAGGTTCTTGATCAAAGAACTTCATGCTCTGTCCCTCTGAGCCGGAGTCCGCCCAGGCCAGCTCTCAGTGTAAACAAGTGCACAGGAGGGAACTGGCTGAGATCTTATTTTTAACATGAGCTTGCAAAGCAGCCAGCTGTAAGCTATTTCTTTCTCTTTCTGTTCTCAACCCTGACATGGGACATGGGGCCCTGGAGGCTGGGAATCTATGGGGAGGAACTGGGGTGTGAAATACAGGTTGCCAAATTCAAAACAAGCAAGGAAACCACTTAGCACTTAATAAACCATCAGGAGAAAACAACCCCCAACAAGATAATGTTCACAAGCTGTGAGAGCTAACAGCCATTAGGTCCAGCAAGCTAGTGCTGCTGTCAGTAATGTTCCAGAATGAATAAGCTAGTGCTTAGCATGGGAGAACGAGGGGCTAATGAGATCATCTGTGGCAATTGCAGAAGTTATTACTGGTCTGTTTGCTATCCTTCACCATCAAAGTTCTGCAGCCTCTTGAAATAAGGCCGTAGGAAATGTTAGCCAGCCTCCCATCTGTGGCCCAGAGGTGATTTAATACCTTTATGCAGTGGTGCTTTTAATTAAAACTCTGTTATCTAGCCGTATCAGTGAGATTTATATTACAACTCATTGCATGAAGAGAGCAGGAGTTTATAGTAAGTTGCCTTAACAGGAAATGTTTCAGAGTAGCAGCCGTGTTAGTCTGTATCCGCAAAAAGAAAAGGAATCCTTTTCTTTTAACAGGAAATGCTTGTCTTAACAGCTACCTCCATGGGTGCCCCATGGCCATCTCTCTCTCTGCTTCTGAATGCAGCCGCAATGCAGTCTTTGGCTTTGTAAAGGAAAGGGTGGTGTTGGGAGGTCTAGAGCAGAGAGGAGGAAGTGAGTTGCTAGTCGCATGTGAGATTGCAAAGTTCTCTCCTGTCCTTTCCTGGAACTTTCCTGCACGTCGAGTGAGCTGCTGCCTTTTGCCATGCAATTATGGTAACCTTTGTTTTTGTGTCTGATTCATAGGTGAACCTAGCATTTTACAACCGATAAAATGTGCTAAGCAAAGAGCAGGATGCTGTCCTGAAGAGCCCTCTCAAATGGACATTATATGACAGAGAACAGTTTGGGTTAGTCCCATGTAGCCAAACATAGGACTACAGGCCCCTTGTTGCACCAAGGCAGAGAAGTGCTGGCACTACCAGGCCTGTCTACACTGACCTCCCTGGTGCAGCTCCACTGATGGTAGCAGGAACGGATGCAGCATGAATTTTGCAACAAGGCGACACTCGGGTGCCATGCAGCACTGAGCAGGTTCCTGCGGTTTCAGGTGTCTTCCCCCCCTCCCCCCCGAGCGTGCGCTGTCTGGAGTCGCAGGGCAAAACAAGAAAATTAATAAGAATAAATAACCAGCTGAGGGAGTGTTACAATATCGAAGGAATAACTAGCCATAAGGTAGGCAGCATGTGCCCCTGCGCCGTCCTTCGACACCAGAGAGCTGATGGTACTCAGTGCACAATACCAGTGGCGAGAACATTCCACCCTATTCATGTCTCATTGTGCATGGCACACGGCAAGCCAATGACCCATGGGATGATCATGTGTGGCAGAAGTCAGTGAGGCTTTGTGTGTGTGAGAGACTGAGCATGACTGCCATTTGTCATAGGTAAGGGGAATGCTGCTCTCCTGCCTGGCTGCAGAGGGAATCACCCGGGGAAGGTATCTGCAGGGAGTGGCCTGGCGTGCGTGTGAGGCTGTGGGAATGGGGGTCAGCAGTCTGGCATGCAGCAAGGAGGGAACTGAAAGGTGGGGCTGAGGTTCTGTGCTGCCCGAGCTGGAGCTTTCTATTTTGAAAAGCTTTTCCTGTTTCACAAGCCGCTGCATCTGTCCTCGTGGTGGAGAGGAGCTGCCCAGGCTGGCCAAGCAACAGCAAAGGAAGCAGAGGGGTTGCTGCCCCAAGGGGGAGGTCTAGGTCACTGTTTTTCACAGAAGAATCCTCTGTAAAGCTGAGACTCCCAACTTTGCAGGCAACTTGCTATGAAGGTCTCAGCCTGGTGATGAGGAGCGTAGGGGCCTGGGCTTAATGCTGGAGTTGAAGATTGTCTCCGAGGCTAAGGAGATGGAGTAGCAACAAATCAGGCCAGTAACGTTTTATACCAACATCTGAGCATGCCATAGCCACTGCTCTTGTTGTGCCTCGGCTAATGGCCTCTCAGGTCCCCTCTCTGCACTCGTGCAGCCATCATTCTCTGTGCCTCTCGACAGCATGGCCCCACTGAAGAACCTTGACTTGAAGCTAAACAGGACCCATCTTTTAATTTCTTTCCATACGACAGTCTCTCTGGCCTCTAAAGAGTCTTGTTGCCATTCTCTGAAGCTCCCCCAGTTTCTGCTCTGTCCTTTCTGGGATAGGGCAGCCAGAAATGCACATGCAATTCTAGGCCTGGCCTCCCACTGGTTAATAGCAATGTGGTAGCATGTTTTCAGGCTGGCTTTCTAGGGCAGGGCTCCCCCAGCCTTTCAGCCGTACCTTAGCAGAGTGTCTCATGGATCCAGAGGCTCCTCTCTTTCATGATAGCCCATGTCACTTCCCTTCCCACCTTTGACACCATCAGCTCAGGATTAAGCAAAGACTGTGAATGGCTCGCCAACTACAAAAGCAGTTTCTCCCCCCTTGGTGTTCACACCTTAACTGCTAGAAGAGAGCCTCATCCTCTCTGAACTAACCTCGTTATCACTAGCCTGATTCTTGCTTGCGTATTTATACCTGCCTCTGGAAATTTCCACTACATGCATCTGACGAAGTGGGTATTCACCTACGAAATCTTATGCTCCAATATGTCTGTTAGTCTAGAAGGTGCCACAGGACTCTTTGCCACTTCCCTTCCCATTAGTAATCATCCTTGGGCAACCACAGCCCTTGCTTAGGGTGACCAGGCATCTGGTTTTGGTCCAGAACATCTGGTCGAAAAGGGACCCTGATGGTGCCGGTCAGCACTGCCGACCAAGCTGTTAAAAGTCCAGTTGGCGGTGCTGCAGGGCTAAGGCAGGCTAGTCCCTGCCTGTCCTGGCACTGCGGTGTGCCCCGGAAGCAGCGAGCAGGTCCATCTCCTGGGTGGGGAGGGGTTACGGGGCTCTGCACGCTGCCCCCACCCCGACCACCAGCTCCACACTCCCATTGGCTGGGAACTGTGGGCAATGGGAGCTGGAGAGAGCAGCACCCGCAGGCGAGAGCAGCGTGCAGAGCCTCTTGGGCCCCTTGCTGGCTGCTTCCGGGGTGTAGCACGGAGCCAGGACAGGCAGGGAGCCTGCCTTAGCCCCTCTGCACCGCTGACCAGGAGCTGCTCAAGGAAAGCCTGCGATCCCTGCCCCAGCTCTGAGCCCCTTCTTGCATCCCAAACCCCTCATCCCCTGGCCCCACGCCAGAGCCTGGGCCCAGAGCCTGTACCCCCTCCTGCACTCTAAATCACTCGGCCACACCCCCCAGCCTGAAGCCCCCTTCTGCACCCCAAACCCCACACCCCCACTCCCTTCCCCAGCCCTGAGCCCCCTCCCACACCCTGAACCTCTCATTTGTGGCCCCACCCTGGAGCCCACACCCCCAGTTAGAGCCCTCATCCCCTCCCGCACGTCAACCCCCTGCCCCAGCCCAGTGAGTGAGGGTGGGGGAGAGCGAGCCACTGAGGGGGAGGTAATGTAGTGAGTGGGGGCAGGGCCTCAGGGAAGGGGCAGGGCACCGGGAAGGGGCAGGAGTAGGGTGTTCGGTTTTGTGTGATTAGAAAGTTGGCAACCCTACCCTTGCTTATATGGAAAAGGCTTATTAGCACAGTAGTTAGTCGATTTTTAGGTTGTTTAATGTGGCTTTTCAGTGGCAACAAGGTGAGCCAGACCATGAACCTGATCACTGGGTGGAGGAGTCCTGCAGAAGGCTCCACTCAGCTCTCCTCCATGCTGCCTCTTAATTACAGTTTAAGGAAGGATTGCTGGCGCGGTTTAACCCTGCTCCCGGTCATTAAAGCTGGCGGCGGCGATAACAGGAGGCTGAAGACAAACGGGTCATTTTCTACGAGTGGCAGCAGGTTCCCGTGACGTTCCAGAGCAGCAGCCGCGCTCACTGTGTCTTGGTGTCTGTGCAAGGGACTTCCGGAAAGCCCTGGGAGAACAGACTGGTTCTTACAGCAGCGGTTCCCAGCCACCACACAATACCCGACCTGGACCTCCAGCCTCCATCTACCTCCCTCGGGGCCTGAGTCAACAAAGCACTTAAGCATGTGCTTAGGCCCCCGTTGATGTAAATGGGACTTAAAAACATGTCCAAGGGCTTTGCTAACTGGGCTGAACCAAGGTGCAGTGCTGCTCGCTTCCCATTATAATGCGTGCACGTTGCAACACAAAGCCAGCTTGGCCTATCTACAACCTAGTGGCACAGGTTACCTTACCCTAAGTATCGCTGCTCACTAACATCTGGGTGTGGCCCCAGCACCGTGGCATGCAAAAAGGAAAACGTGTTTAAAAATAGAAATAACATTTCTTCTCAGCCTGCAGGAGAAACATCTTCAAGTGTTTGCATTTGTCCATGATGCTGTAGGTGGATACACTCCTTGTGCACCAGGACCACAGAGCTTTCCCTAGGGGCGGCCCTACCCAGCATCAAGCTCCTTGTATTTTGAAGGGACAATGTAAAGGGCGGAGTTGCCCCCACCCCGCTTTAGTTCCCTCTCATCGTACAGGGTCCAATATTTAGTGTCCTTGTGAACGGCTCACCTAATGGTACCATACATCCCCAGTGCTAAAAAACCTTATTTTTATTTTCACTTTTTGTTTTAATTGTTTTAATTTTTTTTAATTTATATTGAACCTGTTTTGTTTTTCCACTTAACAGGGCCTCAGGGTTCAAGCCATTTGCAGGCTGCAGAAAGCAGTCCGTGATCCTCATCCATGCTGTCTTGGGTGCCTGGGTGAGGGTCACTTTGGAGGGAAAGTGTTCCATTTGTCATTGCTTTGAGACCAGGACAAAGGAGCTGAGGAAAGCACCTGGAGGCAGCCCAGAGGCTGGCGTTCAAACCCCTTGGCCATTGAAGGGCAGTTCCTTAGCAATGCCTTCCCGAAGGGCTCCTTCAGCCTTCCTGGCAGATCAGAGATCTCCAGGACCAGGACTCTAGGCCTTCTGAAGCATCCCCACCTCAGAAACACAAGAAAAAATTGGTCTCCAATTCCTTGAAGTCCAGAGTCTGGGACTTCTCCGCAGAAGGCCGGTCTGGTTCTGATGGCAGAGCATGCCCTTCAGCTCGCTACTCCCTGGCACCAGCTCATCCAGACAGCCCTGAGCTACCAGTATCGATGCCCTCGCAGGAACAGTCAAGACAAGCTATTTCGTTGGCTGCGACAGAGCAGTCGTCCTGAATTTCTGTAGGTCAACAGCCCATGTCAGTCCCAATCACACTGTGGGCCTATGCGGGGCCAGAGACTTGCTGTGCCTGTCTGTAGCATGCTCTCCTGGGCTGGAGACGGAGAACCCTTGTGCGGCTTGGTACAGCAGTCAAGGCCATCCTCTCTGGAGAGCACCACTGGTACCCCCCTCAGCCCTGGTACCCGTTCCTGCCTGGTCTTTGGTCCAGTACTGGTTCATCCATCCTGCCTCTGGCAATAGCTAGGAAACCCTCTATCCCTCCTCTGGCACAGTGTCCTTGGCACAGATCCATATTGCAGTCTGAGTCTCCTCCTTCCACACCACGGACTCCTCCTCAGACTCTCGGAAAGCCCAGTACCAGGAGTCTAGCGCTTCCTCCCATTCCTGTTCCCACACTTGGCGTGGTTCCAAGAGGATGTCTGCTAGAGCCTGGGATGCTGGGGCCAGACATGCCTGGGGCCTGCTACCAAGACACTCCCACCTCCCCTCAAGAGACCTGTGGGATGCCTTGTGGGATACCTCCAGCATCCATATCTACTTCAGCACTTCCTCACACAAGTCCATCTTCTGAAAGGGAAACTTCTTCCGCAGGTGCCAATCAACCTTTGCACTCTCAAGCCCAGGACTTACTCAGCCTGTCCCAAAGCCACAACACATCCTCGTACCACAAGAGCAGCTTGGGGAGATTCCTCCCTTGCCTCCACTGTAGCTGTCGTCCTGCTTGCCGCCACCTCCACCTTACAGTCATCTGGCGCAGAGTACCTGGAGCGCCACAAAAGAAGAGTAGCCTCCCTGACTGTGCGAGTGGAGCAAGTGGAGTAGACTCTCCCCAAACTCCTGGACGTTCTCCATCCCACCATGGTGGGGCGGTGAGGCTGCCTGTGAATGAGACCGTTATGCAGCCAGCCAAAAGAACCTGGCGAAGTCTTTCCTCCAGGCTGCTGGTTGCTAAGAGAATGGAACAATCACGATCAGGTTCCATCTAAAGGGCTTGAGAAGTTTTGTTCGTACCTGACACCTGGGTAGCTAGTGGTAGCTACAGTGAATGAGAAGAGTAGACTGGGCAGAACTAAGGGTACCCCGAGGACAAAAACACCAAGCGACTTGACCTTTTTGGTAGAAAGCTTTATTTTGCAGCAGCTCTGCATGGCCAGTCCTGGATCCTGCCTTCGACTCCTACTCTGTTACCTCTGGCAGCAAAGGCAGCCTTTCTCCCACCGCTATATGTGGTTTTCAACAAGGCTCAGGTGCAGCTGAGATCACACCTACAAGTTCCTTCCGAAAGTGGTTTCTAACTTCCACCTGAATCAAGTTACCTGCCAGTGGTCTTCCTGCAACTGCTTTTACATAGGGATGAGTGAAAACTCCACCCCTCGCCATTGGTTGAGCCATTAGCTTTTTACTTTGGTAGGACTAAGGCCTTTTGAGTTTCGTCCCAGCTGTTTACCCTGTACACAACATACATGTGTTCTTATGTTCAGTCACCACTCAGCCTCTCAAAATGGATCATGAGCTGCATTACTATGCCTTTCAGAGTAACAGCCGTGTTAGTCTGTATTCGCAAAAAGAAAAGGAGTACTTGTGGCACCTTAGAGACTAACCAATTTATTTGAGCATGAGCTTTCGTGAGCTACAGCTCACTTCATCGGATGCATACACAGTAATGTTAGTCTCTAAAGTGCCCCAAGTACTCCTTTTCTTATTACTATGCCTTACGCTTCCCAAGGGGTAACACAGCTTGACAGACTCACGACACACTCCAGCAGCGTGCAACTGACCTTAGCAGCATTTGTGACGCGTGTCCCTGTTATGGATGCCTGCAGAGCAGTAGCATGGTCCTCCATCCATACTTCAGCAGACATTACTCTTTGTGCAAGCTGGAGAGGATGCAGATGTAGGCAAGGCAGTCCTTAAAGTCCCTCTTCCCATGAGAAAATGCTAGAATGCCAGAGAGGGAGTTCTAAACCGGCCAAATGAGGTGAGTGAAGTTGGTTTCTTAGCTTCTTAGACTTTCTCAGCATAGCCCAAAAGGTTGACAGTTTTCAAGGTCACACTACAAGGTTGTCTTTTTAAAGATGTCAATTTTTCCATTAAATACATTCCAGATTTTCTGGAACAAATTGCTTATTTTAGGCTGATGTATAGAATTTCTCTTTTCTGCCAGTTCTGTAACAGAAAGTGAGTGAGTTTAGGAGAGGTATGAATGGGGTTATTCTCTGTAAATTGAGAGGGTCATTTGTACTTCCCAGCCTGGTGGAGAATCTGTTAAAATTAGATATGTTGAAAGAGACTCCTCCAGTAATTTAACTGTTGGTAATCACCCTGTGAGAGACAGTTATGCCAGAAAGAACCAAATTTTCGGCAACCCATGTGAAACACTCACCTCAATATCAGATAGAAGCAAAGGATTTTGTGTTGGGTTTCCGTAGAAGCTGTGGAAATGGACAGATTTTAGTGTTGTATAACAAGGTAAAAATCTACAAAGCAAAATCTTTGCTTCATAAGGTGTTGGGGAAGGATTTTTTCCTCCTCCATCCTACTGGAATTAGAATTCTAGCCACTAGGCCTGAATTTTTACAATGAACAGGTTTGTTTGAATTGAGTTAACTTCAGTTGTGATCATCCCCATTAATGTTCCATTTCCGCAGTGATTTCAACAAGTGAGTTTGGTGACAGGAAATGGTGGTTTCATTGGTTTCATAACTGTGAGATTTGCACCAGACACTGAGTTCTGTACAATCAGGTCACATCGTAGGAACATCTGATGAAGTGAGCTGTAGCTCACGAAAGCTCATGCTCAAATAAATTGGTTAGTCTCTAAGGTGCCACAAGTACTCCTTTTCTTTTTGCGAATACAGACTAACACGGCTGTTCCTCTGAAACCTATCGTAGGTGTGTGTCCCATCAAAACTATGAGCTCAAGATTGAATTGTTCAGTACTTGCAATGAACTGCTCGTGACCAAGAATTCTTCTTAAAATAAAAATTATTCAGTGAACAACAAATTGGGGATGATGTTAGATTTGCAAACAGAGGTGAAATTCTTCCGACAAATAAGCTATCGATTATTTGCAAACCTTGTTCCTGACTCCGGCTGCTTCTGAAGCTGTGGCTAATACCAGTATAAAATGTTACCTTGTTGTGTGCAGTTTGTGCTCTCTAGGTTCCTGGTAGATTTGCAGATTTTAACATCTCAGGGCACCTCTGTTAACTGCCTACATCCACCAGTGGAAGAGAAGAATTAATATTGTTCCTGTCACTTGAAACCTTTGTGGTTGTAGCAGCTGAACTTGTGACCCCCAGCAGGCTGGCCTGGCACCAGGTATGTCAGGAACCACATAATGCGCTGGATAGTCAGATAGTTATTTGGGGGGCCCTGATGATGAACATGAGTTTCCTTCTCTTTGCATTGCAGCCCTTTAAATCCCAGAACTATTGAACAGCTCTGCTTTATGGCCCTATTCTTTCTTTATTTTTAACCATGCTTGACAGATGCATTTTAACATCTCGACCTTTGCTAAAAGAGTTGGAGTAAATAAGAGTTTCACTTCAAATATTGAAAAATTATGGTTGTTTATGTCAAGAAGGATGAAATAGCTTTGTAACCTTTAAGAAGCTTGTAACCATAAGAGCTTCATAGCTGTCCTTTGTAGTGGCCAGTTTAGGCCTGGAATTTTTCCTTTCTAGATAGCTAGGAATCCTAGCTGGTGCTATTGTGAAAGCTGGGAAATGTGGAGAGAACTAGTTTGTAAAACGTGTCTAGCTCCTTGCATGGCAGGTGCTACAAAGCCCAAAGTTTGGGCTGGCCATTTGTAAGGACTCACTGCTGCTCTGCATTGAGTTAGTCACCCTGGCAATCATGTGGTCTTGCGCATCCTGCTTGAGTCTGTTTTTAATACCACACTCTTCCAGTTTTTAAAATCTGACTCCATCACTATGTCATCAGTGAATTTAGCATCATGGTTCTTGTATGTGCTGTTGCATATTATGAAAGATGCTGAGGAAAATGACTGATAGTGGAGTGTACACAGCTGCCAGACAAACACGTGCCTAGTAACCGTGCACATGACCCTCATAATGAGAGCAGTAGAAATGGTGAAATAGCCAAGACCCTTAGTTCCATGCTCTCCATCAACTCATTTACCCCTTTTGCCACCACTTTGCAGCCACTACTGTTCCATAAACCCCAAGGGCTGGCTGCCACCCTGTCCCCCATTCCTCCCTGCTATGCTGTGCTGCTGAATGTCTCTGGGAAAAATCCAGGTATCCCATTCACTTTCTCCACTTTCTGCCCTCTTCCTAAGAAACGGCTTTGCTTCTCCTCTCCCCAGTCAGCCCCACTGCAACAACCCCGATGCCATTTTCCTACCTGACACACTCCCTTGAAGCCCTCTTCACTCTCTGCTCCCCTGCAGCCAAAACGATATGAAGAAACTCCCCACCTGGGCACAGCTGGATCTGAAACAGAACCGTGTTTACTTGCTAGATGCAAATCTGCAAGGACCAGCTACAGACACTGCTGCTGTGGTGCCTTTTTGGCAGCTTCTGGAGCACAGTGAACACCACAAGAGACTCTCCTACCACCCTCTTCTGGTACATTACAGCTGGTACAGTGACCAGCAAACGGCACGGCCGCACGGCCTCCTCACCGGTCTCCTACTGGTTCATGCCGTATCAAGGTACCAACTATGCCAAAGCAAGTCTGGCAGTATCGCCTAGCCAGGCCTTGTGAGACATGCGAGGTGGGAGCTTTGTCTCCTTCCAAATCCTGGATACCTTCTTGGCAGTCAGCAGAAACTGACGCCCGGGATCCTCCTTCACTGACATGCTGAGGAAAACGGGAACTAGAGATGCAAGGCAGAGGCATGAGTCAAGGTGCTTCACCATATTATAACCTCCTTATCTCTCCACGCCCATGCCCATGGCCATCACCCCAGCGGCCAAGGGATCCAAACCGTCATAGGGGTCCACATCCGCAGCTCACAGCCGTGCCACTTTACCCTCATCTCAGCCATCACAGGGCTCTAGTGGGGCACCAATGTGAGGGCCTCCAGCACAGGCTGCCAAGGGGATCGCCATGTAACTACCAACCTCCCTGCAAGCAGGTAAAACACCTCTGCAAAAGGGCTGTGATAACCCCAACCAAGTCAAAGAAAAATATTCTCCCCCATCTAACGTGGCCCTGCCCTGGCCCAGCTGAGACATCCTCAGCTCGCTCACTCCTGGGGGAGGTGCTCGACACACCACTTCTGTCGGGTAGGTGTAGCTACATGCCGCAATGAAAATCGGGCTGCGCCCACGCTGCGGTCCATAGCTGTGTGTCAGCAAAAGGGTCTGGCAGCTGGGGAAAAGCTTCCCTCTGCCGGAGCCTTTCACTGCCGCAAGGGAAGGCTCTGGAAGAGGGGAAGCAGCTGGGAAAGGCTTTTGCCCGCTGCTAGAGTCTTTCCCTGCACTGCCAAGCACTGCAGTGTAGATAGGGAGGCAGGTTTTGCCAAGGGGTGTGTGTGTGTGTGTGTGTGTAAGAGAGAGAGAGAATACACACCCCCACCCCTCTTCAGGCATGTTGTTACTCGCCTCAGGCATGCCTCGTTGGTGGCACTGCTATTTATACCTGTGCTAGGGGGGCTATATGGGTAGGTAGACTACACGCCGCAGAAATCCTTAGGCCCAGTCCCTCTCTTGTTGCAGGGGCTGCTGAGGAGTTGTGGAGCTGTGGTTTGTGGGGCCCTTGCTGACACATTCTGTGTGACACTTTCCAGCGGAAGGAGGGCTAAGCACTGTGTGTGCGCCGCAATGTGGGGCATAGGGCTCTTATTTTACAGGTAAGGTTTCCTGTAGCCACAGTAAAGTCATCTCGTCCTTTCTTCTGCTTCCAGTTCAGGAAATAAACAAACCTGCCAGTGTAACAGCACCTCTGTGCTGCCCACAAGCACAGCTGGTTTTGTTTTATTTGTGGGATGCTTTACAAAGTTACCAATGGAATGGAGGAACCCGTGGCTGATTTGTGGTTGGAGTGGTTGACATTTCCATGTATCACTAAATCATAATTGCTAGGCCAGGAGTAATTGAGCATTAAAAATAAAATAGCCATGTTGGTTACTTTCATAAACATCTTTATTTGCATGGCTGATGGCCTCCGCTGAGATGGATGTGATATGAATGCTGGGTTCCAGGGATACATTAAAAGGTCAGATAATGTTAACGTTGTTTCTCGGGCAATTGCTTATTGGTGTTCAAGGATTTAATATCTAGTCTTTAATCTCCAGTCCTAGGTCTTTGGTATGTGAATTTTAATATCTTGCATGGAAATAGTTGTAACTATTTCCTACCTTCTGCTGTGTAAAGCTCCCTGAAGCCGTGCAGATGTCCTTATCAAGAATGGCATAGATAACTGCATCCATATTACTGGCTAGCAGTGAAGTTGAAGATCTGGAAACCCTGGATGCCTCCTATATAAAATAATTAGTTAAGATGCCACAGTGTCGTGAATGGGAAAAAGGTCTGTCTCACAACGAAACACTAGAGTGGGAAGAACACCGATGATGCTGTTAGTCAGTTTTTGGACAGGCCCTTTGCTGCTCCTTAGGCTTTGGTACACTGCTCGGCAGTGAGTCTGCACTAAAGTACTGTAGAGAACTGTTTGTTCCTCACTGTTCTGATGCGTAACCTGCCTGTCTTACTGCATAAGGGCATGTCCACGCTGGCAGAGGTACAGCGCCGGCAGTTACAGCGCCACTCAGAGAGCGCTGAAGGGAAACTGCTGTTGTGTGTTCATGCTGTCAGCTGCCTGCGCAACGGCGTGTTCACACTTGCAGTGGTATTCGGAGCAGTGCACTCTGGGCAGCTGTCCCTTCCTCTGCTACCGCTAAGAGTTGTGCGGAGGGGGTCACGGGCATCCTAGGTCCTGTTCCAATGCACCGTGACGCATTGCTTCATATCCCAGCAATCCCTGTGCTTCCGTCTGCATTAGGCACCATCTTTCAATGGTTTGTGTACTGCGCGCCCCGCCCCGCCTCTTCCAGGCTGCAGGAATGGATCCCGACCTGCTGACCAGGATGCTGCTCGCTCTGACCAACACCTCACGAGTGGCAGTGGAGTTATTCCTTAAACTACAAAGGCGAGAGGAGTGTGACATTGATCTCGCCACACGTAGCTACGACACAAGATTGCTTGTGGCATTCATGGAGGTGCTGACCACTGTGACGGGGAGGAGTGGAATGCAGCGGGTACAGGCTAGAGCAAGGAGGCTGATAAGAGTGCGTTGGCGGTGTCTGGAGGGCGCATGGGAAAGAGTTTTGAGACAGCAGCTGCAGGGGAGGGCGGGTGCAGAGCTGCTGTTTGCTTGTAGTGCCTAGAGCGTGTACGCTTGGCGCTCCATAACGGTCAAGAGCCGCTCTGTGGCTTCGTTCTGGCGCGCCGCATTCTCCTTTCAGTCCCTCTCCTCGCTGTCTCGCCACTCCTTCAGTTCCTGCTTCTCGGCGGCGGAGTGCATCATGACATCATGCAGACAGCCCTCCTTTTTGTTCTTCATGGTCTCTTTCTAATTCTGCCCAGCCATTCAGCTGGCGATAACAAAGAGGGAGGCTGGGCTCCAAGGTCAGATCTGTGAAGCCAAAATAGAATATTTTATAGAAGCAGTGTTTGCAACACACAGGCCACTCATTTAAAACACAGCCACTATTCACATACCTGTCTCTAACTGGCTGACCCCAGGCAAGCACACATGAGCCACAAGACCCCCAAAATGGTGAGTAACCACAGGGGCAGGGGAAATGAGTGTTCCAGGATCATACTGTACGTTGGGCATGTGGCTTTCGGGGAGAGCCAGCACTTGGTGGGGGGGGCACTTATTATTCCTGTCCCCACATTTTCCACAGGCTGTGTTCATTATGGAAGATATCTCGCTGCTGATGGTGAGCAGGGAATCAAGGGTGGGTCTTCTCCAAGACTGTGGCTTCTGCCCTGACACTTACACGGCTCACCTGTGTGCAGCAATGGTTCCCCCACCACCCCCGTGACAGCAGTGTGGAGCGGAAAAGTTACTCTTAATGGGGCAAGAAACAAAGCGGCTCTGCCAAAGAACCTGTGGCAGTGGATTGCCCAGTATCTCTATGAGAGTTTTCTGGAGATCTCTGAGGCAGATTCCCGTGAAGTGAGGGAGTCAGTCAACACCCTGTTCTGCCACTCGGACTAGGCATGCGGTGGTATGTGCGTCATACACACACAAGCCTGTTTTCTGCAACCCTCCTGCCCCCAACAACTCGCTTCAGCGATTCCCAGAATCAAAGCCACTTACCAGGGGCCTCCTCTCCTGTTTGCATTTCGCCAAGATCCCACAGCTGTGATTGGCTAGCCTCCTCCGGGGTAGAGAAGAGCTGCTGGCTGCATGCATCTCTGATCTCCGAGTCGTCCTCTGCCTTTGGGTCCCCCTCCACATCCTCATCCAAGATTTCCTCCTGGTGCGGTCCACTCTCGATTGGCGCACGAGCCACCGAAGTAGCCACAGTGACCTTCGCAGTGGAGGTGGGGTCGCCACTGAGTATTGTGTCCAGCTCTTTGTAGAACCGGCAGCTCGTGGGGGCAGCACCGGAGCGGTGGTTTGCCTCCCGCGCCTTGTGGTGGACGTTCCGCAGCTCCTTCACTTTGACCCTGCACGGCAGTGTGTCCCGGTCACGGCCCCTTTCTGTCATGCACTGTGAAATCTGTCCATAGGAATCATAATTCCTACGGCTGGAGCGCAGCTGGGACTGCACAGCTTCCTCTCCGTGAATGCCGATGAGGTCCAGCGGCTCGGCATTGCTCCAAGCGGGGCATCACCTGGTGCGTGGAGGAGGAATGGCCACCTGGAAAGATGCGCCGAGACCACTGCACGCATCACCGAGCAAACAGGAAGGGGACTTTCAAAATTCCCAAGGAATTTAAGGGGTGGGGCTGACGGTTGATCACCCGAGGGCAGGGCAGTAGAGGTCAAACCGATGACCGGAGAGGCGAGAACAGGCCTTGTGGGACGCCTCCCGGAGGCCATCGCAGCGCTGTCATCGACCAGGGTGTCTACTGAAGCACTATAGCCATGGTGCAGAAAGCTCTATGCCTCTCGTCAGGGTGGTTTCTTTACAGCGATGGTACTGTGCAGTTTCTGTGCACTAAGTGGCTTGGTAGAGTGTGCACCTCGTGAGTTACAGCGCAGAAAGCTGCTTTACTGCGCAGAAACTTGCCCGTGGAGACGAGGCCTAACTACTTAAGAATAAGCCCCCAAAATAGAGCATTTGATTTATTTAGTCTACAGTGTCTGAGATCTTGAAAATGACATTCCTTTCCTTGAAAGACAGGTGGGTGAGGTAATATCTTTTATTGGACCAACTTCTGTTGGTGGAAAAGGCAAGCTTTTGGACTTCACAGAGCTCCTCTTCAGGTCTGGGAAAGGGAACCAGAGTGTCCCAGTTTAATATGTGGTGGGACAGGTTAACTGTAAGGAGTTAACACGTATTGCAAGAAACCACTTAAAATGAAGTGGGCAATTGACACCTCTGTTGTGCAGGTTTCCTTTCTCGAAAGAAGTGAAGCAAGGCTGTGTACTTGTTCCAGTGCTGTTCAACTTGTTCTTTGCCTGTGTCCTCAGGGGGCATTGGATCAGGGTCACCGACTCAATGACTCCCTCTTTGATCTTCGAAGATTCAGTGCTAAGACCAAGCCACTGGAGAGACTTCTCGTTGAGGCACTTTCTGCAGGTGTCTGTGCCTTGATGGCCTATAGACATGACCACCTTCGGGTCATCATTGATAGCTTTTCTGAAGCATCCCAGATCTTTGGCCTCACCATCACTCAGGAAGACAGAGGTCTTGTTCCAACCAGCACCTCATTCCAAAGCCCCAGCACCAGCCATCTTCATACAGCATACAGCTGAAAATATGGATCAGTTCCAGTATTTGGGCAGCACCATCTCAAGTGACAGTTCTCTTGATAAGGAAATTGCCTCCAGAATTAGTAAAGCCATCCAGACCCTTGGCCAACTCTGAACAGAAGTCCTTAACCAACACAACATTAGTCTCTCCACCAAATTGAAGATACACAGTGCAGTGGTTCTAACATCTCTCCTGTATGGATCTGAGATGTGAACTCTTTATAGACGGCACATTTAACAGCTTGAGCAATTTCACATGCGCTCCCTCTGCTCAATAATGAGCATTCACTGGCAGGACAGAGTGACCAATATAAAGGTCCTTGAGAGAGCAAACACAACCAGAACTGAGGAAATGCATTGAGAACACAATTTAGGTAGACCGGATATGTCATCAGAATGGAAGACCACCGTCTCCCAAAACCAATTCTGTATGGGGAGATGAGTCATGGTAAAAAAAAAAATAAGGGTCATTCATATAAACACTTCAAAGATAATCTGAAGAGCAGTCTCCAGTCTGGCATCAATCTCGAAGAACTCTAGCAAATGGATCGGAACAGGACTCACTGGAGGTCTCTGACAAGATCAACATGTAACAGGTTTGAGCAGGATCATTTCCAGGCTGCACATAAAAGGCATCACAGAGCTGCATCATCCAACTTCATAGATATGGACTTCCCATGTCCTCAGTGCAGCCGACTCTGTGCATCAGGGTTCAGACTTCAGAGTCCATGCGTAGCGATAGATGAGAATTATGACCATGCTGTCATCATTGTCAGCGATTGACTGCCAATAACATGAAGGTTTCCTTTGAGGATGAGGATTGAGGTCAGATATAGAGTGATCACTTCGTTACAAGTGTTTGCCCACAGGTGATACATTATTTTTATCTTATTTTTCTATGGGAATTCATTCAAGAGCGTAGTGAATCTCATTTTGTCCACATAGTTGTTGTTCGGGCTCTTACCCACTGGATGAGGTACACCACATACTGTGATAGGCATGTTTAGGAGTTATGGATCTTGAAAAGGTTGTTTGTGGGGAGGGGGTTTATTCATCGTAGCAGTGGAGAGATTTTGCGTCTGTTCTGGTAAGGTCTGGTGCTGCTTTGAGGTGGTGTGGTGTGGTCATGAGGCATTTGCTTCTGACCATGAGCTTGGAGAGGGTGGGGGGTGGTGTGACGGCCAGAAGAGGAGGTTCAGGAAAGGTTTCTTTCAGCATGTGCTCTCCATCAAGTATGGGTTGTGACTGTTTGATACTCCATATGGGTTCCAGTGTGGGCTGGCAGGGGTGTGCAGATTGGGGGCGGTGGTTCTTTTTCTGCATTGAAGCAGGTTCTCTGATGTGATCTACTTTTCTGATGGAGTGTCCTTATTTGGTGAAGGCGGTTAAGGTGTGTATCCCACACTTTCTCCTTGGAGTATATTCTGTGGTATCTGAGAGCCTGGCTGTAGATAATAGATTTCTTGGTATGTTTGGGGTGGTTACTGGATCTGTGAAAGTAAGGGTAGTGTTCTGTGGATTTCTTGTCTATAATTGTCTGTAGGGTTCTGTTGCTGAAGCTGATAGGAAGTTGATGCAGGAGCATTTTAGAGAGAGTTTAATGGACGGGTGGTGGTTGTTGACGTTGTGGTGGAAATCTATGAGACAGGATATGTCGTCTGTGCAATTTATCTCAGATATAATATTAGTTTCATGGTATATTTTTTTCCATAAATTCTTCCTCAAGGTGGACCGTGAAGCAGCTGGCATACTGGGGAGTCATCCTAGTACCCAGGGCTGTTCCCATGGTTTGAACAAAGTGCTTGTTGAATGTAAAATTGTTCTGGGTGAGGATGAAATGGATGAGTTTGGTGGTGATTGGGCTGGATATCTGAAGGTTGTCTGTAGTCTCATAGATATTTGAGGCTGGCAGTGATGCTGTCATTGTGAGGGATGTTGGTGTATAGGGAGGTAACATCACTGGTGGCAAGGATTGTGTTCTTAGGAAGGCTGTTAATGTTTTGGGGTTTCTGGGGGAAGTTGGCTGTATCCTGGAGGAAGATGGCCTTTTGTCTCTCTGATATCCTGGGACCAACATGGCTACGATAACACAGCAAACATTCCTTTCCTTAACACTTTTTGTGTTTTCTTGTTAGCAAATATTTTTTCCCTTTCCTCTTACTTGAGAAGCAAAAGCTCTGTGGTTCAGCTTTGTTTGCTTCCTGGTTATACACCCACATCATCAATGATATTATGACAGCCTTGGAAACATGTTGTTAGTTAATTTTCTGCTCCCCTTGCAAGCTAGCAAAATTTGCTATAGTCAACCAAAAGCACTGCAGGATTTGTACGACCCATGGTTATTGGGCGGGGGTTGAGAGAGAGAGAGAAGGGGAGTTGTGCTGTATTTGTTGTGTGTCTTGCAAATATAAAAATTTAGAAACTTGGAACATTCTCTACTATATTAGAACTATTTTAAATCAAGTATTGGTTCTGAACTAAAGCAGTCCCTTGAAGAGGGTAAGAAAATGATTCCTTGCACCAAATATCCATAGGATGCAGTTTATCTATATTTCCATCTGAGCCCTATGGTGCACATAAAATACACAAACCAATGTGTTCTAAAATAATAGAAGATTAACACTAGACTAATGCACTGAACAGGAAAAGCTAAATATATGGTTCTCATCACCATAATTATTTCATAACTTTTCTCATTAGATCATTGGTAAATTGCCAGCTTCTTGAATAGATGTAACCTACTCTAATTGGAATGAAATCTATGAGAATGAGTCTCCTAACTATGGAATTCTATCCTCATTCTATGGAATGAGTCTCCTAACTCACTTTGTGTGTTTAAAATAAAATAAATAGAAATATGACTGGGGATGTAAAGGAAAACCTGCCCGGTTGATTTGGATTAAATGCATTTTGTTAGCCAAGAAGTTAGATACTTGTAACTGGCAGTTCATCTCCTCTACTTCTTGTCGGTCATTCACTAAAGAGATTTACATAAATGCGCATACAGTTCACTTTCATTTTTCTCAGATCTCAAATATCCGTGTTCCTGAACTATTTCGCAGACCATCTTGTCTAGGGGAACTAAAATGATGCTTTAGTACCTGAGACGTTGATATGAGAGAGAGATGTGCAGACAGGGGTGAGGTCTACAGCTAATGTTAAAAACTGCAGCTGTGTAAGAACCCTGAGGCTGGAGAATGTGTTTGAAACTCTGTATCTCAGGGAGAGTGGCCCAATCTCCCTGGATTCTAGGATTAGACCAGACCTGACTTAATATGAACTTTTTATGTAACGTGTTCGCACCAGCGGTTTTGCTGCTGGCTGTGTTGTTTGCATCACTGCAGCACCTTTAGCTACAACCAGTCACGGCCCTGTTGTGCTGGGACTGTACGTGCACTTAGTCAGAGGTAGTCCCTGTTCCAAAAAGTTAACAATCTAGCTAGACAAGGCAAGGATGGGAGTATTAGCCCCATTCTACACATGGGGGACTGGAGCCCAGAGATTAAGGCCCAGATCTTCTCACTGAAATCAATGGCTGTTAGGAACCCAAATACCTTTGAGGATTTGGGCGTAGGTGACTTGTCCCAGGTCACATGGGAGCCCATGGTAGAGTCAGGGCTTGAACCCAGATATCTGGAGTCCCACAAGACCATCCTTTCTTTGGATGACCATTCATGTCCACTATGGAAATGCGAGTCATGAAAACACAAAATCAGGATTGGTATCTTGAAAACACACTGGCGATGCCATTGAAATGCCGTAAGAATGATCTAATCTTACGTTTTTATACAATGCCCATTACCAAAACACATTGCTGGCCAGACCGACTGTGAGCAGAAACATGCCGGTGGAACCCAGGCCTGCTGGTGTGGCACTCTGTCCCCCTCTACTGTGACCTAGCCCAGCCAGAGACTGATGAGTCGCTACAGCCTTGGCTACGAGCCCCAGGGCTTTTAGCTCATGCGCTAAGCTTCAGAGGTCCCAGGTTTGATCCTGTCTGCCAACAACTGGGGTCTGTCAGCATAACACAGGCACACTAGAACATGAAGACAGAATGAGCCTAAGAGTGCTTGGGCCATTCAGGTGCAATATTGGGCCTATGTACCTTTGAACCTGTACATATAAGCATGCTACAAAATCATTAGCAAAGCTGTGGTGCATAGAGACAAAGCAGAAGCCCTCCACAGGTACCTGAGAAACAAGACTTGCCTGTTAAGTGTTCCATACTAGTAGGTCTCACTTAATCTTTAAGAAATATCATGATTAAAAGTGACATGGGGTGGGGAGCAGGAAATCTGTGAGTTTCCACCGCTGACTGTTCTGATGTCTAATATATTTCGGGGAAGTGGGGGACAAGGGAAATATTTTTGTTGCTCCTGTTGTCAAAGTAACACAAGTTACAGAAAGATAATTGCTTTTGGGGATGCTAAAAAAGTAGGTGAGAAAAAAACTTGTCATGGTTTATTTTTAATGTTTTTGATGGTGAGTGATAAAACAGGAGATGAGACTGGAATTCAGAGTGAGTTCCAATTGAAAATGCTGACTTGTTCTTAAAATCAATTACAGTGTTCTTCGCAAACATCTTACAGAGCCACCACGCAAAGTAGGAGAAGTGAATGTCCAAATGGTACCAAGACAAGTTCATCCAAGTTGGAGCAAAGTGTCTGGTTCCAACACACCAAGGGAATAAGCTGCAATTACCACATTTCCTGGCTAGTAATTTCTTGTATTTTATTTAGTGAAAGTATCTTCTGTACCGTAGGTATTTCTTTAAAATGATTTTTTTTCCCCACTGCTACTTTAATATTCTTTCTGCAAAGAGATGTACTTGGGCTGCTACTAATCTGGTGGCCAGCAGGGGTCACTGAATACTGAACATTTGTAGAAAATCTGAGTTTCTCTTTAGGAATGAAAGTATAATGCTACTAAACAGGGTGGTGGGATTTGTTTAGTTAAGCACAGAAAGGAAAACCCATCTTTTCCCTTGCTTAAGTAACCGTGGCTTATGTGGGCTCCAAACATTTAATAAAAGGATCTGTGAATGAGAGGAGAAAAGATTTGAATGAATTAACTATATCTTAAGTAGTATATACCAGTTTACTAGAAAGACTATTCGGTGGATAAACACAGCACTGTTAGAATGGTCTGTTCCTGTTAATACAAAGCTGAATTATGTTGAATGTGAAAATAAAAAATGCTGTAGATTTGCTGACACTGCTCTGTGACTTTACTACCATAGCTCTGATTCTGGGTGTTCTTTAATTCTAGCTGTTTTAAAGTCTGTGCTGGTTGAGCCTTTGGCCTGCTGGCACTGTGCAATATTTATATAAATCCCCGAACACAAGAATGTAAAAATTCTGTACTGGCATTCAGGATTTGAACCTGAATGTTTCTGAGTTAGGCATACCTTCCCCCTAGCTAAGTGATTTAACAGCTTTTCTGAAATATAAACATACTGTCTAACTGCAAAGCAAATATCCCATTGGGACTTTATTCCACTATGCATAGAAGCATAGCAGGGCTTAGAAACACACTCTGGGTTCATCCCATCTCACCCAAGCATCACATACAGCTCCTCCCCCATTAGTATGAGTTCTGTATTTAAACTGATGCCTTAAAAAGTTTTTAAAAGGACTTCCATCTCAAGCCTTGGGCACCCATGGCAATCTCTTTGTATAATTTTAAAGAATAAAAGTTCTGTATAATGCCCATCACCATGGTATCTGAGGGCAGGATTCTCAAATCTGTTCTGGGATCTTTGCAATGGCAGTGCTTATTTGACCTAAACCATTGTATCTTTAGGCCTCAACCATTTTATAGAATCATAGAAGATTAGGGTTGGAAGAGACCTCAGGAGGTCATCTAGTCCAGCCCCCTGCTCAAAGCAGGACCAACCCCAACTAAATCATCCCAGCCAGGGCTTTTGTCAAGCCGCGTCTTAAAAACCTCTAAGGATGGAGATTCCACCACCTCCCTAGGGAACCCATTCCAGTGCTTCACCACCCTCCTCGTGAAATAGTTTTTCCTAATATCCAACCTAGACCCTCCCCCACTGCAACTTGAGACCATTCCTCCTTGTTCTGTCATCTGCCATCAGTGAGAACAGCGTCACTCCATCCTCTTTGGAACCTCCCTTCAGGTAGTTGAAGGCTGCTATCAAATCCGCCCCCCCATTCTTCTTGTCTGCAGACTAAATAACCCCAGTTCCCTCAGCCTTTCCTCGTAAATCATGTGCCCCAGCCCCCTAATCATTTTCATTGCCCTCCGCTGGACGCTCTCCAATTTGTCCACATCCTTTCTGTAGCAGGGGGCCCAAAACTGGACACAGCACTCCAGATGTGGCCTCACCAGTGCCAAATAGAGGGGAACGATCACGTCCCTCGATCTGCTGGCAATGCTCCTACTCATGCAGCCCAATATGTCATTAGCCTTCTTGGCAACAAGGGCACACTGCTGACTGTCATCCAGCTCCTCATCCACTGTAATCCCCAGGTTCTTTTCCGCAGAACTGCTGCTTAGCCAGTCAGTCCCCAGCCTGTAGCGGTGCATGGGATTCTTCCATCCTAAGTGCAGGACTCTGCACTTGTCCTTGTTGAACCTCATCAGATTTCTTTTGGCCCAATCCTCCAATTTGTCTAGGTCACTCTGGACCCTATCCCTACCCTCCAGAGTATCTACCTCTCCTCCCAGTTTAATGTCATCTGTGAACTTGCTGAGGGTGCAATCCATCCCATCATCCAGATCATTAATGAAGATGTTGAACAAAACTGGCCCCAGGACTGACCCCTGGGCACTCCGCTTGATACCAGCTGTCAACTAGACATCGAGCCATTGATCACTACCCATTGAGCCCAACAATCTAGCCAGCTTTCTATCTACCTTATCGTCCATTTATCCAGTCCATACTTCAACTTGCTGGCAAGAATACTGTGGGAGACCGTATCAAAAGCTTTGCTAAAGTCAAGATATATCATGTCCACTGCTTTCCCCAAATCCACAGAGCCAGTTATCTCATCAAAGAAGGCAATCAGGTTGGTCAGGCATGACTTGCCCTTGGTGAATCCATGTTGACTGTTCCTGATCACCTTCCTCTCCTCCAAGTGCTTCAAAATGGACTCACTGAGGACCTGCTCCATGATTTTTCCAGGGACTGAGGTGAGGCTGTAGTTCCCCAGATTCTCCTCCTTCCCTTTTTAAAAGATAGGCATTATATATTGCTATCTTCTTTCAGATTTCCTATGTACAGCTGTCCTCAGTGTTTCTTTGATTTTTCCTTACCAGAGGTGTAGTTTGTTTCAGAACTGAATCTTTAAGTCTTGCGCAATGAGTTCAGAATACACCACAAAACGCTTGTCTACACAGAGAGCAGCAACGCACACTAATGGGGTTGGATTTCTAAAGTGCACCAGCGTGTCTTGCTCTAACTGGCCTGTACAGACCCTGCTGGTGTGAACAAAAAGTTTCCTAGTGTGCATTAATGTAGTGCCATTTCAAAGAGTGTTACATTAATGTGCACCAGAAAACTTTTAGCTCATGCCGGAGGGTCTGTACAGGCCAGTTAGTGGGTGACACACTGGGTGCACTTTAAAAATCCAGCCCCATTTAGTGTGCATTGCTGCTCTCTGTAGACAAGCCCTAAATCTGAACTCCACAATGCTCCATATGGCCCAATTTGAATCTGGGCACATGAATTTGTTTTATTTAAAAAAACAAAAAACCCCGTAATTTTAAAAGCTCTGGTCTTTGTACCATTAGAGAGAAGTAGCTAATACTGCTACTTTTAGCAATGGGCTGTCAACCTCACATGTGCCTTACGCAGACATATTATATAGTCTAAGACAAGTGATGTGAATGTGATTAAAAGGTTTCTGGAAAACCAGTAGTCAGACTAATTTCTCTTTATTAAAAAAAAAAAAAAAAAAAAAAAAGTAGTTCTGAGCTGTACCAACCCGGGGAGTCCCTACAAAAGCCTGGAGGGAAAATGGTTATAATTAAAACCTGAAAGCAAAGACATCATAAAGAAGTAAACGAAGAGGTGGATTCTCTGTAAATGATGATCTAGAAGTGTTCTGGGCTGTAAGACCTCATTTCAAATGAATTCATTAAATAATATTTGAATCATTTAACAGTTTGAACTTTACTGCACTGTTAATATCTTTAGGGAATTTTTTTTTCTGTAACAAAGTAGTCTTTGTTCCTAGTCTCTGCTTGGGCTGTGCTTTGGATATTCGCTGGAAACCTGATAGCCTGACATTGCTAGAAATCCATGAGTACAATGTGAGTCCTCTGCAACTGGGATTAAAGCAGGCCTTTTGTACCAAGCTGGGATAGCCTTGGAAAAGTAATGATTATGGCTGGTAAGGGATTTTTTAACCCTTGATAGTTATGGCAAGGAGCCAAGCAGGTTTGCTTTTGGAAAGCTGGAATGCCAAGTGTCCTTGTCAGAGCGGGTGGTGAGTGTTGTAATAATTTCTCTAGTACATGTAGCCTCCACAGCATCACTTATAAAATAGGAGTATGAATGGATAATTTAATTAAAACAAATAAATAGCTCCTGGCCCAGGGGTGTGGGGATAGGCTCGGAATGAAAGCGAGTGCCTTGCAAAGGGGCAGGCTACACTGGGGTTCCGTGGACACTGGGACAGGCCGATGCAGCTCTGCAGAGGCTTACGCTAAAGACGAAATTTGAATTTTCAAAAATGAAATCTGCAAAGACTAAGAGAACAGTGCCCCCCCCCCCATGCCACCTCCTGCCGCTCCCCCACTGTGCCTCCTTCTCACCCCTACAAGCTTAATAATACATTAATCTAGTTATTTAATGTTCTTGTTTTTAGAATGGTCTGGATTAGGGAAAATGGTATGCATTCAATATTGTGAGTACTCGAGAACCTCCTAATGCCAGCTGGCAATAGGGTGCACAGGTGTTAATCTCCTGTGTTTTGAGCTGTACATTCTAGTTCACTAGAGAATATCATGGGAGGTCTTAAATGAAAGCTGGCGTCACACCGGTCATCAATATTGTTGAGAAATGCCTGTCTGGATGTTGTGAAAGGAGTTATGTATATACACTGAAAATATGTTCTTGGAGTCTGTATCAAGGCACTGGTCCATCAGCAAAAGTGAAAAACAGGTTTTCTGTCAGACAAGAGGAGCTGTTTATCCAGCTGTTTACATGTAAATTGAGTATTTGCTCACTAATCTAAACTGAATGCAAATGAAGGCAAGAACTTCATAAAGAAACTAACGGGAAGAAAAACAGCAGGACGGGAGAACCTTACCTTGAGGTGCACTTCAAAGGTGTGCTTGAGAAGGAGATGCTTAGGGTTAGCATAGGAAGTAAATGGACAGCAAGACACTTAATGAAAGTGGGATCTCAACCAAGGTTGGTTAAAAACACTGGAGAAAACTCTTGGTGAGAGAAGCTTCTTTAGACAGGTGGTTAACCTGTTCGTTAAGTTTAGTCTCTAGAAAGCTGGTTATGATTTTTTTTATATGCAACCATTTCTTTCCAGGGTTCTTACTATCACTTGAATCTCTTTTGGTTATAAACTTCTTCTTGTTTCCACCATAAATATATCTCAAGTCTGTGGTGTTAAGCAAAGTGCTGGTCCTGAGCTGACTCTTACAAGCTGGTGTGTCCTATTCCTTTGGGAACAGCAGATCTGGTAGTTTTGTGGGCATTCAGTGGATGAGGGGCTGGACACTACAGGGGATGCTTGGAAGGCTCAGGGGTTGATGTGGGCCTCTCACTAACCTGTGTGGAGAGCGAGGCCTGCAGGGGCCTGGCAGGCCGTGCTTGGGCTATCAGGGGTTGGTGGTTTCAGGGAGCTGATCCACAACAAGCACAGACAAGACCCCTTTGCAGTAAGGGTAGGTGATGGTGAGGTGCCTCCCAACCCTGGTAGCCCCAGGGAGCATCACACACATGTACATAAAATAACCCAATTAGGCTTTGAAGTCTACCTCTGGCTGAGGTGATTGGCACAGAACTCATACTTAACTGGGGAAAATCAGCCTTTGCTATGTAGATTTCCATGGGACACTTACAATCTTTCTTGTGAAAACTGTTCTAGTAGCAACTTCCCTTGTGCCTGTAAGGACCCTGGACAGACCAAATGTACATTGTGTGATCACAAAAGGAGTAGACTTGTATTAGGGTTTAAAATCTTTGCAGGTCCCTACTAAGAATGGTCAGTACTTTTTCAGTCACTTAACTTTGTTGTCCAACCATTTTTTTTTTCATGTGTGATGAAGAATATTTACAAGCCAAGTTTCAAAATTCAGCTGGTCAACTAGCCGTGTGTGTATGTAAATGTGGCAACTTATTTTGTTTAAATGAGAATTTTTTTATCCATAGAGAACTCAAATGACAAAGGATTTTGCACAAACTCTCAAAATCATAATTGACGAAGACTAATCACAGAATAGTTCAGTCTCTAAGGTGAAATTTTCAGAAAATTAGTACAAAATGGGTTTAAAACCAAATTTGAGTTTCAATTTGGGCTATAAGCAGTCACTCCTCCCACCTGCTAAAACACAGAGACAACTGAAAAGGGTTCTCGGGGGTGGGAGTCATGGTGGTTCAGTGGAACTTGAGGGGAAAGGAAGGAGTGCTATATGTTGAGGGAGAACCAAAGCCAAGATCCCGAACACCTGTGCTGCTTCAGACATCCCAGAGCACTTCTTGTAAGCGTCACGATTCAGGGTGTCCTTTCAATGTGCCTAACTTATGGATTTGCAGCTGTTTACAAGAAATGTTTCTACAGTTTTAACCAGTGAACTTATTTTTCTTTTTCCCTTAAACTGTTCTGAAATTTTGTTGCATAGTGTTTATCATGCCCTGCCCTACAGGGGGCTGCAGTTCCTTGATGGACAAACAATCCTCTACAGAAAGGGGGGTGGGTGGTGGGGGTGTTTGCTAATCCTGCTCTGATTTCACTGCCCTGTTAGTGTTCTCTACTGATTCAGAACATTTGCATTAGATTTGAGAGGCATGTTCCTTTTGGGTCCGTCCATCCAACACACCGGTTTTCATGTAACGTGGACTGGCTAATGCTGTTTTGGTTGAGATGGAGAAGCTGTAATACGTCCAGATTCCAGACAGAAATGTTAAAAACTTTCCTGCTACTATTAATGTCAGCCACTACACTTAGACACCTCTTCCCAGAAGCATTCATGTTTCTCTTGCTGTGCAAGTCTACGAAAAGTATAGAGCATTGCCAGGAAAAATCAGTTCTTCAATGGGCACCTTTTATGGGACCATGCTCTGACCTTAAAGCTGATCACTTTGGCCAGTACAAGACAGGAAACACTAACTAAATGCGGTTTTTGGTATGCTTTCAGGTGAATAAACAGTCAAAACTTTGTAGTGGTAAAGCAGTAAAAAAATATTCTTGAGGCCCTGAGACATCTCACTGAAATGATACCTTTACAGAGAATTGGAGGCATAAAAAGCAAGCAAAGGTAAGATTTTTTGTTTTTGTTTGATAGTGATTTTAAAGTTTTTTTGCTTATGATTGGCCAAGCTGAAGTTTCTCCCACACATGTGCTTGTTTTGAACAGGCTATGGTAGCTTTTAGTTAAATTCTCAATGGTAACGAGCCCACATAGTTAATTGCTGCAGGGAGGAAAAATCATTATGAAAAGATTTGCTGAATAATTATGAACTGAGCTGAACTCCTGCCTTTGCTCACTGCTTGCGCCAGGCGTTCTGCTTCTGTGTGACGTGCTCACTTCATTAAACAGGGGCGGGCTTTGCTGAGCAGCAGCTTTTCTTCGTGCAAGCTGAATAGGCCCCTTTCTAGTCCCACTTTCTTCTTTTTAAACCAGCAACCCCTTTGCTTGGTTTCAATCACCAGATTTAGAGCTTGTAAAAGGAAACCTTACCTCACAATATTGTCTTAAGAATAAAAATAAATAAATCCTCCAAAGTTTGGATTTGGCAGCAGCAATCAGAGTCACTTTCAGAGAAGAAAAAACCAATGAATAGAACAGACGATATTTCTACTTTAAATCTTTGGGTACAATATTCTCTTCAGTATTTGGGACAACTTAAGAGAAGCCTCATCTTTACTTGGCTGGACAATCAGTATGACCCTCTGATTTTCTCCTGACTGGGACGGTAGTGTGGACCATCATTTGTGGGGGAGGTTTAGGTTGGATATTAGGAAAAACTTTTTCACTAGGAGGGTTGTGAAACACTGGAATGCGTTACCTAGGGAGGTGATAGAATCTCCTTCCTTAGAGGTTTTTAAGGTCAGGCTTGACAAAGCCCTGGCTGGGATGATTTAACTGGGAATTGGTCCTGCTTTGAGCAGGGGGTTGGACTAGATGACCTCCTGAGGTCCCTTCCAACCCTGATATTCTATGATTTGTGCAGTGGCATTCTCATGATGTTTTGACACCATGTTGAGATGTACATGTTACCGACTTCAATGCTCTGGGTGTGTTTTGGCCAAAACGCTCTTTCAAGCACTGGAACTGAGCCTGGTGATGGTGTTCGATTAAATAATTATAGCCGTATTGGTACGGGCCAGTGGCGGACAATTGCTTGATCATAAGTTACCTTGCAATTCCAGTCAACTAAATCCTCTTTTCACTGTCAAGACATTGAGGCTGGTATCACTTTGCTCGTTGCCATTTTTTGCGTAGTCAGTTCTGCAGTACAGTGATTCTCAAACTGTGGCTGGAACCATGGAGCCCTCCCTGATGCTCTGCAGATCTAAACACTTTGAGATTGGTGGTGGGAGTTTTGGATGCTGGGGAAAGAGGTGGATCCATTTGTGGTCCAAAAAATTAAGAAGTTGGATCACCCTGGCTAGCAGGGTGTGCTGTGCTACAGTGTAGTGTGCTGGCCCATCTACCACCACTTCCACACACCTGGATGACTCTCCGCTCTTCCTAGTATTGGCACCGTCCTGTTTCCTGGGAGTAACTCTTCCAACTTGCCAAAAGGAAGCCCCCTGCTGGTCACACTGGTAGACATTTCTCATCGGGAAGTAACTGTCCCTATATCATGTAGTCCAGTTTTCTATTTAACTAGTTATCAGAGGCTGACAACTCCTTTCCCGCTAGAAAAGAGAGATTACATTGAAGGGAAATGAGAAGCTGATAGAGGCTGTTGTACCCTTACTATGCAAGTGCAGCTGACTACTATGGGAATGCGAGTAGGATGTGTGCATGGAGGGGGAAAGACAAACATTGATTCTGCAGCATCGCAGTTGAGACTTTCTGCCGAAGAATCAAGGAAATGTCCAGTTGCTGAATTTTATTCTTTCAGTGTTGTTCTGCACTTCAGGAAATATGGCTTTTGTAGCCACTTGGAGAATGAGTCCGAGTTTTGATTCCTCCCAGTAATTTGAGTGAGTCTTCCTTCTGAGTAGATGTCTGTCTCACTGAAACAATTGGTTCCTAATTACCCTTCCTTGGATGCTAGCTTGCATTTTTTATTTCAAGAGAGAAACCTAAAAATATAAGCTGATTGTGATTTCACTGGGCCAGAAGTCATTTGGAGTTTGTGGGGGGCTTTAATGAAATGACGTTACGCAAGCGTGCGTGCGCACACACGATTTTTAAAGTAACATTTGAATCCACTATACAGTTTAGAAAGGGAAGAAATTGCATCAGGCAACAGAAGTATTAGTATTCTGCAGTGAAGAATTTCTGAATATCCGTCTTGCTGAAGGTAACTAGCCTTTTCACGCCGTTTATCAAATGGCGGTCATCGCTAGCACTAGTGCAGGGAAGATACAGCATTCTCTTTCAGAACAGCCTGCAAACCAGAGAATGGGACTGTGGTAAAAAGGGACAGTATGCAAGTGAAACTGGGTTTCAGCTAATAACAGAAACAAAAGTATTGACATTTTACCAGCAGGAAAGAGCCCAACTATCTGAACCTACCCTTGTCTGGTTTAGCTTAAACTGGGCCACATAATCTTCCCCTCCACCCAGCTGGAGGGCTCAGTCCAACAGCCTCAACCCTGTATGACCCCTGTCAAGACTGACCTTGAGAATCTAATATTGGTCTGATTTGTTTTGTGATTTTTGTATTTACTTTATAGGCACACTTTTAAAAAGGCACACAGATAAATAACTAGATGGCCTTTTGGTCTGAAAATGTCCCTAGTATCACAAATAAGTATATTAGTAAGGATCAAATTAATAACATACATAACACATCCATACTGAGCCAATGCCATAACAGAATAAAATAAAGAATTGAGTGCCTGGCACTTCTATAGGTCAATGAAGTGTTGGAGCTAAAACCTCAAAGCATAATACTTCCATATCGGTGTAGGCTCACACCCTTGCCTTCAATAATAACCATATCCGTGCTCAGTTCCGCTGTCTTACTGTTGGTAAAGGTGAAAGAGTCTTCAGAAGAGCAGAAAACAAAATATGTTGGGCCTGAGCTTTGTGGGGAATAAAAACAGCAAGTTTCATCTTCATCTCTTGGAACAGTTGTTTGAAACTGACGACAAATTTCTTTCTCTTGGACACCAGTACTGAGGTCTGGCCAAGGTTTTATGTGGATTATGTTAATTACAGTGGAATCTTCCTCTGGAGCTAGGAAAACAGAAATATGTCCACACCATACTTAGTATTCAACAAATGCAAATTTCTTCCTTTTGGAACTTAGTACAAAAGCCTGGCCAGGAACACCAAGGTGCCATGTACGCTGCAACTTCTAACTAGGAGGTTCCCTTCCCTGACTTGATTCTAGAACTAATTCAGACAAGACCAGAGTGATGGGATGTACCAATTGGCTTTCCTGGAAGAATAATGTATCAAGAGACCTTGCTTGCTTCAAGATCTTGTTTCTTAGCTGGGACATGATCCAATTCCCACTGAAGTCAACAGAAGTCATTCACATGGAGAGAGAATAATTCTGGGAGAGACTTTGGCTGTTGATTAGAGGATCCCTGAGCTGGAAGCTGGAGTAGAGGGTAGGCCCGGGTTCACCTACCAGCCACTGGACACTGGCAGTCCCAAGGATTGGAGGACTGCTGGGAACGATACCCAGTCAGCCAGTCCAGTGAAACTTTGAGGCCTTGGAAGAGGGAAAAATACCGTGACTTGGCCGGGGAGCCAAGCCATGAAAAGGAAGCACTCCCATGAGGAAGCACTGAAACTTTTCTTCTGAAAGAACCAGCTTTTCCATACCTGGATCCTCAAGGAAAAGCCTTAACCTACCTTTCATCTGGCATGTAGCTGCTTCCCTTTCCATTAGAGAGACAAGGGGGCAGCCGCCAGGTAATATCTTTGATGGGACCAGCTAGTGTCTGTGACCGAGGCAAGCTTTAGAGCTTAGGTGGAGCTCTTCTTCAGGCCAGTTTTTATTACCATTACTTCTGCTGTCCAACTGAGGCCTGGTTCAGAAACTGGAGTAGAAATGTATTTGCTATGTACCAACACCCCAGAGATCCAAATTCAAGAGTGTGTGTGTGTGTGTGTGTGTGTGGCAGGGGAAGAGAAGGGACTCTTGCGCCATTTCATCAGGGCCTGGCTATCCCTATTGGAAACTACTCCTGCTTTGAGCATTACTGGAGAACACTGGCTGGAGCCAGCTGGCTTCACTCCTCTGGCACAGGCAGGCTAGAGACAGGGTGGGGGATCTGGCTGGCTGGTGCTGGGGTCAATGGGTCACTGGCTGCCTCTTTACTGCCCCCTGAAGCTCTAGCTCTTGCCTGGTTCCCCTGCACTCCTTTCCAATTGTTCATGCAACTACCCCAGCCCTGGCTATGAATAGTCTAAAACGGCAGCTATCACCTGGATCAGGTGAGATGCACTTTACATATGCAAACACAGCCTCTTTGCCCTAGTACCTGGTTCTACAATTTGGGAGAGGGTTGGGGGGGGCCTGGGCCCTGTTTCTACCTCATTTTTCCTTGGTACAAAGGGACAGTCAAACTGCGAGGCTGCCACAGAACAGGCCCCTTCCTCAGCTCGGCCTCTCCCCAGCCCTGCAAAGTGGAATTCCTGCTCCCAGGGGCCCCGCTGCAGGGAGCCTTAGGGGCGCCTGCCCAGCTCCTGGGGCCTCCTTCCATCCCTGTCACGCCAAGTTGCCGCTTGTTTTCAGGCGCTTTTTAGTCCCGCCCGCTGCCCGTCCGGTGCAGCGCTGCGCTCTAGCCGGGCTGCGTGTGGACGCGGGCGGCGGCGCCCTGGGGGCTGCGTGGCGAAGCCGCCCCTGCCCGCGGCGGGAGCAGGCCGGGTCTGGCAGCCTGCGGCGGGCTGCAGGCACTGCCCGCTCCGGCCTCCCCCAGCCGCCTGCCGAGGCTTGGCCCGGGGGTGCTGCGCCGTGCGGGCGAGGCTCGTCCCAGGGCCCCCTCCGCAGACCGGCCGGCGCCCGGCGCGCCCCAGTCCCGTTCCGGCTGCGCCCTGCGCGCCTGGGCCGGGGCCGGACGGAGCGAGCCCTCGCTGCGTCCCCGGCTCGGGAGAGCCGCCTGCGAGGCCGGGCTTAGACACAGGAGACGAGCACCAGGATCAGGGAACCGCTTCAGCGGGGCCCGAACCCGGCGTGCCGGGAGGCGAGGCGGCCCCCTTCCCTTTCGGGGCAGGCAAACCGCCTCCACACGGGGCGTGGACCCCCGCCGGCCCCCCATTTCAGTCTTAACGCATTGCCAGATTGTAAGTAGGCACCGTCTAAACGGAACCGTCCGTTCCCCACGGGTTCTGCTGCTCGGAAACGCCGGGCGGAGATAAGGGATCGGCCCCATGGTCGCGTTTCAACACAAAGGTTGATAATAGCACCGATCTGTTCATAGGCTGCACAAATAGAGGTAAACTGTTCCATAGCAATCATCTCGATTTCAGCACTGGCAATCATGAGGCGGCTGAGAATTTATATTGTGAAACTATCTTTGAGTCGCAGCTTTGAACATCCTTTCGCCTGATTGAATTGTTTATCGCTGAAGCAGAAACAGTGCATTTAGTGGAAGTGCTTTGCCACGTCTAGGAAGAAAAATCTTCCCAGGAGCGGGTTGAAAAGGATGCGAGAGCCGCCTTTCGTTCAGAGCCGTTCTCCTGCGGGGTTTGTTTCTTTTCTCCCACCAGCCGGCTGGGATTTGCAGGCCTGCGGGCACTAGGGGGCAATGTGTCTGTTTCAAAGAAACCAGCCCGACAACTCTTGCAGACACAGGCTGACACCAAACCCCCCCCTCACTCCCCGAGAAACTCAGAGTCTCGGACAGGCACTAACCGAGAGAGAGAGACCCAACCCCTCTTGTGCACACACGCCTGAGGACACGGTTTAGCCTGAACGGACCGAATACAAGACTTGGTACTTGGGTGCCCTGCAATTAGGTTTAGGAGTGGGGGGTTGGGGAAGGTTACAAAAGCCACCACACGTCTTCCCATTCCTGAGCTGGGTTCTGTTGGGCTTCGTCCTGCCCGTGGAAACGGGACTGTGTCAGCTTAGGGTGGTTTTGACAAACAACGCCAGGGCCGCGCTGCTGTAGAATAGGGGGCAGCTGCATTAAACACGTGTTTAATGGGACATTCCTATACCCGACCCGGCAGTGCTGAATAAGACTCGAACCTCCGTCCTTATTAAAATAGAAATGCGTTGTTTAAAATGCTGTCCCCCCCCCCCCGTGTAACATTTAAAACTGGGTTAAATTGTATTAGCCGCCGGTCTGGGGCGCTGGCATGTTCTTTTGTCACTATTTCCCCTGGAATCGGTAAGATTGTCTTTTATTCCTTTGTAGCACTGTCAGACTTTTCTTATTTCATTTTCTGCCCATCGCCGGGTCTAAACTAGGCACCCCAGGCCTCCCCCAGCTCTCCTTCCCCCTGTCACTTTGCTAAGTAATAATTTCCGTGTCCAATTCCATTTCTTTTCTAGTTCTGAAATCTCTAAGCCATCAGCAAGGAGGATAGTTCACATGAAAACTAATTACACAAAATCAATATTTAATCACAGCCCGGCATCCTGATCCTGCAGAAAAATCCTTTTAAAACTCTACTGCCATATACAAATACGTCTTCTTGGCCGCTTGTTTATAGATCTCATTTTTTTGGCTGGAGTAATTTTCATTCTTATTTTTTTAAATCTATTGATATCTAGGAGAGGCGAACACCTGAACGGCCTTAGAGCTGTCGTTTCTCTCTAGATCCTCGGCTTTAAAACAACAACACAAGTATTTTGGGTTGGAAGTGCGGTCGCATACCCACAAGTGCGGGAGACCTTCCTCCAGATGTTTTTGAAGCCTTTGGATTCAGCCTAACCCAGCCGTAACGAGCGGGAGGGGAGGGGGAGAACCGGGTCATTTCTACCGCCCCGGCTAGCTTGGCCTGTTTGGTTCAAGCCCCCCTGGAAAGAGGCCTGGGTTGGGAATAGTTTCGGTGTCACATTTATTTAACGCGCAGTTTAGAAAATACAGAGAACGAACCGGACCTACACCGACCTTAAACACGTGTTTAAACGCAGGTTCTAGGTAAGATCTGTATTTCTATTTAAATGAGTTATCGGAAGTGTAGTTGAGTTTTTTTAATGTGACCCTGTTGCCAAGATCCCCTTTGACTACCTGATTTCAAAGCTGTCCACCCTTTTTACAAACTTCCACTTGCGGGGCGGGTTTCAGCCCCAGTGGGGAGCCGGAAGAGCCAAACGTTTTAACTAAGGTTATTGGGATAAATATTTCATAAAGAGCAGAGCAGATATTAAATTACACTTATTGATTTTGGTATCACAACCCAATTCCTCTCCTTAGCCCCTCTAGACTAATTGATCTCTTAAGGAGGCTTGGCTGTCTGGCCATTACTTTGAATGATAATAATAATAAAAAACACTATAAACGTTACAACAGAAGTCTTGCTTAGACACGCTGGTACTTCGCGTAGCGCTCGAAGCAAGTGTAGGAATAAAGCCCAGCAATAAAATATCGAGCCTGTACTTTGCACTGGCCGACTCTCGTGCTCCTAACGGGTTGTCAATAGACCCCCCCCCCACACACACTTTCCAGTCCTCTTTCCTTGCAACCTGAAACATAAACGTGGGAGAAGGAAGGCAGGCGCCTTTCATCCTGGTCAGCCGTGCTGCGCCGAGCCCCAAGCCCTCAGCAGCGGCCGGCTGGAGAGAGGAGAATTTGAGATGGGAAATGAGTCTCGAGGCGCGTTGGGGGAGTTCAGTCTCACCCGGAAAACTTACCCTGAACAAAAACACTGACAGACAGCGCTCGCCTGACGGAGCAGAGGCAAACGTGTGTGAGGTCTGGGTAAACATGTCATTTACATCCGTGCACCGCCGCGAGGAGCGGGAGCACCGCGCTGTCAAAGGGCTGCGGAGGCGGCGCACTGAGCGTGTCCTGTCAAAAACTCTTTCCCACCAAAACCTCCTCCCCGGGGCAGGCGGTGTTTGTTTTCCCTGCCAGCAATGCGCCTCCGGGACGGCAGCGCTTCCCCGGGGAGTGTGGCCGGCCGGGCGGGCGCTGCTGAAACGGGACGCGCAGAGATCCGCGCCAGCGGCCCGCCTGCGCCCGGCGCGGAGCCCTGCGCGCCCCCCCGGCTGGCCGGTCGGTGCCGGCCCCGCTCCGCGGAGCGAATTGCAGGCGCTAACAAAGGACCCGCTTTCGGGCCGACATGTGTTGACCGCCTAGTTTGCAACGGGGGCGGGAGGGGGCGGGGGTTAAAACGCCGAAAGGCGCGGCCGGAGCCAAGGCCGGGCAGGAAGGTGATGGGCACAGGAGCGCAGGCGGAGCCCGGCTTCCAGGGGCGGCGGGGCTACAGGGGGAAGGAGCCACCTTAACGGAGAGCCCCGCCCCGGGCCCGGAGCATGCGTCCCGCTCATTGGTGCAGCGCTAATGGCTGAAATTGATTGCTGAAATGCAAAACTTGTTGCTGTTTCTCCAGCTCTGGCTGAGAGAGGGAGCGGAAGAGCGGGGAGCGGAGACCCTGCAGCGCCCCAAGCCGGGCACCCTGCACCGCCTGCGGCCGACGGGACCCGCCAGCAGAGGGGAGCGGGGACCCTGCAGCGCCCCAAGCCGGGCACCCTGCACCGCCTGCGGCCGACGGGACCCGCCAGCAGAGGGGAGCGGGGACCCTGCAGCGCCCCAAGCCGGGCACCCTGCACCGCCTGCGGCCGACGGGACCCGCCAGCAGAGGGGAGCGGGGACCCTGCAGCGCCCCAAGCCGGGCACCCTGCACCGCCTGCGGCCGACGGGACCCGCCAGCAGAGGGGAGCGGGGACCCGCCAGGAACCCAGAGACAGCGCCAGCGCCAGGAGAGCCTCGGTCCGGCCGCCGGGCGGGGAGACCCTCGGAGCGCCCAGCCCCGAGCGCGGCCAGGCGCGGAGAGCGGAGCCCGCCGGGACCCCGCGCCGGGCTGGCCGGTTTGCGGGGCGAGCGGAGAAGCAGAGGCTGAGCCGCGCTCCCAGCGCCTCTGCAGCCCGGCGATGCGGAGCGGAGCTCCCGGGGACTGGAGCCGATGAGCCGCGGAGCCGAGCCCCGCCGGATGTCGGGGAGAGCCGGCCGCCGCACGAGGTGTGAGGGAGCGGGGCGCTCCCAGGCGTAAGTGCCGCGGCCGCTCGGAGAGCCCCGGGCTGCGTGGGGCGGAGGCCCGGACCCAGGCCGGTAGATTTCATTTCCTTGAACTTTGTTTGGAAGCCGGGGCTGACGCTGCCTGCTGCTTCTCCGTGCCCGCCCCGCCCGAGCGCATCCCCGCTACGCGCCCCCACGCCCTGGCCACCTGCCCCTGCAAGATGTGAGCGCGGGGACGGCTCCCTGGGGACCCCGGCTCGCCCGCCGCTGCCTGCTGCAGGGACGCTGTGAGTTGGCTTTAAAAGACTTTGGGGCTATCGCTCGCTGCGGTTCCGAGCGCGCTCCTGGCGGAGCCGGTCCGCGTCGCGCACCGGGGCACGCGGGGCGCCATGCCCTACTGATCCCCAGAAGTATGTTTGGGCTGGAGCAGTTTGAGCCCCAGATCAGCAGCAGAAACGCCGGACAAGGCGAGAGAAACTTTAGCCAGGCCGGACTGACCATGGGCTCTCACTTCAAATCGCCAGCTTTCCACGCCGGGGGCCCCGCGGATCCGGCCATCAGCGCCCTGGGCGAGCCTCCCATCCTGGGCATGAACATGAACATGGCTGGGGAAGCGTACGGCTTCCATGCCCGGGGACACTCCGAGCTGCACGCAGGGGGGATGCAGGCTCAGCCGGTTCATGGCTTTTTCGGCAACCAGCAGCCTCACCACGGCCATCCCACCACCCACCACCCGCACCAGCATCACCCGCACTTCAGCGGCAACTTTGGGTCCGACCCCAGCGCCTCCTGCTTGCACGGAGGGCGGCTGATGAGCTACAGCAGCAGCGTGGGCAGCCAGCAAGCGTTTGCAGAGGGATATGAACATATGGCCGAGAACCAAGGGGGCGAGGGCTTTGGACAGCAGAGGTCAGGTAACATGCCCGATTTCCAGCACCATAACTCCAGCGCCTCTAACCACGCCGTGCCCGCGCCCTGCCTCCCACTGGATCAGTCTCCCAACCGGGCTGCCTCCTTCCATGGGCTTCCAGCCTCCAGCTCCTCGGATTCCCACAGCCTGGAGCAGAGGCGGCTTCCCAACCCGGGAGGCGTCGATTCTTTGGAATACAATTACGCCAGCGACGGCCCTTCAGGACACTTCGATTTGCCCGTGTTTTCTCCTTCCGAGTCGGAGGGGCAGCTTCCTCACTATGGCGCTGGCCGGCAAGTTCCTGGGGGTGGCAGTTTCCCTGGCACATCCGTTTTGCCCAGAGCACCGGGCCTGGTGGGGATGTCCAAAGTTCACCCGCAGCAGCAGCAGCAGCACGGCGTATTCTTCGACAGGTTTGGAGGTGCTCGTAAGATGTCTGTGGGCATGGAGCCTGGGGTTAACGCCAGGCATCCTCTAATGCAACAGCAGCCACAGGCCGGTTTACTGGCCAGACAAAACTCCTGTCCGCCAGCAATCCCCAGGCAACAGCAAACCGAGGCCAGCGCGCCCAACCCCAGCTTGCAGGACAATGGGCCCCTCCTGCAGAACCAGCACGCACAGTTTGAGTACCCTATTCACAGGCTGGAGAACAGGAATATGCACCCCTATCCCGACCCCGTGTTTAATATGCAGCCCCCTCCTCCGCAGCAGCCACCAAATCAAAGACTGCAGCATTTCGACGCCCCGTACATGAGCGTGGCCAAGAGGCCGAGGTTTGACTTCCCCAGCTCCCCCGCCGTCGACAGGTGCGCGGCCTGGAGTAACCCCCTGCACGGCGCCGGGATGGAAAACCACCTGTCGCCGTCCGCCTACCCCGGCCTGGCGGGCGAGTTCACGCCGCCGGTGCCCGAGAGCTTCGCCCCGGGCCCGCCGCTCCAGCACCCGGGCCCCGACCCGCAGGCCCTGCAGCAGCGCCAGAACGCCGCGCTCATGATCAAGCAGATGGCCTCCCGCAGCCAGCAGCAGAGACTCGGGCCCAGCCTGCAGCAGCTGGGGCACCACGGGGACCTCGGCCAGGGCGGCCTGGCGCACGCGGGCCCCGTCGGGACCATGCCGCAGCCCGGCTTCGAGCGCGACAGCGGCGGCCGCGGGCCCGGCTTCGAGCCGCCCGCCCCGCACCTGGCCCAGGACAGCGGCTGGTTCCCGGGGCCGCCCCCGCCGGGGGGGGAGCTGCTGCCGCCGCCGCCGCCCCCGCCCCCGCCGCGGCGCCTGGGCGGGCCCGCCGAGCCCGGCCCGCACGAGCTCAGCCTGGCGCCCGGCGGCTCCGGCCTGCTCTTCCGGCCGGCCGCGGGCGGGCTGGGGCTGGCGGGGGAAGGCCGCGGGCCGGCCCTGCACTCCCCGGGCGTCCACGCCCCGTTCGGCGCCGGCTTGGCCCCGCTGCCGTCCCCGGGCGCGGGCGGCGGCGGCGGCGTGGGGCTGCCCAGCGCGCCCGCCGAGCGCCGCCCGCCGGCCGACTTCGCCGCGCCCCCGCTGGGCGGCCCGGCGGCCTTCGGCTTCGGCGCCTCGGGCCGGCCGGCCCCGCCGCCCAGCGCCAGCGGCTCGCCCGGCGCCTTCCCGCCGCCCGAGTTCCCGCCGGCGCCGCGCGCCGCCGCCGCCAGCAAGCTGGGCGCGCTGTCGCTGGGCTCCTTCGCCAAGCCGGCCAAGGAGGCCGCGTTCGGGCAGAGCTGCCTGGCCGCGCTCTCCACCGCCTGCCAGAACATGATCGCCAGCCTGGGCGCGCCCAACCTGCACGTCACCTTCGCCAAGCGCGGCCCGCCCGAGGCCCGGCGCAAGCCCGGCCCGCCCGAGCCCGACGGCGGCGCCGCGCCCGGCCCCGCGCCCGGCCCGGACTTCTTCCCCGCCAAGGCCGCGCCCGAGGCCAGCCCCTCGCCCGGCTTCCCGCCCGAGGCCGCGCCGGGCGGCGAGGGCAAGGCGGCGGCGGCGGCGGCGGGCGGGCGCGGGCGGGGCCGGCGGAAGCGGGACAGCGGCCACGTCAGCCCGGGCGGCTTCTTCGACAAGTTCCCGCCGGCCGAGGGCGGCGGCGCGGCCAGCCCCGGCCCCGGCCCCGGCCCCGGCGCCCCGCCCGCCGCGCACGACCGGCCGCTGGCCTCGCCCTCCTGGGCCAAGGGCGGCGAGCGGCCGCGGGGCGAGCAGCCCGACCTCCTGGCCTCGCTGGACGGCGGCCTCCCGAGCGCCAGCAAGTCGGACGGCGGCTCCCCGCGCGGGGACTTCCCCGCCGAGCCCAGCCCCGCCTACGGCCACGAGGACGAGGTCTCCTCCAGCTCCGACGGCGGCCCGGCCAAGCCCCCGACGCGCAGCCCGCTGCTGGGCGGCTCCCCGCCGCAGGCGCTGCTGGGCGGCCAGAAGCCGCTGGCCCTGGGCCTGCTGGGCGGCCCGGGCCCGGCCCCGGACGGCTACGGGCTGGGCGGCGGCGGCGGCGGCCACCCGGGCACCCCGGGCCTGGAGCAGGTGCGCACCCCGGGCAGCAGCTCGGCGCAGGACGAGATCCACCCGCTGGAGATCCTGCAGGCGCAGATCCAGCTCCAGCGGCAGCAGTTCAGCATCTCCGAAGACCAGCCGCTGGGCATGAAGAGCAAAAAGGCCGAGTGCCCCAGCCAGAACGGGGAGGGCGAGTTGAACAGCTGTTGCTCGGATAGCGTCAAAGGTGCCATGAGCACGATAGACCTGGACTCCCTGATGGCAGAGCATAACTCTACCTGGTACATGCCTAGCGAGAAGTCCTTGATGGAGGGGCAGGAGGAGGACAAGCCTATGGCACCATGGGAGAAGTCGAAGCCCCAGAATCCCAGCAAAGAAGGTATCCATTTCTAGTCCCTTTCTGAGCATGAATTTAGGCTGGTGGCACGGGTTGCTCTCTTCAAAAGTTTGCCTAATCCTAATGCGTGGTGGGGACCTTCCTCCCGCTTGGCTTAGGGCCCGATAAGGGGAACAGGGCTGCTTGGGGTTCCCCTCCTGCCCGTGGCACTCCTTAGGCGGTGTGTGTTAAACTTGAGTCAGGTGGGCCGTCTGTCCTGCTGTTCTGCCGTTTTTCCACCATCCCGAGCAGGTCAGTTTCTAGTTAAAACACAACAGGCTTTCGGCACCCACTATTTCTAGAAGCACTGTTGAATATGGAAATGTAATGACCTAATCGGGGTTGGTAAAGAGGCGTTAGGATTGTCACCTCTCTCTGTCTGCAACACCCTAGATAAACTCCTGACTCTTGCGTAAGGACCTGCTAATAGGAAATGCATAGCTAACAGCAGTTTGCTTGGATTGTTGCTTTCCAAGACTAGGTTGGGCATCCCTTCATACACAAAGGAACAATTGTTCCGCTGTGAACTCGAAAGAGGAAAATATGTTTGGTCGGGAATTTAACAGGGGAGTTACCGGTAGGTTAGGTAGGTGATCAGTGACTTAGGGAACCTTTGCTGGTTTGGATGAATGGACTCCACAGGTCAGATTAGGAACAAAACACCGCCCCTCCCCTATAAACCTACACACTTAGAGCTTCATTGACTAAATAAATGGTGGCTCTTTGCTACTTAAAACAAACAGAACTCTTACTGTAGAGGAAGCAGACAATCGGTTTCTTTACAGCTTTTAGGATGATGGCTTTAAAATCGTAACTTGTTTGTGCCCATAACACTTTAATTCTAATTTCAATTAGGCAGTATTCTAAGCCATGTAATTTCTGTGTTAACATGGGTGAATTCAAGTATTTTTTTCATATTGGATTAATTAAGCAGGGAAAGTTTAAATATACATGGCAAGTGTTCAGATGGGGGCTCTCAGTTTAATTTGCAGAAATACATATATTGACAGAAGAGAACTTCCTGCTGTGGGAATGTTTACTTTATATATATATATATATATATATATATATTTCCCCCCTGTATTATAAAGGTTTTGGTGAATCCAGCAAAAACGTGTTTGGTGTCAATGTTACATAGTCTCTGTTTCTAGGTATTTTCCTGTTTATCTTTTAAAGATGTGGTGCTGAGCTAAGAAGTTTCTACCATTGTTAACATAAAGAAAATAAAATCAGACTCAGTGTTTGTCAATATAAAACCATGCTTAGTTGACAGATGTTTAATATCAACATTTAGTTTTCATTCTTGGTTTTCTTTATTATCTAGAGAGCATTATAATGCTAGGATGAAAAAAATACATGGGTGGAAAACAGTTTTAGTTATAAAAGCTCCTTAACAAAGATTTCAGATTTAATCATTTCCATTTTATCAAAGCCATTTTTTCTAAGCTCATTGATTTAAGGGGGGTGTGTGTTTGCGCACCCTTCCCCACATACTATATATGTAAAATTGTCTATATGTATGCACCTCTGCGTGTGTGTATTTTATATCATGTATACACATACATGTATCATGTATTTTATGTTGGTGATTCATTTTGCTAACGTTAGGCTGGTTCAGATCTATTTTCACGATCTCCTCTTAAGAACCATTTTTGTAGTACCCTTGATTGACTTTGGAATTTAGGTAAAGAGAGATGTTATTAAAATGAAAATGGAGTTTGGGTGGTTTGAAAACTCCATAACTTCATACTTCCAGTTCTGGTGGGCTTTCCTGCTTTCGTTTTCTGAAGCATGAATGCTGGCCCCCACTGTTTGTCTCTTTGTTCATGTTTAATGCCCAGCACTAGAGACTCTCATTTGAAGCCGGAGTGCTTAGCATGCACAGCAGACTCTAGGAAACGCATCAGCATTCTCTATGCTTCACCCAGGCAAGGACATAAATTGGTTTGTTTGGGGCCCTTCTTTCCATTTTTAAATGGAGTTGCACACAGCATCCTTCCTGGCCCCTTCTTTTTTATTGTTTCTTGTACACAACATCTAGATCTGACTGGATCAATAGCTAGTTAGCACAAATCACAGTTCCTGTCACTTCTACCTTGTCAGACATACACACGCTCATGCACACTCTAATTAAAAGCAGATTGGGGTAAAATGAAACTTAAGTTTTTTAGATTTTAATTTATTGGATTAAAAAAACCTAAGTGAAATATTTTTGGACTTTTTTTGTTACAGCTTGGCTTAATATTACAAGTTTTTCTTGTGTACATGTGACTCTGTGGCAGTGGGTTTTTTTTTTTTTGTTTGAGACAACTCCCCTACACACAGTTTGATGTTTTAAGAAATGGACTTGTTTGATAGTCACCAGTACTTTTAAGGAAATAACTCTTCCTTCTCATATAATGATAATCATAAATATTATTACAAGAGCCAGCTCATCACTCTTGTGCTGGTGTTCCTGGAAGGAAAACTAGGTTACTTGTATTCCTGTATAAGGATAAGTTTTAGTACTTAAACCTCTTAACATAAAATAAGATATTGATCTAACTCTATAACACTGCATAGATACATTCATTTCGATTTCCATTTTTACCCCTTGGAAGGTTTAAGTGGACCAATTCTTCAAATGAGACAAGTGATATAGATAAGTAGAGAATTAACTTTAATTGTTCTTTGAAATGATAGGAGGCAAAGTAGATGAGTTCTTTTTTTTCTGTCACAAAATAAGAATGATTATATTTTTAATTAAATCATATCCTTACGTGCTTGAAGTTGTGTTTAAGAAAGGGGTTTTATTAATCATGTGACTGAAGTTCAGGAAACCCATTTTTAGTCAACTGGAATTTGCCTAAAACAATGTAGGTTTCTAAGTATTTGCAGTTGTGCATATACAGAAAATGTATGTAGGTTTCAAACATCACTACTCAGGATCCACACATTAGTAATACTTAGTACAGTGTGAAAGGTTATAAGTTCATTAAAGCATTTAATTGTTTTATACTATTAAAATACTTGTATTTCTGAAGTATAGCGTAACCTCCCTAACAAATATTTTGATTTTTTTATTTTAAGTTATACTCACTGGGGTCAGAAAGAACCTCTTCTGTTTTGTACATAACACACAACTACTGTGACATGCATTGATTCTTCTATGGACTTCTTTTGAAGGTTATAAATAGGGTGAATGGAGAAGTTCTAACTCATGGAGCACTGAAGTCAGCATTTCATGTTCTTGAGGCCGTTCTCCAAAGTGTGTGTGGTTTTTGTGTTTTTAAGTTTAGTTAGTTCTACTGTGACTACAGGAGCTTTGTTTGTTCAAGTATTTTCTGTCTGTAGAAGGCAACTCTTTAAATATTCAGTTAATACCCACACTAATGGAAGAAACAACTTGTCTAAATAATTGTTGCAGTGACAACAGACTCTTCTTTGCTGATGCTCTGTAGTTTTTTGATAGTGGTACTAGAATGAGTGTTTGTGTGAGTAGTGAATTTAGGGATAGATGACCATAGATAACACATGCATGTGTACACACATATATACAGCCTGTTTGACATTTTGTGTTTATATATTTGGAAGTTTCATCCTATTAAGATATTATCTTTATTAAGTGTCCTCTTCAGTTAGGAATATTTCCGGTATTAAGTTTTTTGTACTAAAATAACCTTTTTTGAGGTGAATAGTAGGATTTTCCATAAAGCTTAATAGAATTTTATGTCTTCTCTGTGCTATCCACCCGGGATCTAGTGTTGAGGGATGTTAAAATTGTGTCTGTAGAAATACTGATGACTCTTAAAACCCTAGATAAGTGTAATTAGGAAGAGCCAGACCAAAATCACTTGCAAAGCCCAGGATGAATTGAGTATGTTTCATTTTACCTAATTTGACTAAATGAGGAAAACTTTTTACTCCAATGGAGTTTTGGTTAGTACATTCTGGGAGGCCAATAGTTAAGTTCTTGGTTTTTGTTCCTCCCCACCCCCACCATTGAAATTTCTAAGGTCCATATCGATGCCTTCACTTGACATTTGCACCACAGGAATATGTAACCTAAAACCACACCGGTGTTAATCAGGGAAAATGAAAATAGATGTGGTTACCCTTTGTGGCTCTTACATTGGTGGTTGCCCATTTTCATTTCCAAGTCCAGCTCGGTACGTTTAATTTCTAACCTTTAGGTTCTTAAATATTTCATAGCAGTAATAAACTTGTCTTTGGAACAAGCCAACAGACATAAAATGCTAACCAAGCAAACTATTTAAAACTGTACATTTCTACAGCATATTAAAAAAGGACTTAGGTTCTTTCTAGATACGGCTGTTAGTCCTTGTCAGATTTTCTTTTAGGTCCCAATACATTCTTTGGTGAGTTTTATTTTAGTAAGCTGCTGACTTATTTAAGAGATTTTACCAAGGGAAATAGATTTGTTTACTAAGACGGAATTTGTCAAATTTCTTGTGCGGCCTTTCAAATGCTGAAATAACATTAAAAGCAACATATGATTTGAAATTGACTTATACTGTAATAAGGACTATAGGAAATGAGTTAACACTGACTAAACTTACTTTATAGCAGTGAAACTATGATTCCTGATGCTATTTTGTTTGCTTGATAGAGGTATTTAAACTTCCATGAGGAATTTTAAGTTACCAGAAATGCAATTATCTTTGCCAAGAAGTTATGCGATATACTCTGCAGATATGAAATATACATCTTTAATAAATGATCTGGGTTAGCTGGCTGATTTATGGGGAGAGACTACTCCCACTGCAGATTGCAATGAAGATTTCATTGTGCATTTAGATTTGGATTTAATATGATCTCTTAAACTCTTCTGATCTCTAAAAATCTAGCAAGGTCGCTCCTGACTGATTTGGCTTCATTTGAATGACAATAGCACTATTTCATTTACTCTGACCAACCATTAGCTTTGCAGTATAATTTTATAGAAAAATGTTCCTGTTCAGAAGCACTTGCTTCTGTTTTATATACTATTAGAGATAAAATATTTGCAGCTTTATATGCCAAATATCAGACGAGACTGGGAATAAGGGTAAGATTTTTAGTATCAATTTCTATAACTATTTTAAAATACTGAAATATTTAATGCAGGAAGTATGTGGATTTATTGGCTTCAGTAACTGTTGTACTTGTCTGTATTTTTCTTAGTCTTGCATTTCTTTTTCTTTAGATTTTTCAGTCCAGAGTAATAGATGATTGGCATGAATTCAGATTTGGCTTGCAGTGTTAGTAGACTCATTTTTTTTGGTAACAGATTCTGTTATTTTCTAATGACCTATTTGGTTGTGGGATTGCCTGTAACAGGAATATTATTTAAACTCTGTGTGTGTGTGTGTGTGTGTGTGTGTGTGTGTGTGTGTGTGAGAGAGAGATGGAAAGATCGATATATTTAGAATACCCATGGTCTCTTCAAATTGTCACATACAGTGTTAAAGGAACTGGGTGAAACTAGAGGTATAGGTCAAGCAGAGATTTATTCTGATCTGTGATTCTGTTGCACTATGTTCCTTTTTTAATTTTGTATGTGTACTACATGTCTTTCTAACAAATGATCTAGTAGTGTTTGAACCATTTATTATAAAATAGTAATTCCATTTTTTGTAAGACTCTTAAGACATCTTGTTCCGTTGTTACTTCTACCCAACAAATTCTGATTTTTGTAAGGCATTGAACAAAGGAGTGATTAAAAATAAACAGGCTTCCGATGATTGTAACAATTAAATCACAGGCTCTGCAGTCCTCTGGAGAATGGAAGGGTTTTGATACAGCAAAATGCTTTTTTATATATTCATATAAAATTGTAGTACTAGACAAATGTGCATTATTTAGTATTTATATATGTGTGTGTTAATGTGCATCTCTGTGTGAAATATGTATGTATATAGTGTGTGTGTGCGTGTGTGTGTGTAATACTGGCTTAGTCAGAACCTGATTATATCAAAGTATGAATTTCTGCATATCCTGCAGGCTGGCTTTATTGTCTTTTTAAAGAGAAGTTTCATGTTGTTCAGTATTTACATTTTTCATTTAAAAAAAAGGGTCTGACATCTCCAAAACAGTTGTTACTTGATTCTAACGTATTTAAAATATCTAGAGTAAGAGGTTAATTCTTGGGCAGTGGAATTGTCACCTGTCTTGTAACTACTGTAAAGTATATCCTTTTCCATATTTTCAGGCTGGAATGCTTTCTGTGCGATAATGATTTAGATAATCTATGTCAATTTCAGAATACCAATCTGTAGTGGGAATCTAATTCAACCAGTAGCAATCATTCCATCAGTTTGTTTTGGCTTTTTTTCTTTTTAAAGGAAGTCCTTGTATTTTAAAGAAATACAATGTTTGAGGGTTTTTATTTATTTATTTATTAAAGTAAGACTAATTGAGATTCACTTACTTCAGGGAGACTTTTAAAAGATACACCTTTTGATTAGGGATGTACTTCGAACATGATGATTTAGTAGTTCTCGTTTTCTTAGTCTGTATTTTATACTGAGGCTTTTAATTTTGAGATCAGTGACACAGCAGTAGATATCTTATCAGAATTAACATTGAAGATGCTATCACTTTGTCTAAGAAATATGAAATCCAAGCTGACTCTTCTTGCCATAGTTAAATAGTCCAATTCTTAGTTTTGATTTAAAATGGATGTTAAACAGAATTTTCCTCAATATTTTGTAGCTGGATCCCACACTTGGCCCATGTTGATAATCCTAATAATTTAGACAAAAATTTTGTAGTTGGCTGTTCTATCTTCCTGAGACACTTAAGCCATCTTTTCTGTTGAAATGTTGATAATTAGTAATGTAAAAACAACTGTTTTCTTTCCTTTTGCGGAAGAACACCACAAAGAAGTTTCTTGCAAATGTGAAGTATGTTTAAGGATTATATGCAAGAGTTGCAAAGTTAAATACCTTTTAAATGTAAGGCTGCGAATTTAACAGCTGGAGGTCTAATCCATTAATTTTAACAAGATGACTTTCTTAATACTTCAAAGAGAACATTTTAGATGATACTGGATTGCGAAAAAAAAAATTCCGCAAAACATCCAGTCTTTGTTTCACTCTTCTGCTTTCAAATGACAAAAGCCCACTTATGCGAGGAAGGCATTAATGTGTTCCTTAATTGGCGTAATCAGTTGAGTTTTTTTTAACTGCACTTGGTCAGTGTTGCACTAAATATATGTTTAAAAAAAAGAGAGCCATTTGTTTTATTAGTCTTTTTCTCACACTTAATTTCATTTATCTGTAACAGTGCAGGGTTTGGTTTAGGAGACGTAGAATTTGTGTTGTGTTCAACAGCGAAGGATAATGAGTTTGTATCTCTTCAGGGTTTAAGTGTATAGTGTAGCCCTTTTAGATCGGAGCAGTGCTAATCCAAATACTGTCATTTCCAAAGAAAGTTTTCTCTTGAATCTGTTACTGTTTAATATAGTCAGCATAAGCGAATCTTATAAAACTATTTCATTCCCAAAGGTGCACACTGCATTGGTTACTAGTAGTTACTGAAAACAAGACATTTCTTGTCTTTGTGTGTTTAACTTTTACTGGAAGCATCATTCATGTGTGCTAATAAAATTTTTGCAAATTTGTCTTTATTTCTGTATAGTATTTTAACAAAAAATGCAGTGCACGAAGTTGTAGTGTCTAGATTTCTATTAGGTTTTGAGGTTTGTCTGAAGAAGCCTACTCTGGCTCGGTATGCAGAAATCTGGTCATGTTTAAGTGCTCCAATGATAGATTTTGCATTAAAGTAAATATAGTTCATTTGAGATTAAATGCAAAAATAACAAATGTACAAGCCCTAAAGAATTCTGCTGGTGCCTCACTGCAGAATGTTTTATTAGACATTGCACTTACCATCTTTTCCCTGTAAGCTAGTTTACTTGAACTTTTGTGCATTTGATTTATTTTATCTTGCTATGTACAGTGTTTGAAGCACCTGAAAAATTAGATGATGTGAAATGAGTTACAAGCTAATTCCCCCCCCCCTTTGTTTGGCTACTTCTTGGTCATTTTCCCAGGAAAGCATTTAATCATTCAGTTGTTTTGAAATGGCATTTTTATATGGTAAAATAATGTTTTAAAATTAAGGCCAATAGTCATGAAATATTTTAGAGTTTGTATTGCTAATGAAAAGATTATACTAAGGGTGAAGAAGGGCTGATCCCAAGAAATATGCTGCTTTTTAAATTAAAAATGAAACAAATATAAAACAACTTTTTGGTTTAGAATCCAGACTTTTAATTCAATGAATGAGGCAAAATGCCCCCCCCCAATGTAATTGTGAAGATTTAATACCTTTTATATTTTCTCTTAGAATTAGTTCTTTGGTGAAAGTGCAACATGAGGAAGTTGATGCATTCTCTCTCTCTCTCTCTCTCTCTCACCTAAGGATTATAATTATCTGGTTAGAATCTTAGGGATTTGCATTTTTTTCCCCCAGAAAAGCTCTCATTTGCATTTTTACATCATCTCCCATTTCAGTGACATTTTGTGCCTTTTGGTGTTGTGTGTGAGAAATGAGAGAAAGGGAAGGATGGGAGTAATTGAAGGAAATTCTAAAAAGTAAAATAAAAATGCACTGTAACCACTTAACTGCTTCTGGAGAGACTATGCTGCATGTGTTCTACTATGCACTGTTCTGGATGCAACTTTTATTGTCTAGGCTACACCAGCCAGAGTGAACAGAAAATATGTATGTGGGTAGTCAGTCTCTTGGCTAGATGGCACAGTTGATCAATTCATTACCATTTGGCTTGTGGTGACTTGAGTTTATAATTGCTTTTGATCATAATGGAATCTATTTTAAAAAGGTTTCCACTCTATTATTATTTAAAATAATTTTTAGAGAGCTATAAATTGACATGGGCACTTCATAGTGCCCTTTTCAAACTTAAGAGCTCTTCCCCACCCTGAATGATTTACAGCCCCAGTAAGAGAAGATAGTCAAATCCAACACAAGAGAAGATACTGGGTAGTCCATAGTGTGCAGGCAGCCATGTGACAAAATGACCACACAGAACCAATTTAATTATTGCATGGTACAGAGCAGCCAAACATCTTTAACTTGGACGAAACATGACCAACCTTGTACTCCTGTTTTGAAAACAAAATGAAAGCAATGTTCTGGAAAGCAAAATAGTTCCAATCAGTATGAGGACTTCTGTGCTGTAATGGCCTTCCCCACCCCTAAATATAGACACATGGTGCTCTTTTTATGATCACTGGAGCAGCCAGCACACCATCTTTCTGTGCTCTTCTCATATAATTCCTTAGCTTTAGCAGCAGAGGAAAAACAGGACCACTTGAAATACAATTAAGACTGGGATGGCTGTTTTGAGATAGGAAAGATTACAGAAGAACAGGCAGAAGCAAAATCCTTCATATTTTTTGTTCCAGTCAAGGGAGAGTTTCAGAACATCAACTTTTAGTTAATTCTAGCTGTCAAAAAATGGGTATCGGTTATCTGGATTTCTGACTGCTGAGAGATGGAGGCAATGAACATGTAAAAAGTTACAAAACTGAAACCTAAAGAACCCCCCAAATCCTTGGAGTTAATCACAGTTTTAACTTCTCTGTGCACATAATTGTATCAAATGTTCTAGATAAAGAAAGGTGTTTAGTGGACACATCATTCTAATACACTTCATTGGTTTTGCTTTCTTGGACTGATGGACATCCAAGAAATGACACATGCATGTTTTCAGAAATGAAGAGTGTAGCTTGGTGCTCTTACTTGGACTGGGTCTCAGATATCCACTATTGGAGGAAAGATTTGTCGTTAGTTCTAGTTCTGAATTTTTTGCCATTGGCAAATGGAAATATAATTTGACCTAGCTTTGTTGCCAAAATAGAAGCCAAGATTCACAGCACTAGCTGCTGACAGATCTGTTGCTTTTATAATTTGTTTGTGTTTTCTTGAGAGAGCGATTACTTTCTAGTTCAAATAATTACCCAAAGCCTCTCACATTTGGATAATTTATTTTAAACCTCTTTATACAAATGACTTTCAGATATTTTCCATCACAGAAAGAGTAGGTTGAAAATGTCTTCCTTGAATCAGACAGATACGAACTTCAAGAACTGGAAAAACATGCAGTTGGAGAGATGGTGATACAATGACATTTTTATGTCTACCTATTAAGCATAATGGAGGGTTGGTTGCTGGCCCTAAATTTGGAACGGTCTTTATCTAAACCCTTAAAACAGAAATAGTTTCCTGTAATTACTGTATTGCAGGGAGGACTACAGCTAGGTAAATGGGATAAAAACTGTTACCTGTCCAATTGTATCAGCCATAATTACTGTATTTCTGAACTTCTGTTTTCAGAGATAAAATTTATTGCTATGGTTGTCAAAAATAAGTAGGTTAAAAAGACGCAGAGATGAGGAATATCAAATGAATAATGCTCAGAAAATGGTTTAGTCTTACCTCTATTTTTTGGTGATTATTACTTTATCTCAAAGGTTTAGGATCAAATGTTCTTGTTTTTTTTTAAATACGTGCACACTGGATTGTTTTTATGTTGGTCAAATTTAGGATACTGAGTTATAGAATTTAGAACTGAGGATCTTTTGTCAGTTTCATGTTAATATCTAATCCTGTTGTTCAGGCAAAGCCTAATTAAAAAGGCCTGTTCAGTTCTGGGTTCTGTTTTTACTTTTTGATGGAGCGTATTTCTGCTGCTTGTTGTATGTGGATAAGGCCACAACATTAGGACAGTGATCATTTGCTTGAAATTGTTTAGATTATATTCGTTTTCAGATTGAAGGAACCCTAGTTTTAATGGGAGAGGAGCAATTGTTTATAATAATTAAAATAGTTTTCCGTGTCCTACATTTCGTTTTGTCTTTGTACATAGCGGTAACGCTGGATTCCGAACTTACCACAGCAAGAAAAAATCCTGTATAATTTCAAAGTGGTAATGCCACTTGATTGTGGTATTTGATCATATTAGGCGCATATATTCAATCAAACAGTAGCTGTTCCTACTTCAGGTCTGAAAAAGGAACCAGAAAGAATTGCTTTAAAATTCTGTAAAGCAGGTTTGGTGTGTTTCTCCTTTCCCCTCCCTATCACCTTGCAAAATGTACTTTACTTCTCTCCCGCGGCGCCCCCCCCCCACCCCCCCCCCCCCGCATGGAATAGATTTTAAAGGGTTTTCTTTTTAATGGTTTTTGACGACTGCTCTTGCTTTCAATAGTGATCTGGCCCAAATAAAAATGGCGAGGAGTGCCCATTACTGAGCTGCAAAAGAATGGGTTATGCCGAAAAACCATTTAGATAAAAATGTAATTTTCCCTTCCACATTCAGTGCTAAGAATTAATAGTACATTCTTCTTAAGTGGGCACTTTTATATTATATTTTTGCCTTTAATGAAATTCTTTCCTAAACAGGAATGTTTCATTTAAAACTTGATCTCTTTATCCCTTCAGAACTGGTGCCCCAGATTTTTCAGCAATTTTTTTCTCTAGTTAAATCCTGCTGAAAAGTATCCTGGAATTTTGTTGAAACTCTTTTTATGTTGGGTCCAAAGGTGTATGATTCAAATATTAGCACAGTTTGATTCTTCCTTGCTTCTTCAGGAACTAAGTTACTTTGCATTTCGTATGTATGAAATTTTGTATCTTCATTTGTGCCTTTTGATTGATTGATCTGAATGTCAATTGTGTTCTTACCGGCTTTGTTAGGCGCACTCAGCCCCTGGCCAGAAAGCAGTGAAGACACCAATTTGTCACTTACTCGTTTTTCCAAGGAATACTACAAAAGAGGAAATACGAAAGTCAAAGCTTAGATGGTTTACTTTGTGGTCACTACCTAGTTTATTTGTATGTGCGTATTGGATAATAATCCATTTTAATAAATCTTGAGCACTGAAGGTTCACTTAAATGCAGCATTATACTATGAGTGCATTGTTTTGTGAAAATAATACCCAGAACAATTTCTTTAAATGTCTTAAGAATCTTCAAAATGATTTTAACAAACAGTTTTCTCTTGAAATAAAGAAATAATGGAAAAGAAGGAAATCATTGGCTAGAGTAATGGGAGAAACTCTGGTGGAAAGCCCCATTGAAAGAATCACTCTGTCAAAGAGTGCTTCTGAGGAACCTGTCTGTCTTCACTTTTGTAGTGTTTACTGTTTGGCTGGTCTGTTGCTGCTCTTGCTTTCTCGTTATTAAAGTAGCACAAGGCCAGTGTCCCCATAAAGGATTGTTGTAGTGGCTTTTGTGCCAAGTAGATCAGTGCAGTACATCCCACTAGTATTTCTGGTCACTAGCCTGTGAGGCATGGCTGAGAGTAGTAAAATCTGTGCCGGATTAGTCTCAGTTGGACACGATGACAGAAGATTTTATGCAGTTTGGAGGTGTGCATGCATGCACACATACCCACACCCCCCAATTTTGGGTGACAGTAATTCTTTTCCTCTACTTGCACTTGCTGTTTTCTTTTTAGGGCATTTATGTCACTACCAGACCCTGATGTGCTGCTGTCATTGACTCTGGCTTCATGCGGTCATGGGTCATTAGCTAGTGTATGTGAAAGCCAAGATATTTTTTCTTCCCTGTGACAGCTTTTCCTTGGATTAGAAGGAACAGTTCCCTGATATGAGTGAGTAATGGTCATTCTTCCATTGATGTAGGTATTCATAAGACAAGCAAGCACATTTGGGTTATAATAGCTTTCCGGCAACCATGCAATAGTCATAAATAACCAGTCTCAGGCAATAGAAAATTAGACCTTTATAGTAATGCTTTTAACATTTTCTTTTTTTAATAAAGGTGGTTGAATATCACAATAGAGAACAAAATTATATTTTAGGAGTGGGACTAATGGAAAAAGCCCCCTGCTTCAAGCAGATTTTCACTGCTCACACTTACATAGAAAAAAGCATTTAATTAAAAACTTGTTTGGCAATGTTCTGATGAATATTATTAACACACAGTCTATATTTAACAAATATTCATGATGATTAAAAAAAGAACAGGAGTAAATATACCTCAACTTCTCACAAAATAAAAATCTACATAAGCAATATCTTTTAGACAGCCTCGGAATATCTGTTGGGAGAAGCGTGTCTTCAGGTGTCTTTCTTTACTGCAAATTGTTTTTCTTACGATACATTAAATACAGCAAAAGAGACTTCCTTATTTTGCAGCGCACAGGCCTCTGAAATATTTCAGTACTAGGCTTATAAACCAACAGCAGACTTAATGTCCATAATACTGCTTAGAAAATACATCTATCTGCAAATTTTATAAGAACTAGCAGTTCTGTTGCAGTGGACCCGCAATTGGGGTCTTTATTAACTTCCCTGGCCTTGCCCACTGGTGGGCTTCAGTTCAGTTGCTCTTCCATCTATATTCAAACGGTCTGATCCTGTTCCCATTTAGGTCAATGGCAGAACTCTCTTTGACTCTAGTATTATAGGATCGGATGCAAAGAGAAGAGGAGGTGGGATCCTGTTTGTTCAAATCTATTAGTCTTTTAAAATTTTTATTTTAATTTACAGTTATTCCTCAATTGCTTAAACATATTCAGAATAGCCTTGAGCATGCATCCGACGAAGTGAGCTGTAGCTCACGAAAGCTTATGCTCGAATAAATTGGTTAGTCTCTAAGGTGCCACAAGTACTCCTTTTCTTTTTGCGAATACAGACTAACACAGCTGCTACTCTGAAACTTGAGCATTTGTTATCTGATTTATTTTAGTTTCTTAATAGTAAAAATGTGCATAGTCTGCAACTGGGCATATCTCACAGACAAAAGAATAAATGTTGCAGTTTTGGTGACAACTGAAGAACCCTAAGCAGAAGCAACTGCCAAAGCTTGACAAAAATGTAATGTTTCTTTCTTGAGGTGACAACAGTGCTTTATTCAAAACCTTACATTTGTCTTCAAACACGTGGGGGAGAGAAATTCTATTCACTAAAAATAAATAATTTTTTAAAATCCTCCCTGTATATAAACAGTATATTCCAAGAGTCTCCTCCCCCCCAAGACTCTTGCTTTACCATCTGAAAAAAGGTAGAAATCAGAATACTGTGGGTTAATCTATTTGACAGACTACTATTTGGTAGACCTAATTTGCAAAGAATAAACTATTTGTTGAACAGTCGTCCCCCCCCATTTGCATATTAATAGTAAAGAGATAAAACTCTTCAATTAAATATTCAAAATTTCTTCAGCAAATAATTGTTGGTTTGTAGATTGTGAATTTGCAAGTATTTGTGATTTTCAATTAGTGTTCAGTCTTGGTTAGCTATGTAAATCACTTAGCATTGTTTGTTCTTTGACTGGAGGATTTATGTCCCTAACCAACATGCTAGTTGCAAATTATATTCGTGTGTGTGGAAAATCTAACTAGTCAAAAGCATGATTTGCAAATTGTAAATATTGCAATCTATGAAAAGAAAAATACTACATAATTTAGATAATTTACCAGCACAACTTGAGGTACAGATTATATGTGCAATTGTATAATTTCCAGTTTCATTCATTTTGTGTGATTCATGTAGCCAGTCCAGTGCAGATTACAAATCATGGATTTTGCAATCAAATATGTAGTTCACTGAAAGCAAATTTTGAGAACTTAAGCTTTTTAGTTTAACATTTGCTCTTTGCAAGTGTTGTGATAATGAAGCATGAGCTCTAGAATGTTGTGGAAAATGAAAATAAAAAGGTCACAAAAATGATTGAATCAAAATAATTTAAATTTAAACGTATTTGTGAATAACTATTCCCGATGTTTGCTCAACTCTAGTATAGTGTAGTATAGAGCGTATGTTATATCTGAACTATCCCAAAACATGCTATTATTAGTGAATATTTATATTATCTTAGTGGTCTGAGGTATTGATATTGGGGGTCCCATTGTGCTAGCTAGCATATAAACACACACAAATATGCAGTTCCCGAATATGCAGACTCTAAACATGCAGTAAATATCATTGCATAGCTCTGTTCTTCCCCCTGCTCCATTCCCTAAAACAGTGGTTCTAGGATTTGTGCAGTCACCTTGTTGTTGCAAAATGTCATATTTTACGTTTCCTTATCTTCTAGATTTTAGTGCATTTTCCCCCACTTTTTGGCTAACTCTAGTACTTAGAACTAGTGTGCTTTGCAGTCTTGTCAGTCACCTGCTTGCCCTTTGAGAATGATGCATGCAAGCACACACACCTGCCAGGAACTGTAGTCTGCATTCAAATGAGGTTTTGATGTTTTTTTGTTTGTTGGGGTTTTTTTGTTTTTTGTTTTTGTTTTTTAAAGGGTAACTACATGGCTCAAAGGATTGGGTATGGGCTACGGGACCTTTCCCCTTTAGATCACCAGGTCAACTCCAGCCCAGGTCAGTAGTGACCAAAGTCATTTCCATCTGAATCATGTTTGTTGACTTATGTGAAATGTGTTGGTGGTCTGTCTCCTCTTTAATGGACAAGTGTGCACATCACAAAGCCACTACGGTGATGGGCATTAACAGACACTCCTGTTGGCAGTCTCAGCAGAGAGGCCAAAGACTGAATGGGCCAAGAAGTCTGAACTCCCCTCTACTAGCTGTCCCTCCAGGTCAGGGGTGAGTTAAACTGGTGAGGAAGGGTTTTGAGAAGCTTGTCTGTTGTGTGATGTTCCCTGTTTCATGGCTTGAAATCTGGCCTCCTGAACGAACGTGAAATTTATATTAAAAATAAACAGAACAGTGTTTTAAAACTAGGCTTGGAAGGATTAGTGAATGAATATCAATGTAATTGTACACACGCAGACTGACAAAATATTTCTGTGATCATCAAAATTTACAGATAGGCAAAGTAAGAAAAATGTGTGTGAGAAGTTCAGAGTTTGTTTTAAGGCTATTTATTTTGACCCTCCCATTGTCTGATTCCCTATAATTTCCTGCAAATGTAAAATTTTAAGTAAATAACAATAGACAAAAATCTTTAAACCCATAATTTTGAACTGAAAAATTACATTGCTAAAAATAAAACAAAGCTTAAAAATAAATGTTGATATTATCTGTTGAAATTATAAAATATAAATCGAATTTTGCCAAGCCTATTTAAAATCAAGGTAGGGGCAACAAACGATCTGAAGCCATAAGAAAACTCTTTAAGAATATTCTGTTAAGCCTTCAGGCAGGAACTGGAGTATGAAGTTTCAGCTCAGTGCAAATAAAAATTGCCAGGGTCTGTGATTGTTCCAGGTCCTTTGGCTCCATGAATGAGGGTGGAGCCAATAGGGTGGTGGTATGGGTAGGCAGAGCAGTGAAAACTGGAAGGTACTCTGAGTACATTAGGGCTAGACCCACTAGTGCCCGAACTATAACCTCTTTAGAAACAGGCTTTCTAATAAAAATGGCCAGGAATCCAGAGCCTGCATGGGGCCTGTGGCATCGCAGCGTGTCTGATGACAATTCTGTATTTGCATATTTTTATTAGGTCAGAGTAAAAATGCATCTGCTTAATATGAGTTTTGCTGCTTAGGTTTAAATACAATTAAATCTGAAAATAATCCTTTAATTAGGGCTTGCCTATTAAATCTCGTTTGGTAAATTCTTTATCTTTAAATCCTGGTAAGGTTTTTAAGCAGGGATTTTTGTTCCCTAAGGTTCTTCAAACACTAAAAAGAACCCACTGTGTCTTTATACTCTTATATCGCCAGAACCTCCCTTACGAAGGAGAACGGGGGAAAGGGGCCCTTTCAGGATTAATTAAACAAACATCTAGCCAGGCATGCTTCAGGTTTTTACCACTAAATGTCTGCCCCTCACCCAAGTCAGTTGCTGATTATTATTATTTTATTATTTAATCACAGCCATTAAAGGAAATTTGAGAGAGATCCCTGTTCTCCTCCTCCGGTGCTCCTCTATCTATCTGCACAGCCTGTTTGTTTGTGTATGCCTAAGTTTGTACGCCAGTGAGAAGCAGAGTGGAAATGTCAGGGGTCAGACTGCAGGCAGGCAGGGGAGCAATCAGGGCGGCTTCAGCTGCAGTCTGAGTTTCTGAGAAATCGGAGATGTGTTCCAGAAAAGGTTAACTCTTTCCAGCACTGCTGCCTCTCTGCTCAAGGAGAACTGAAGAATGCGTATAGTAGCAATGATCTGACTCAAACTAGTTTATCATTAGATTTTGAGTTGCTTTTATGTCTCTCTCTGATGTCCACAAGGGTACAAACGGACTTTTTTTTTTACAGACTTCCCATCTAATTTATGTTGAGTATATCAGCTTTTTTTCAGGCCTCTTGCCTCAGTCAGTAGGCCTAAGAATTTGCCTACTTTGACAGCATTGTATCTGGAGGATATGTCTGCATGGATCCTGGCATCTAAGAAGGAGTTGTGCTGGCTTCAGTGTTATACAGTGATGCGTAAACAACTGACTGGTTACTCAGTGGAGTCCTTCAAACATTCTGATTGGATGAACCACAGTGTCCCACCTCTGCACCGTCCCATTTGCCGGGAAAGGAATATTTTAGCCCCACTGCTCTTTTGTTATGTTGAGTCAACACCATGTTTTACACAGCACAGGTTGTCTGTAAATTCCCTCGAGTGAAATCCGAGCTACACTGAGGTCGATGGGAGTTTTGCCATTGATCAGTGGGGCCAGGATTTTACCCCCATATTAAATAGCCTTCATGATTTCACTCAGACCCATGTGTTGGTCTTGTGGTTGCTTGGTTGTAATAGAATTGGCAGTCCTGGGGTGACAGACTGGATTAAGTTCTACTATATCTTTCTTCTTACGCTGCTCTGACAAAGTCAGGAGCCACAAACAATACAGTACAGGAGCAAGTCCAAATGGTGGCACTGTGGGGTGTCACATACTCTTCCTAAAATGGATTATAGGCAGAGACCTCATTATACTGATTCTGATGATGTTGGCCCCAGACTTTAAACTTTGTGTACACGTGGTTTGAGTGCGCTTGTTTGCACGTGCATACTTTGCGGACCAGAAAGGATGTTAAGTTGGCAGATGTTAGCATAGAACTACAAATTGCATTTACAAGGGTAGGCTATTTTCTTTGCTCTAAAACACACAGTCACTTTTGAAAGTAATTATGAATATGCCAAAGCAATACGCTCCACTGTAGCTTTTCAGAGTTAATTGTATCATTCATACAACAGCTAGGACAGTCATGCTACAGCTCCACTTCTAATGGCTCCCTGCTATGCCTAGACTGGGTGTGATGAATTGGGAATATGTCTGTACAATTTATGAATTTTATGAATTATGAACTTGGTGTCCCTGTGTCAGGCTGCAAATTCCATTTTGAATGTGCAGCCTGTTGCCTTCTCTATGGTCTGTTTGCCTCTGTGTTGGGCTGGAACTCCAAAGGCTGGTGGCAAAAGAGTGACAGAGAATAGTTGATGTTAAGTACCCTGTTGTTGAAATCTAGTCACTTGAGACAAAAAGTCTGGTCCTTGCCCAGAAGAAGTGGTTGCGGGAGGAGGAGATGGGTGTTGGCTTGGCAACAGTGCCCCTGGCAGGGGTCTGTGCTCAAATGGGGAAGCTGGCAAGAGGGAACATCACCTGACACAGGGTGGTTTTAAAATTGCAGGCTCTGCTTGGGGGCCTTCTCTCTTGGCACTTGCCGTGTGCCAGCCTGCCTGAGGGAGGGGGCACCCTAACTGCTGGGACACAAGTGATCCATAAGCATTCCCAAGAGAAGGGTGAGCTAATGAGGGGCATTGTGGTTTCAGAGTTTTGTTTTGTATGGTCTGTACTCTCCTGTACTTTTCTGTGATGAAGGATAAAAAAGCGCAAATGTGTTAGACTCTGTGCCAAGTTCACTGACTGCATTACAGCTCCTGCGTGCCCCTGAGAGAGTTAAACGGTAAACCAGACGCTTCACACCTTTGGGGTGGAGCTCTGGAAGTGGGTGTGCTTAAGTAACTGGAGTATGTCCGGGTTCAGTGCTGATCCGGGGTCCTAGAGCAGATGGCTGAGCTCCATTTCTGAGAATGGGTGACAGACTGAGAGTCAATGCCCAGGGAATATGCCAGAGAGGCCAAGGGAGGAACCAGGGCTGCAGCCTGCTGAGGCTCTGGAAGCTTAATACGCCCCAGGGGAAGCAGATTACAGAGTCTTGGACTCTGCTCACAGAGTCCAACATACACCCTCCTCATGGGTGACCGGCTGAGAGCTCTCTCTAGAATCTGTGACACTGGGGTTTAGCAACACCTGGGGTGATGCAGGTGCCATTCCCCAGTGTATATTTGGAGACCTGAGTATGCTGAGGTGGGTTGAAAAAGTGATGTGTCTCTCACTTTTAAAGTTGTTTACACATAGTATTTGCTTTAAAATTCCCCCTCGTGTTAGTTTGTTTAATGAAAGTTGTGCCACTTGGCTAAACCTTGGGGAGTATGTATCAGCAGTGTGGGAAATGAGGTGGGGTTCAACCACTAGGAGTAGGGTGATCATAGTAGAAACCCCAACCCTTCAAATGCAGTGGGGTAGTTAGTCTGTGTAGGGTTAGCATATTTCAGGTTCCAAAAAGAGGACACTGGGCAGTGCGCGGGAGAGGGTACCTGCGGTGGGGGCACTCATTGGAGGCAGGGGGCAGTGTCGGTCCCTGTCACAGTGGCAGGGCGGCTGGTGCAAGCCCTGGACGCAGAGACAGCCACCAGTCAGCGCTTCCCTGTGGGGCCCCCTCTCCAGGGTTGGGAGTCAGGAGCTGGGTGGCTGGGATCTGGCAGCTGCGGCTGCAGGGGAATGGGCCAGTCAGTTGTGGATGCAGGGGAGGGACCAATCGGAAAGTGGAGCAATCAGGGCTCTTTCTGAGCTGCAGCCTCTGCTCTGCAAAAACCCTGGACGTTGCCTGTTGTTTGAAAAATCCCCATGGACAGAGGCCGTAGGCTCAAAAAAGAGGCTTTATCCAGGAAAACGTGAACAAATGGTAATCCTAAGTCTGTGCCTCTGTTATGAATTCCATAAAGCACGTGTCTGCAACCCTCCTGATGGATGGGCTGAATAGCTAGATAGATCTGCTTCCTAAATGTAGACATTTAATGCCCACATAGATTGTCTGTGATTCCAGAATCCAGCTTGGACTTTGTGTGGTTAGGTGTTGATGTTGTTTTCAGGATTTAAATACTCAAACTACACTTAACCCACGCAGTTCTACACCTTTCTGTCTTGCTTAGTAGGCTGTACATATTATAGAGCACCTCCGATCTCAGCCTTGTGTGGAATGGTCATAGCCAGATTAAGAAAAGTACAGAATTTAATCAAATTCAGGCCCTGGCTGATCCATGGTAAAAAGGGGACTCTTACCTAGTGAGAGCCAAAATTGCACCTGGGTGACAAAGGAAATCTTAATAACTTTAACTCCTATATGAATGGCCCATGGGAGGCCGCCAGAAATACTATGTGATTTGATGTTTCAGCCCGACAGTGTTCCATTTATGCTTGATTCCACACCTTCTACCTAGCATTTCTATGTGGCGATTCTGGGGAGGACCCACGTCACCTCATTACTTTAAAGAAGAAATGTAGTGCTGCCTGGGAAATGCCAAATTAATTGCATTTAATTATCACTGATAAACCCCCTGAATAGTACTTGCAATTATTTTGGAGGATTTTTCTACAGAAAGTCAAAGGTCTCATAATTGGAAAGAGAGATGGATCAGTGTCTTTCTGGTTTGCAGGTAGATGGGACTGTGTCCCAGCTACAATCTACTGGCACATTTCCCTGATATGCTGGTCTTGGAAACCTTGTAGTTGGCTTTGGCTCAAGTGGTGAGAGCTTGAGGAGAAAAAAAACATCATAAAGCTCGCTGAGCTTGCTCCCCATAACAGCTGCCTGCACCTTCCCTGTTGCGATTTTGAGAGTTAGCTATGTGGACTCCAGGGAGATATGGCTTTTGGAGAAAAAACAGGCTTATTTTCTTCCCCTTACTCTGCAGTGAAAACCCAGGACCTGGTTAACAAATTCCATTTTTTAAAAAGTGAATTTCTGTCATCTGTGGCCCTCCTTCACATAACTGCATACTTCTGTCTGATCATTTTTCATTTCTTCTTCCGAGAGATTTCATATAAAAATGTTCAGTACAAACAAACCTTAACCACATCAGTTTGAGCTTCAGCTACCTTGCCCGCCAGATCTTCCCACCCTGGCTATTTCTAGATGGACCAGTACTTGGTGATGTTGTCTCAATCTCCTTTCCTGTATTACAGCCAAGCTGTGCATAATAAATTTGGGATTTTTAGCTACTTAAATAGCTGGAAAATGACTAACAAAAAACACACCTAAAAATCCATCTCTATGCCCTGTCATCCTATTGCATACTATCTGCTTGAATGGTGTATATCAGTAGCATACATCCATGCAGTCTGTGTTTTGGTAGATTCCCAGCCTTTGTATTGTGTGTCTGGTCTAGTTATTTTTCCTTGCTGTGTTGAGTGGTGAAATTGATTGGACTCCTTTTGATTTTAGGGCAGACTGTTTGCTAGGGAGTCGCTGTATAACCTGTTCTGAGAAAATAAATTACAATGGAGGCCCCCTAAAGCGGATTGGGAGATATTTCAAGGAAATACTAAAAAATAAATGGGACTAAAATAGCTAAAGGTACTGGACACTTTCCTTTAGTTTATTGTAAGCCTGTTGTGAACTACAATTATATTTTCACAAATGTGCCTGTGCCACTTAACCCAGACTCTTCACTCGCGTTATCACCACCTCATGGCATTCGAAGACCTGAGTTGCTCAAGGTGCATGGGAGCTATAGCCTTTGCCTGTCGTAGTTGTGTATTGCAGTCTCTTGTGATTGTGAATTATGGGAATGGCAGAGGCACCTACAGGAGCTGCAGGCAGAAATGGAAAACATTGAGCGGTGTGGGAGGGACTGAAAGGAAACCCAGAAACATGTGGAAAACTTTTCTTCAGTAGCCAGTGGACTCTAGAGACGCCTGCTCTAGTGATTTAGAATAGACATTGTGCCCAGGTCCTCCAGGCCAGGGAGATGTGCAGTACCACAGAAAAGGAAGAATGGTGGTAATGTGATTCAATGAGCTAATTTAATTTGTGTCCTAAAACTAGGCAGCCACAAATTCCCTTGAAAGGAGTCTCTCACCTTTCACTTCAATTCACTTCAGGAAAGTAGAGATTTCAATAAGTTATATGCGGGATTCAGTCTCCTACTTAGTGTTGCCATATCTGTGCATTGCCAGCTATTATGTAGACACTGCTTTATGAATCTGGCGAGAATAAGCTGAAATTTACATTTCACTCTGTGCAAATTCACTCTGTGCATTTATTTGTTGCTGTTACGAGCTCCATTAATACGCTCACTTCCCTTGCCAGTGTGAGTGGGCATTTTAATGCTATTTTTGGAAGCTTGTTCTGTGCACTGAAGCCCACATTAGACTGAAGGTAATATTAGCACTTTTGACCTGTGTGTCCTCAGGATGAAATGAGCTGCAGCAAAGCTTACCAAAATGATACGACTGGTTATAGAATGAACTGACTGTTAAAGTAAATATTGCTCTTTCAGTTACCATTTTCTGGCTGATACTAATGATTATGGCTGTGCTCTAGCCTGCAGGCCAGCATTCACAAGCCAGCACTGGGCCCATTTTAAATTTCACACGTATTAAAGTAATTTAATAACCAAAAAGAAGCACATGAATTGATAAAATCTGTTTTCAGACCTATGCTTCATTCACAGGACGCCCTTCTTGAAGTTGTTTAAAGCTTTTCAGTGACTAATAACTTGCTTTCAGAAATGTTGAGCTGTTGGTTGTTGGTTGGTAGGTGGCTCCTGGGGGAGGGCAGGGGGCTGTGAAGTAGAGTCAAGTGCATGGGAATTGCAGGCATTAGTCATCATTAATGGGCTTAGCTTCTTGTTAAATGTCAAGGTGGCAATTTAAAGCAGTGCATTTAAGCATAGTTTCTCTCAATTTCAGTCTGTCCTGAAATAATGCTAAACAGCATCTGGGAACGGGTTTCGGTTAAGTGAACCAATATTTAACCATTCTTTTGTGGCTTTGGTGGGGTCTGAAAATTCTGCCCTGAATCTTATGAAAGTCTGTAGATTGTCTCGGAGTTCTGGGATATCATGAGATGGTATTCACTGGGTTTGGATTGGTGTGGGAAGTTGCCATGTGGTGGTTTTTTTGGAAGCTACCTAGGAATACAAGGCAAAGTTACAAATATTGGATGCAAAAGTCAGCATCCCATCTGTTCTGGGTACACCGGTTGTGGTGTAAAATAGGCTCAAAATATTTAAACTGCAAGTGAGTGAAGTAAACTAACAGCATGGGAAACATCTTTTCAGTCAGCCAATATTCACTGCAACCAGGGAGCTGACCCCTCCTCTCTGCCTTGAATACAGGAGTGGATAGGTGACTGAGACCCTCCCCCCTTAAACATAGTTGTCCTAATCTGCATGCACAGCCAACAACCCGTGTATGTGCATGCATGCATGAGTGATGGACTTCCTGCCAAGCTGATGTAAGACACTGGGCTTAATTTCCTTTTCTGTGTCCCTAAGTGAGAATATTTGGAGAACTTGAAATGCAAGACACTAAAAGTCAACAGATTAAAGAGAATTTTTTCTTCGCCTTTGTCCAGTCTTGGTCCCCTTTCAGAACAGCAGCAATTTCAGAGATTCTTCCAGGGAGTCCCAGACGGTAAAGAGGAGATAGTGCTTTGTGTGAAAGCTTGCTTCCCAAACTTGGAGGAGTTAGGGAAGGTGGCAGTGTTTCACTTGAGGAGCTCTGCAACTCATAAACACCCATCTATTCTTTATGAATGGCAGCTTCTTCTGTGAGTTGCAGGTATGTTATTGGCATAGAGAGTGGCATCCATTCTCCTCAATAACACGTTTATACAATGTGTTTCATGCCTCCCCAAAGTGAGTCATAAAAAAAGTCTTTATTCCCTGTTCTTTGGCACTTTCAGTTCTATGGTGAAGGGAGGCGTTGGGAAATAATGCAGAGCTCCCTATGGGTTTAGTGGCTTCCAGTTGGTATGACATAAATGGCAGTGTACAATTGAATCAACTGTAATGGGGCATATTCTAATTTCTAGACTGTCACTTGCTTTCTCTTAGAATTGTACAAAAGCGATTTGGTCTCTGTGGGTGTTCTTTTGAGCAGGATGTCATAACTTGGGCCCAGAGGAAGATTGTAAAAGTATGAAGCTCTTTTGAAAATTCAGGCCTGTATTCAAGAATAGTATGGAACGTCTCCAAGGGTCTGTTCTCATGTGGGAGTGGATAAATGCTTGGCCACTTGTTCAGGAGACCTAAGATGATGTCTGACTAGATCAAGTAAAATGAGTTTTGTTCTCGGTTGCTCAGTTTTTAACCAACATCATAGAGTTAGCCACGATTTGCCGGTTCAGGACTAGAAGCAGTGCATGTTAGCAGAGATGCATTGTTAGAGCTGTGGAGCAGGTTTGTCTGAATTCTCTCTAGCTTTTCCACATAGCTTTTATTTCATGAGCACTAAAATCCCCCAAATCGCCCCTAAAGAGAGGGCAGAAAGCGCTTTTCTGTGTGAGTTGCAGATGATGCAGTAAACAGTCTGTCTTGAGTTGAAAAGAGGAACTGGTGGCAGCCAGAAAAGAGGAAGGATATCAGTTAAAATCTGTCCATTGTCCCCTGCTCTTGCCATCTAGGGGGAAGCAGAAGCTCGTCCTGTCCCAAGGAAGAAAACTGAATTTTCTCCAGAATTTTAGACCTTTCAAATCTGACCCCGTGGATGTGTTGCTTCTCAGGGAGCCACATAGTTGGGAGAGAAATAAAGTAGTAACTCCCATGGAAATAAATAGGAGGAGGCTTACCTGCTGGCACCCTTCCCCGCTGGGCAGTGGGGGAGTGTGGTCGGAAGAGGAGGAGCCTTTCACCTTTCCCTGCTGGATTTCCATGTCTTTTCCCCTGATCTTGATAAAAAGAACAAATCTGTTTAAACTGTATCTCTCCTTCCACCTCCACACACTCTTCTCTCTGCAAACTCAAGGTCATGCTGCACTGGAAGCTTACTGCTGCCTCCACTAACAGTATAAGTCATTTTTCCACTTCAGGCATTCACTGCCAGGCACTGCACACACTGTGTCTGGGCATAACATTAGTGACTGAGTGTGCATCCAAGAGACATACACCCTTACTTGCACATTGGGGCTTTTAAAGCGGGAGATAGTGAAATGACTTCAGGCCATGGTGAGGGAGGTAATGACTTGCTGTTAACTCTGCCATACGCACTCAGGGTGTCTTTCCTCTTCTGCACTCTTCTCCTCCTGCCATTCCTTGGGGAAATACAAACAAAAAGGAGTTAAGAATAAAATAAAAATTCATATATACAGCAAGTGTTTTACTTTGTTCTGTTACCTAACTTCTGGGCAGGCAGTGAGGATTAGCAGAGCCCCTTGCCAGCTCTGACTACTTAAAGCAAAATAAACATCTTTGCAACATGGTCTGATACTTACTCCCTTTAGAATCACAGGCACCTCCAATTAATCATCCTGTCCACAGAAGAGGAGTTGGTGAAGATTAGAGGATGCTTGCCAGATTTGACGAGCTGACGAGGAAGTGGGGCACTGACACAGCATTAAGGATAAATTGGCTATGTTCCCACACTGGGGAGCAGTGGTGGTGGCCCTTACTTTTCTCTCTCCTAGGTGAGTGATGTCTCTTCTAGCTGAGGCAAAGTTTAATGCTTTAATGAGCAAAGCTTTTTAGTCTTTTGTTGTGGGTTATATTAGTAGTCTAGGACAATTCTCTGTTTTAGGCACACAACTTTGACTAAAGAACCTTTCTTCCTTTGTGAGAAAAGGTTTCTACAGTGTCACTTGGCTGGTTATAAAAATTATTAGGTTTGATCTCTAATAAATCCATGGGCTGGCCAAGCCAAATGAGTTCTTGAACAGTTAATGAAGAAGATGTGGCCCATACATTGCAGGTGGGGAGTTCTGTGCATGCCATTCCTGGGCAAGAAAGAGGGAAATCTCCTCCTAATCCATATTTAAACTGTGCATATAATTATGAGTCATAGGCTTTATCCACTCATCTGAGCAACCACATAAACCTCATCTTTTTCTTTAATTTTATTCATATGTAGATTAAACAGTAAGTAAAAAGAATGTTCCACATATACTTGTTTTATTGGCTTTAAATAAGAAGCATAGATTGCACAAGTTACAAAAAAGGATGGAAGGAAAAAACCATAGTAGGAAGAATAGGTCAGTGATGGAACAGATTGCACTTCTTATTAGGTGGCAGCAGAGTGCTTGGTGCTGTACAGAGTCCAGAGCAAAACACAATTCCTGTTCCTAGGTGTTTACAGTCACAATAGACAGTCCAGTGCATGAACACAATGTGCGGAGGGAGAGAAAAATGGATTTATCACAGTTTTTTTTAAAATAAATCTCATGATATATTTCATTGTATTTATAGATGAAAGTGAAAAAATGGGATATACTTCTACTCTTAAGGCTCAAGAAAATATTTTGTCCAACACTTTATCAGCATAGGTTAGTGAGCAGTTAAGTAGCTCATTTGTTTACAAACATGAACAGACTGAATCTGTTCTACATTTCAATTCTAAGGGTAAATTGATCTAGAGAGACTAAATCCAATGTGTAGATAAACATGAAATGTTTTCAGATGTTTTTTTTTTTTTTTGAAAACTGAAGAAGATTGTTCTATAGTGTGCACAGATGCAGAGCCATGTGCCCAAACCAATATGTCAAACTGTCATGTGGGAGATTTGGTGAAAAACATCTTGTCCTAAGGGAATCATTTTAAACACTATATGTAGGCTTGTAGCCCATAAGAGATCATAATTCAAATCTAGTCCCTCTTATGGTAGTTTGGCCCTTACTTAGGTTCCAAATGAACAAAAGCCTATTAATGCAGCCTTTGAGTTGTTCTGGAATAGTAGGGGGAAACTGATCTTTGATCCGGGAGTACAGGATTTTGAACCAAAACATCTGATTTAGCCTTAACAAGATCAGTAACAATGTGAGAGCTTCATGCTTGGCTAGTCATTGAGGGCGTGCTGCAGTGCACTGAGCCCACGCTGTGCTGGGTAGATGGGACTCTGGGGCAGCCAAGGAGCAGTAGCAGCGGCTTTGTCAGAGCCTTTGAAGCAGTGTAAGGGACAAGCCCTGAGGCAAGTCGCCATTCCAGGGATCTTTACCTCCTGTTTGTCACTTTAATCTTACAGTAATGCTGCAATGTCGAGTGGAACCCATTCGAAACCAGACCTTTACCAGACTATGATCGTACGCTCTCACTCGCTCCTTGTCTGCATCTCTCTCTCCCTCCTTTTTGTCACTGGCAAAATAGAGAAATGACACAGGCAGGACTCCATGTCCAGAGGAGCATAAACTCTTATTGCCTTTATACAGCATCTCATACTGCTTTAGCTATGAGCTCCCCTAATTAACCTCACTTTTGGTGTGGGGATATGTAATATGCGTTCTACCAGAGCACATGGAGATGTGTTTTAATGGAATTAGAATTTCTGGAAATGAAGTCAGGGCACATCTTTGGGTGAGTGGTACCATCCAACTGAATAGAATAGGTTTTTATTTTTAAAGTGTCTTTTTATGTAGCATCTCCATGTGCAGAAGCTTCATGGAGAAGTTAGTTGTGGGTTGAAGAGAAAAAGAGAAGACGGAAGCTTTAAAGAAAGGATGTGGTTCATTGCTTCAAAGAAATGGGGTATACTAGGTTACATTTTCATTAGGGAAAAAGGTCTGCTTTTCCTAGTGTGGACGAAGCAGTTTGTCATTTTCACACTGGACATGTGTAGTCAGTTTCCTGGTTGAACCCTGGGCTCCTCCATAGTGTGTGTGTATGTATGTATGTATATATATATAAATCTGACCTGCTCACACATGTGAAAGCCGCTGCCTTGTCCACGCTAGCATTTTACCCTGTGTTCACTAACACACGGTTACAAAATACTCACCTTCTCTTTTAGTATGGATGCAATGCTAGACAGCCCAGCAGAAGCGAAAGGGCAGCCTCTTAAATGTGTAGGATCCTGGCGAATGGGTGTGTATTTGAGGTATGAGAAGGGCTGCATGACATATGCTGTTGTAAACCCTGATCTTTTGAGGCTTTATAACTTGGCCATAAAGAGTCAGTCTGGGCTGAAGCTTGGTGTGTAGTCTTTTTGATAAATGTTTTGATTAAAGAATGTATTCTCTCTTATCCCTTTGCTTACTGATGCTATGTGTATACATTTTTCTCTGCCTTCATTTGGTTGTCAGTCCTGAGAATGCCATTTTGTTAGTTGGAGAATGAAAACATGGGAAAGGATGGAAGAGAAACGTGGTATTTCTGTTCCCTCACTGATTGAGCATAATCTTTAGGCCATGCTCACGCTGCCGCAGTGTGGACTGTGGGGCAGAGCCCTGCGTGGGTGGTGGGACTGCTCTGCTCTGCAATACCCACTCCCGCATTGTTTCTTGCATTTTTATCCCATTCCCACCTGCAAAAACCTTAGATGTCACAAGAGAGACAGATTCCCCTATGCTACTGAAAACCAAAGTCAGTTAATATATTGTGTATATAAAAAAGAAATTCAGACATAATTTTTACCACTAAAAGAATAAAACACATGTTGCTTAAACCGTGTAAAAAAATAGTTCCTGTTACAATAGACATCTAATCTCTTTCTATCCCTCACTTAAATTTAAGTATTAAAAGTTTTAAAGTGTTTTCCCACAAATTACCATAGTCTGTTTTCCCCCCACCCACCCGATCCTGCCAGAACAAAATACGTTTTACCTGCTGCCGTTGTTATGGCAGCAGGTCCTGCGGAATCCACGGTATCCCAGTCCCGCTACAGTTGCACTCTGACTGCTCTGCGTAGACGCTGCTGGCACAAATGTTAAGGTACCTAGTTTGCGTTAACGTAGTCCTCTTTCAGACCGTGTAGATAAACCCTCAGAATGTCTGTGAATACTCACGACTTCATAAAAAGACAAGTCTTCAGTGAATGTTCTGAAATACTTGCTTAAAATTTGCACTTTGGACAAATATCCCTGTCAATAAACAAGTTAATTAGAATGTTTGTTGAAAACAAGCACGTGTGGGTGTGAACGTAGTCAGGCTTCATTCATTTAAATGACTGTAGATAATTTTTTGTAGTGTTTACCCAGCTCTTCAGGTGTTGTGGCTGGCTTTTAGAAAGACCTCTGTGCAGGTTGAGGGTAATAATTGTCCATGTTAGCTTCTAGGGCATTTAGTGTTTGGTGCAGGAATTTTCTCCATCGTGTACAGTGTGGTACTATTGGCCTGGGTAAATATGTATTCTTTTCATCTTTCTCTGAAGCAGCAGATTCTGGATGCTGCTATATGCAGGATAATGGGTTTGATGGGACATGTTCAGAGGATAGTAAGGAGGAACACACATTTTCCAATGTTAAACTTGGCATTTGCAATAACCCAGCATGGTAGATTTAGAATTATCAGAGCTTTTCCCCATTCCCCCTTCAGGTGAGAGAGCCAGAGGACCCTAGCTGCAGCCAGAGGCAAAATGATCACCTTAGCCCTACAGTTGAGTGTCTCTCCCAGACGTCAAGTCCTAGAGTCCTGGAGAATATGCTTGGAAGTGCTCCTTTGAAAGGGTAAATGCAAGCTGGGGACTCAGCAGGTGGTCACGAAGCAGATAGCTCTTAGGTACCAGCTGAATGCCCACTGTGGATCTGGATGGAAGAGAGCTGGAAATTTCTAGAAAGGAAGTTGGTATGCTATCAACTTGAGCTAATCTTGCGTTTCTTTTGTTTTGCTATGATGTTATGCTGATGCAGTACGTATCCAGACTCCTTTGTGGACGCTAATTGCTTCATTTGCTTGAGGTATACGACCTTAATCTGTACATGTTATATATCTTAAACATTTAAGTTTTTATCTGTAGTTGAACATTGACCAACAAGAGATGATCATTTTCAAGTGGCATGTCCTACAAATCAAATATTTTTCCTTCGCACCCATCCCAGGTTCTAACTCATGATAAATGTTGCTGTAGAACAGGGAGTCTTCAACACGGTTACCAGGGATCCAGCAGGCAACACAGCTCTGTTGATGCCAGAGTAACAATCCCATTGCTTTCATGAAGAACTTTTACAGCTTTCTTGCCGTAGTTATTTATAGGATCAGTTTTATATTTTAAATGTAACTCCTGTGTGAAAAGCATCTTTAAAATTCTTTGCTTACAAAAAGTTAGGTGCACACTGTAATTGACCATCATTTATCCTAAAATTGGCCACTCTCAGGCAGTGAAAGGCTGATAACACCATATTGCTGTATCGGATTAATTTTAACCTGCTGACCATACCCCTCAGGACAGAGCATGTATTGGATAAAGCAGGTGGTGTGGCGTGGTTAGTTTTCAGTGAGGCAATGAAATGCTGAGGCAGGCCTAGTGACACATTTGCTGAGGCTGCATCATTGTGTTTGGACAAGTGTCATAGTAGAGTTTGCAATGTTACTCATCAAGTGGAACAGGCTCCCTTCCATTTTAAACACAGAACAGGATTCCCACAGGAAAATATTTGTTTGCTGACTTTAAAAGATTGCTGCTTTTGTTAAGGCAAAATCTATATTAAAAAAACCCCAAACACACAGAAAACCCCGTATGTGAACTCTCACCCCTAAAATTGCTGTTGAACTGGCTCTTGTCACCTGAAACCCATCTGCAGCACTCACCGTCTTCTCTGCCACCCCCGGTATTAGATCTATAACATATTCAGTGTCTAACAAAAGAGCAGCCAGTGCCAGCTAACTCCTCATGCAGCTGAGTTTACTACCCATCCAGATGATGCCTGTAAATGATACTTCACCAGTTTAGGGCTTTACTTACTTGAGTAGCTGCACTGCAGTCAATGAGTTATAATAGTCTTTGGTGTAGCTCTAATGAAATCACTGGGACAGCTTATGTGAGGAGGGGAGCAGAATTTTGTCCTTATTGCTTTGTCAGGGGCTGACTTTGACATACTGAGAGTGAAAAATTCTGTATTGATTTAAATGAAAACAAACATAACTTTGTATTTTTAAGCACACTTCTGGTACAGAAATATTCTCCACTAATTATCAGTTGCATTACCTGCTTTGCACTGGATCAGTGGTGCCTCTCTTTATTATTTGTGTTACGGTGCTGCCCGCAGCCTGCCACGATCTAACTGATGCACGGTACCCCTGTGCTTCTGTCGTGCTTCAGTGAAGATGCTAATACGCTGACAGGAGCGTCTCCTGTCCGTGTAGTTAATCCACCTCCTCGAGAGGCGATAACTGTGTTGAGGGGAGAAGCTGTCCCGTTGACATAGTGCTGTCTACGCCAGGGGTTAGGTCGGTATAACGACGTCGCTCAGGGGTGTGGATTTTTCACATCCATGAGTGATGCACCATGGTTTACCAGTGTAAGTTTACAGTGTAGACTTGGCCTGGCCCGAAAAGCCCCAGGCTTGCACAGCCAAAAACCCCAAACTGGCAGCTGGTTGTTTGTAGGCAGAGTCCTGTGCACACACAGACCTCTGTACTGGGGCTTAAGACCTTGAAGGATGGTAAGGCCAGATTGCTTCTATGCAAGTTTCTCGGCTTTCTCTGCTGAAATGGTGTTTTATATCTTTCTGTGCCAATTGCTCCTCTCTGAACCTCCACAGATATCCCTGTGCCACCAGGGAGACTCTTCCTCTTTTTCTCCCCCAGCAGAGGAAGAATTCTGCTGTCAAACCAATCACAAAGCACTGGTTGTTGCTATACTGATACCAGTGTGCACTGTACTTAAAGGGAGACCTAAAAATAGAAGAAAATTCAGGTCCTGTGTATTATGTAATAGGCATGAACAAGATATAGTTGAGAAAAATAGATTTTTCCATTTGATCCTTTTTTATTCCTCTGTTGCCTCAAGCAGGTTTATTTTTTAACCCAGCATTGCAAAAGTGTTTAATTAGGGCAAATCATTAAATAAAAATTCATTTTTTAAAGTCCCTAAAAGAAACCCGAGTCCTTGCCTTGTCGTTTTCTTGGAGTGCCAACATGTTAGTATTCTGGGTTCCACCTGATAGGCTTTGCTATTGATGTAGTTAATAATAAATCCTGAAACTGCTGTTTGCTGTTCTTTGGCCTGGACAGAGTGTGGCTCTGGCATGGCCCGTGCTGTGGGATGCCTGAGGTGGGCCAACTCCACAACAGATGAGTGACTGTTGTGCACATGGCAGGGGTTGGAATGCCCAGAGTGAGGTAAGACTTCTTGTAGTAATTGTTCAGGGAAGCAATATTTTTGGGAGAGGGTGGGAGAAGTCCAGAACCGTGGTGATGAGGCAGTGTTCAGACCAGGAGGGGATGTGATCGTGTAATCTTTGCTAGCTGCAATGGTGCATTTGGTCATGTGGAAAATCCTGTTCTGTGCTCAGGCTTTGCTGGTCCAAACTTTTACTCAGAACTGCATTTAGCTAACCAAAACAAAATGCCAACCAACTGGTGGAAAAACCTTCACTCAGCTCTTCCTGGCCTTGAAAGGAGGTATGCTTTGTCTCTTCTTTTAACCAAATTGACTCCAGGGTGATTCCGTTATAAATTCAATTTCTAGAAGGAGAGGAGAAGCAGGGGTATATCAATGATAGGAGGTGACATAAAACAACAGCCAGTGACCACTGCTAAAAACAGTGTCTGTCTTTTAATGCCCTTTATTCCCTGATTATCTCCTGCTCTCAGCAGTTCCTGCTATCTCCCCATGCTTTTCCTTATTTGTAGCCATCCATCCTTCATTCAGATCCTCGTAGGACTTGTCTGTACCATGACACCTACAAGAAATAAATCAACCAAGCATTTTTTAAAAGGAAAAACCAACCATGCTTTGTGCACACCTTGTTGAATGTTCACATTGCCTGGATTATTGCCTTGTCCACTGTCTCTTTTCCTGCACCTTCACTCCTCCAGCTTGATGCCTCTTTCAGTCTTATGTCATTTAGATTTTAACATCTGGGGCAGACCATGCCTCTTATGATGGGGAGGGGAGGACTAGCTCTGGGTGCTCAGCGAATAAATAATTTTCACAGTTTTGTAAATTTACAAGGCACTCTCACCCACGTCCGTGTTTGGAAAACCTCAGCATCTTTGACCTAATGATACTTTTTGTTTATTATCACAGCAGAGTTAGGAAGTCTCATCTTCGCTTAGAAATTCAAACTGAAAACACCAATTGCTAGGCAGGCAGCTCTATAATATAGTTTTGTGTTGCCTTTACAAATTATCATACTGATATAGCATCTTGCTAAGTAGGTATCTAAGTCACTAATCCAAAACAAAGCTCGCATTCTTTTCTTGTATAAAGGCTCCACATAGTGTCACCGTCCCCAGTTCTGACCTATTTCTCCATGCTGTATAGTGATCCTGTAAGAGTAAGAACGTTTCTAACATCCTGAAATAATCCGCATTAAAAGCATTTTCAGTTTTAAATCAGGTACTGTCAGATTGTGTTGGGATTTTTTTATGATTAATGTAAAAAATGATATCCTCATGATTTTGTAACAATTCAGGTCCTCTTCATATTTGATTATTTTAGCAGCAGGTTAAATGAGGGAAATATAACTTGCTCCATGATGTGTAATAAGCTAATACTAGTGAGAGAGAGAGAGAGAGTGGGGGAAAGCCTTAATAGGGTTCAACATTCACGCGAGTTTTCTGACCTTCTCATCACTACCCATGCACATGGGATTTGAATGGGACTTTGCTCTGAGTTATATGTAAAGGTTTATACAGATCCCTACTTCCTAAAGCAAGAGGCTCTCCTGTCTGCTGTTGATGCTTATGCTTTATTTTGGAGAATGGTCATTTGATTCAAGCTCTGTGGTGACCCTGAGCATTGACTGGCATTTGAGTAGCGAGTGTGTGGGTTGTGGTTATGACTAATAACCCAAAGAGCGTTCTTGTTGTTACTGATGTAACAGGTCATTGGAAGCAGTGAAATTCCATGTTGATATGAAGGGCCAGCAATCTCTGCTGGCACTCTGTTCATGTGTGTTAATTCATGCTGCTGTGTGAATGTGTAAAATTTGGGTTAAATAGTCAAATGTGAGAGAAAATGAAGACTGCCTGCCTAGATTTGGTTTTTAGCCTGCATTTACAATGATAATATAAAGTACAGGGTGGGTTTTTGAGCTTGATCTCTGCAAGGCATCCTTGCAGGGGCTGAAAAGGACCTTCCAGGCCAACTAGTTCATTCTTCCTTTCTCAGGTCTCAAGTAAATTTAAAGCTGGAGTGATGCCAGAACTCACCTCCTGTTCAGGACCTGGTATGCCTGTGATGGAAGGTGAAATTGAAAGAAATTAATCTGCCCTCTTCCCCCTCCCCATGTCTGGCAATTGAATTTTGACCCAGGTGTGAATATGTAATTCATTTTCTTTTCAATGACTGTCAGTTGAATTTTAGGAAGTTTGTTATTTAATAGGTGTGATAGGATATCTTCAGATAAAGTCAAATGAATAAGCCACTCCTTTCTGTTTCTGCACCTCTGAGGCCACATTCATTATAAACTCTGTCTACTGGGTCAGCCCAGCTCTAGTAGTTGAAACCTCAGGGTCTGTGCTTTGTTTCTCTGATGGCAGGGCTCAGCAAATAAGGGATAGGAAGCAGTGCAATCTGGCTGTTGGGCATCTTTTGTTACTGTGAGCCAGCCCTCATCAGGTCCTTTTGGGGAGCTGTCTCATAACAGGCTTCAGTGGAGAGTTAAAGGGTGCATGTATCTTGGGATGGGAGTAAAAATGTAAAAAGTCACAGATAATCCTACAATCCATTATCTTTTATTTCTTTCAGAAAACAGAATCTTTGGCTTTCATACTACAGAGCCCACACAAGCCCTGGGAAAGTTTTGCGAGGGATGGAAGTCTAACTGCAGTGGCTTTTCTAAATTAAAATGTAACTGATATTGTGCCCTGTTCTGGGTTTTACAGGCTAGTGATCTGAACTTCCCTATGTGGCAAATAGATTTAAATAACAATTAAGAGTTCTAAGACACCTAGATGAACATAATATGGGGGGTGGGAGGGTAAACCAGCATGGCTTTTCTAAGGGAAAACTGTGTCTCTGTAATCTGTTAGTGTTCAACACAATAAAGCATTTTCAGTTACGTTATTGGCTGAGCGAAATGAGACCTAACACAACTCTGGTATTGCCCTGTTTGTCTGAAGGTGATAATTTTTGGAGACCGTATGCAATCTGTTCCAGAACTTCAGGGAGTGTTCCTGGCATCAGTGGAAAGAATCTATTATTCTTTTTTGGTGGTGATCAGAAAACCAGAAAAGCCTGATTCCACTGAAAGCAGGTGTAGTTGTGATCTCAGCTGCATCTCAGCCAATCACACTGGGGAGCTGGGTGCTGAGAAAAGGGAGACTAGAGGAGTGTTTTTCAAACAGCGGGTTGCGACTCAGTATTGGGTTGCAGAATGTAAGGCACTGGGTCGCGGCAGCTCTGGTCAGCTCCGCCTACCGGGCCGTTAAAAGTCCCATTGGCAGTGCTGTCCGGCTAAGGCAGGCTAGTCCCTACCTGTTCTGATGCTGCGCTGCGCCCCGGAAGCGGCCAGCAGAAGGTCCAGCTCCTAGGCAGTGGGGGGGAATGGAGCTCCGCATGCTGCCCCTGCCCTGAGCACTGGCTCCACTCTCCCATTGGCTGGTTTCCGGCCAATGGGAGCTAGGGTGGGCAGTGCCTGCGGCGAGAGCTGCACAAAACCGCTTGCGTGCCTCCACCTAGGAGCTGGACCAGCTGCTGGCCGCTTCCGGGGTGCAGCGTGGTCCACGGTGCCAGGACAGGCAGGAAGCCTGCCTTAACACCCCCTCTGCACCACTGACTGGGAGCCGCCCGAGGTAACCCCGCACCCAGTACCCTGCTCTGAGCCCCCCCATACTGGAGCCTCTTCCTGCGCTCCAAACCCCTCATCTCAGGGCCCACCTCAGAGCCTGCACCCAGAGCCCTGACCCCCTCTCACACTCCAACCCCCTGCCCCAGCCCAGAGCCCCTTCCCATACCCTGAGCCCCTTATTCCTGGACCCACCCCAGAGCCCTCACCCCCGCACCCAAACCCTCTGCCCTACCCATCACCCCCAGCTCTGTTGGGTCGTAGGCATCAACAATTTTCTTCAACTGGTCTCCAGAAAAAAAGTTTGAAAACCACTGGAATAGAGGGAGCGGGGTGCCCAGCATTGGAGGGCTGGGAAGGTGCGACACAAGGTTGGGGTAGAGCTAGTTGGAGATTTTCCTATGGAATGTTTTCTGTCAGAAAATGCTGGTTCATCCAAATCAACCTGTTCTGTGGGTATATGCCGATTTCAACAGAACTTCACTTGAAATTATATAGGTTGGCTGATCCTGCCTGTCCTCCCTCCATCCATCCAACCTACCAGCCGAGACCTGTTGGTATGGGCCATGAGTTTGGCGTACAGAAGCAGTGAAGTGTATGAGTCTCTAGTTCGTTTAAATTTTCAAAAAGTGTTTGACAGAGTTCTGGGAAAATGGCTACTAAGGAAATTAAGTAGTCACAGGGTCAAAGTTAAGGGTCTGTTGTGAATTGACTAAGGAACAAAGAGTAGAAATAATTGATCAGTTTTCAGGATGGAAAAAGGTTTGAGGGGCTACAAATATCCATGTTTAATATAGTTATCAATGATCTACAAAAAGCAGGAGAGGTGAGCAATGAGGTGGCAAAATTTGAAGAGGCCATAAAATTATTTAGAATAGCCAACAGTGGAGAAGGTCGAAGACCAAAGCTAGGCAGATTGGTGCACAAGGACAGATGAAATTCACTCGTGACAAATGCAAGTTAACATGCATTGGAAGGAATAATTTGTACTATCATGTTACTGGGTGCTAAATTAGCAGTAAGATCTCAGGCATTGTGGACAGCTCTTTAAAATCCTCTCTTTTTGTGTATTGGTGGTGGTTAAAAAGGGAACAGACTGTTACAGGGAATAAAGCATGTGATAGAAAACATTATAATCCCATCCCATTCTATTCTGTGCAAACCCATTTATTAACAAATCTATAGGATGCCCTCGCCTGAAATGTGTGTTCATCTTTGGTCACCCTAGCTTAAAAGAAAGCGGTAACAGGAGAAGAAAGGACCCAGAGACAGGTAGTAAACAAGATTCAAGGACTGTGGTATGAGGAAATATATTGAGAAGATAGACTGTTTTTAGGTCTTTTATCATTATTTTAAATACCTCATTATTAGGTGTATCATTAAAATAATGCACAGTGCAAAGGAGATGCATCGGGCACTCCTAATCACCAATTCTTATAGGAGAGCAAAGTGTTATTCAAATTGACAATCAACATATTTAAAACCAATAAGAGGAAATGCTTCCTTTGCACAATGTGCAGTTATTGTGGAACTCACTGCCACAAGATATTAAATCCTGTGATTTTTTTTGGACTCAATAAAGTCATTTAATACATAAATAATGAAAACGTTTACAATCATAGAAATGTTGATCTGGAGGGGACCTTAAGAGGTCATCTAGTCAACTCCCCCATGCTGAGGCAGGATCAAGTATACTTAGTCCATCTCTGAAGGTGTATGTCTAACCTGTTCTTAAATACCTCCACTGTTGGTAGCCTGTTTCAATGCTTAACTGTACTTACCTTTGGAAAGTTTTCCTGACATCTAACCGAAATCTCCATTACTGCAAACTGAGCTGATTACTGCTTGCCCTACCTTCTGTTCATATAGAGGAGAGCTGATCACCATCCTCATTCTAACAGTCCGTAACGACTTTGAAGACTGTTATCATCTCTGCCTTCATTCTTCTTTTCTCTAGTCTAAACTTGCCTATTCTTTCAACCATTCCTCAAAGGTCAGGTTTTCTAAATCTTTTATCATTTTTGTAGCTCTCCTTGGGACTCTTTCCAGTTTCTTGACTGCTTTCTTAAAATATGGTACCTAAAACTGGACAGAGTACTCCAGGTGAGGCCTCACTAGTGTTGTGCAGAACAGAACAGTTACTTCCTGTATCTTGCATAGGATGCTCCTGATAATACACTACATTGAATTACATACAGTTACGTCAGACAGGAAAAAAATACAAGGGCTGTAAACTCTCATGACTGAAGGGCATAAGTCTAATGATGAAGGTTAGGAAGAAATTTCCTTTATGGGGAGCTTACTACATAAGTATCCATGATGGGGTTTCTAGCTCCTTCCTAACTGGCCACTGTTGCTGACAGTATATGGAACTAGCAATATGTACCTTCATGTATGTAGAGCCCTACTGTAAACCAGGAGTGGCAGAAGGCCCCTAAAAGTTGGGGAGAGGCATTAGCACCTGAGCCACAGCCCTGCCCCCATGCTGCCCCTTCCCCCGAGGCTCCCCCCCCACCTCTTCACCCACTCGCTCCTCTCCGTCCCTCCCCCCTGTTGCTTGCCCTTACGGCTGTTAAAAAGTAGGAGGGCATTGCCTCCTGGTCCCCTCTGCTGTAAACCCCTACAAACAGAGCGCTACTGAGTAATGAAACTTCTGTTGAGTTACTGAGAGAAGCAAGAGTTTCATCTTCTATAGGCCAGGCATGTCCCCTCCCTTCGTGGTCAGTGCTGCAGCTGGTTTGTTTTGATTCCAGTTCTCTCTGTGTCCTGTACTTTGATTGATCACAAAGTATTCAGTGAACTGTGTTCCTTTTTCTTTGCTGCTGTTTTAAATTTGTAAGTGGTTATGTTGCACAGACCTTATAATAATCTCTCTATTAACCCTTTCCAGCCCACGACCTTCCCCAGAACAAGACCTCAGCTGCGGCGCAGACTGGCAGCCATTTGCAATGCCTCTCAGTCCACTGCACGGATGACATGGGCGAGTCGAAGGGCCGGACTGCGGTGCCGACATGGAGATCCCTGCACTCAGACATCTCCAACAGATTTGGGACTTTTGTGGCTGCCCTGACTTGAACAAAAGGACATTATTTTTTTTCTCTTTTTAATTTTAAAGGGCCGCTACTGCTAGGTGGACTATTTTTCTAGGTTGGTACCTGCTTAGTGGCATATGGACTGGAAAGGGTTAATTTAAAGTAAACCTCAATTTTTTTAATCTTCTGCCACAGTATGTTACCAGTGTTAACCCTTTTGCAGTTAGCACACTTTTGCTTAAGATTTTCCTGCTAGATCATTTTCCCCTTTATTCTGTAATCTTGGCATACATTTGTAGATGAGGCCTTTTCCTTTTTCATCTCAATGTATGTCCAAGTAGTGTGTGTCATAATGAGGCAAAAATTCTTCTCCTTTTTCTTTCGTTTTTTCTTTTTTCCTTTTTTTCCCCCTTGCTTTGTTCAATGCTTATTAAAATGGAAATCCTGAAGAATAGCAGTTCAGGAATAAATGCCGGTTGAAGTGAAATTGTCATCATAATATTATATATTGACACCAAGCTTTCGTCAGTCACATACAAACCAAACAATTAATGCTCTATTAAGTATTCAGCCTGTGATTTTTGTCTTTCCTGAGATCATTTATTTTTTTGTTACCAAGAATACATTCAGCCTTCATCTCTTGCTGTTAAGTGGAAACAACTATTCAGTTTATTTGCTGACTTCAAGCCCAGATATAGTTATATGCTGAACAATAGGGCTTGTAGCAGTGAAGTCTGGTTGACCAAACATGTTTAAAAAAAATTGAAACTGCCAATTAAAGCGTTTTAATCCCTTCTCCACCAAGGACCAAGGTTTGAGTGGAATTCCTCACACCTTTCTTCTATTACTGGGGAGTACAGACCACCTCCAGGACACAGCATATATCTAAAGTTCCCACATCTTCAATTTTCCTTCCAGAAGAAGGGAAGTTTAAGTACCACATTATCTCTGTAACTGTTGAAGCAGGGGCTTCTTTTAAGGAAAATCACATACCAAACCCCCGTTGTACTGTGCTTTTCCTGTGGAACAACTTCCTGGTTACATGAATGTAAGAAAACTCTGATTCCTTGACATGAGGAACTCCCCTGTGCTAGGCTAAATTTAAATCAGCCATTCAGCTATTACTTAGGCCATGTGTACACTACCACTTACGTCGCTCAGATGTGTGGAAAAAGAACACACCCCTGGATGACATAAGTTTTGCCAGCATAAGTGACAGTGTGCACAGCGCTATGTTGGTGGGAGAACTTCCCTTGCAGACATCGTTACCGCTGCTCGTTGGGGATGGTTTAGTTCTGTTGACGGGAGAGCTCTCTACCGTCAGCATAGAGTAGCTATGTGGGAGATCTTACAGTGGCACAGATAAGGGTTGCTACCTTTCTAATTGCTGGTAACTGGACCCTTCTCTGCCTCTTCCCTGCCCAAGATACCTTCCCCCATTGCTCGCTGGATCATCTCCACCTCCCACCCCACCCACCAGCTAGGCTCCCTCTGCTCTGGGGCTGGAACGGGAGCTGCTGCAGCCTGACAAGAAGCCTGCCTGCAGGTAGGAGGCGGCCCTGGCTGAGCAGGGGCTTGCATGGGTTAATGACTCGGCACCTCCCCATGGTAACTGGACTTTTGGTGTCTGGTCACTACATCTTACTGGATGCTGCCAGGTCCCTTTTCAGCCAGACTTTCCGGGTGAAAGCCAGGCACCTAGCAAACAGACACAGAAGTCGATCACTGGATTGCTGGTTGGCAACCCTAGTGCAGTTGCATCAGGACAGCTGTTCCACCGTAAGCTCTCTAGTGTAGACGTAGCCGCTTAAGTTTACCCAGGGAGTCACAAGTCGGCCCTGAAGCAAAGGCGTCACTTTCTGGTTAAAGAAAAAGGCCCCTCAGAGTGCTGGTAACGTTTTTAGTATAGCTGCTTGTGCCATTACTCGAAGTGCCACCCTTTAACGTATGTCACTGAAAACATTGAATGTGTGAGACCAGGCATTTTCAGGAGTGGAACCAAGCATGAAGCTGGGAAATTTGGTACATATCAGTACATACTGGTGGGTATCCTTTTCATTCTAGCCAGTTCCCACATTTGTGCACCTGTATGTCAGAGATTAGCGTTCTCTAAACTGCCAGGCTGCTGGTGCAGCCTAACTTGGATCCCATAATTCCTGTTGGTAAAGACAGTTTCTGTTCGCATTTGTGTCCTGTTTGAAGGACAGTATTATTAGATACATACAATAAAAGGAAACCATTCTTTCCTGCCCTTCACAGATAATACTCATCAGGGCAGAAAGCTGGAAACAAATGAGCTAAAAATGAAAAAATGATCGCACACTGGTGTGGTTTTACATTTGTGTAGCCTCTGCTTACAGTAAGACTAAACGGTCCCACCCTTGTTCAGACATGCTCAATCCAGTGGTGCTGGAACAGTTTTTATAGTGGGGGTGCTGAAGGTGAAAACCATATATTTGGGGTGTTGTTACTATTTCAAGACAGGGTGTGGCAGCACCTCTACTTCCAGCACCCTCCGCTCAGTCTCCTCCACTCCTCTGCGGTCAGTAAGAGCACTGGAGGATTAGATCATAGCTGTGAAATGCAGGACTGGTACGCCGTGATTATTTATCCCTCGTTTCGTGGATTGACAGTGTGCCCCTTTTTGAGAGCTGGTGTTTGGAGGACTGTCTTGAACTTGTCTTGGATGGTCGCATTGGGCCATTGGTTTTAAAGCAGAGTTCTGTATCGACACCACTGGGGAGGGAATTGTGCTTAAAAACTCACGGTACAGTGTGGCCCTGAAATCTTTCAATTGTGCTGTTTCAAAACTCACAGCATTTTAAATAAAAAGAAAAGGAGTACTTGTGGCACCTTAATAAATTGGTTAGTCTCTAAGGTGCCACAAGTACTCCTTTTCTTTTTGCGAATACAGACTAACACGGCTGTTACTCTGAAACCTAACATTTTAAATGAAGTTACAGATGGTATTTAACTTGTCACACTCTCCCTGCTCTCTTATTTGGAACAAGCTCTCCTTGGCCTTATGTGGATTTATTTTCCTGCTGTGTCACTGCTCACTGACTTGACTTGGGTTAGTTTTTTTTAAACTAGGAAATTTATAAGGGTCACTGAGTTTTAGTTGGTCTTTGTTTCAGAATTTAAAAAACATCCCTGATTTTGAGACGCTTTTAATCTTTTTTTAAAAAAAGATTGTTTTGATGCTGGAATGGTGACTGGAATATGGAGCTCACTTGTATTCCCGGGCCTAGAACAAAAAGGCATGACACTTGGCCGGATCCAGGTGAAAGGCTCAAATCTTCTGCCCTTCACCTGCTCTAAATAACATCGTCTGAGGGAATATATCTCCTGGTGTAACAATCGTTACCCAGACTCACTTTGGAGAACATGCCCCAACCCAAGAAAGCACAGTTTCTTAAGTCCCAGTTCAGCAGAGTACTTATGTGCTTAATTTTAAATGGAAGTAATTCCATCTCTCGTCATCCAAGCACTTAAGCATGTGCTTTCCCTGAGGCACGTGTTTCTCTTGTTAGCTTTCATGGAATTTAAACCAAGTTTTAAAAAAGAGTAGGAGAGGGGAGGAAACTTGGTTCTGTCTCTAGAGCTGCCCATTTATTTATCAAACCTGTCTAGACATGCTACAGGATCTGTTTAGCCTTTTTGGTAGCTTTGTTCCATCCACGTCTCCCTGACTTGTAAATGGCTTATTCTCACCTTAACTGAGGGACAGAATGCCAGCTGTCTAATAGTAATTATTGAAGTGATACCAGTACGTTGCAATGGGATTTCAGGGCGTCTGTTTGCAAAATTCTGATGGAATAAGGTGTATGCAATTACCAACCAGGTCAATGTTTATTACTAAGCTTTTATTACCTGTGATAAGTTTTCTGTCCAGCTTCTCCATTGATTTGATAAGTGCACTGATTTTTTTAAACATATACAAAATATCAGCAAAGCACTAGATTATCAAAAAGATTTAGTTTCTGGAATAATGATACTCGTCTTCATTTTAGGAATGCTTTGAGAGCTACAAAGTATCACTAGATCTCCATTTTACAGGTCAGGAAATGGAGCTGGGGAAGGGGGGAGTGACTTGAGATGAGTCCCAGAGCTGGGACTGTAACACTGGTCTCCTGACTCCCTCCTAGTTCAGTGGCATACACATTGGCCTATCTGCTTCTTCAGTATAATTTTAAAACTACTGCCTTTGAGGACAGTCTAGTCCAATAAGTAATGAAATTCAATGAATTGCAAGTGCTGCGAAAATGACTGCATAAAGCCAAAAAAAAAAGTTTAAAGTGCATCTGCATATTTTAAAAGACTTCATGGTGGTGAAAACACGGCACTAAAAAGCCAGTAGTTTTATGGTAAATATGCATTTAACATGTGTACAAGCTTCATTTTGTATTGCAAACAGCAGCTTAAAATAATATGGCTTCATACTGGTACTGCAGAGTCCACTTTGACCCGCCTGGCATTTTCAGTTGCTGTACACAGGCATGTAGTCTAGGCAGCAGTCTAAGCAGCATTTTAGAAATTAAATCTTTTAGTTCTTACCCCTCGAGGGTAAATTTCTCCCTGCACAGTGTTTGCTGACTTTTTTTGTGTGTGTTAAAAGAAATTTCATACTTACACTTCGAGTGTCAGCATAGCAGCATGTTGAGCAAAATATCGTTTGTTTAAGTTATGGGGAATGATAATTCATCTTTGTCAAAAAAGAATGAATAGGCCTTATTTATTAAATGCTCTTTGGGAGTTTTCCCCAGGGCATGTTCTCATAGGGTTAATATTTCTCCGTCACTGTAGTTCAGTTGTTAGCTCATCAGTGACAGGAGTTTAGATTCATTTTCATTTAATTAAGGTGAATTTCAGCAAATGTGTAATGATTCCAGGATTAATGTGGTATGGTGGGTGGAAAAGAAATAAAAATGAAAATTTCGTCATCTATTTCGTTTAGCGAACTCCTTCTAATGCTGCATTTAGAGATGGCTGTTCTAAGGCTAGTTAACCTTTCCAACCAGGAAATCAGTTTGAAGGCTTTCTGGCACAACACTACGGCTAAATGTTCATTAACTCCTTAATGAAGAGCTGTGTAATATGACCACAAATCTATCTGCTGTAGAGCAAGTCATGTTTGCTCTAATACTAAGAAGAAATAGAATTGGTAAATTTGATTTTTTTTAAAGCTGCAGTGTATCCTTTTCTTGAATTCTAGATTCACAGCTGTTCAGTGGATGGGGTATAAGAGCTTAATCCATTGTTATAGAATTGTTTCTCCTTTATTGCTTAAGGCTAATGGAGGAAGTAGTCTAATTTTGTCTTAGAATTTTTCTATTAAAATTGTTGGTTTGAGTCCATCCATTCATAGATTTTGACTGATGAAACTGCAGGCTGTGAATTCCGGCAGTTATAACTTTATCACTATTCACTACTCAAGAATATTACAGCTTTAAAACAGCCTTAAGCAAAAGGATGTTATTTCTTTGTACTAAATTTGGTTCATGGATAAGAAAAAAAAATAACACTGGTAATCCGTACTGCATAGCAAACTCTTCTGAAAAATGTTATTGCACATGTAAAATATGAAAATTTGACTCTGCTGTGTGTTAGGCAATCCTGTAATCTTTTTTTTCTCTCTTGTTAAATTCATTTCTTAAATGCTTGGTTGGAAGACTGTGACAATAGCTCATGAAATTGAGTGTTATTTTTCTTTCTTTTTTTAAATATGTAAAGTGCAGTCTTCTGTATTCATGCATATTGTATATATCTGTATATGTTTTACTGAGCAACTAAATAACAATAAATATGATGTTAATGGTGGCTATTGTATATTTTATACCATGTTTTAAAATTATTTGAATAAAGTCTTTCCTGAGATTCTTGGGAATAGTGAAATGATGCAGTTCAGACATTGTGAGAGTGAAATCTTTGCCCTGTTGAAGTCATTTGAAGTTTTGCCATTGACTTCATTGGAGCTAGGATTTCCCCCTGCCTGCCAGGTACCTCTTTGTTTTTTTAGGGTGAAACTTGCTCCCATGTGGAGGCAGGACTAGATGGTGCTGAGACCACGTGCTGCTCTCTGCACAGGGGTGAATTTCCTCCTTGGTGAGTCTTGCTACACTTGACAGAATGCACAGCAAGTTTCCTTCTGTTCACATACTAAAGTTCCCTTCTTTTATTCTTCAGCAAGATGTCAGTGCAAATAAATTCTTGTTACAGTTCCTTAGCCAAATCTTGTGCTTCTATTGCAATTCTAAGGATCTTTGATTCTTTTATATCTGACCTTTGTCATATTGGACATACAATTTAGCACAGGTTAGGGCTAAATTGGACGATTATATCTTAGGAAAGTGTTTTTAACCTTTATAATATCTTTCCTGATGTCTCAGGGAGTATTCTTTGGCTGGAGCACACTGACAAGCATGGCATAGACTACTAAATCCACGGTAAAGGTGACTGGTACTGGAAAGAAATATACATTTTAGTAATATCGGGGTGATCAAGTCTTATCTTCCCTGTTTTCCAAGGGCTTCTTGGAGGGCCAGAGAACTGAAGTTCTCTGAGTCAGAGGAGCAGGCGTGTTGAATTTTTCACAAACTGAGCTTTTTCTCCCAAGTGTTTGTCAGGATTTTGAGTGAAATCGGTGGGAGCAAAAAGCAAGACAGACCAGAATTCTAAACATATGATCAAAATCTCTTCTCCTATCAGTTGTTCGGGTTTCAAACACTTTTATGCTACCATATTCCTATTAGTCTTCCAAAGAGTTCTCCAGCAAAAACGGAGAAGTGAATACCTGGTATTTTCTAATGTGGAAAATGAGAAAAAACCCAAGCAACCCCCATAAACATATATTTGGGTGAGGAACAACTTTTTACATCTTTATACTCCTAGCAAAGCAACACCAAAAAAATGTGCAACCAAATTGTTTTTCATTTGGGAGTTCCTTTTAAGAGTAAAAAGAAAAGGAGTACTTGTGGCACCTTAGAGACTAACCAATTTATTTGAGCATGAGCTTTCGTGAGCTACAGCTCACTTCATCAGATGTTTACCATGGAAACTGCCAACCAATTTATTTGAGCATGAGCTTTCGTGAGCTACAGCTCACTTCATCAGATGATGAAGTGAGCTGTAGCTCACGAAAGCTCATGCTCAAATAAATTGGTTAGCCTCTAAGGTGCCACAAGTACTCCTTTTCTTTTTGCGAATACAGACTAACACGGCTGTTCCTCTGAAACCTTTTAAGAGTGACATTTGGATGATGCTGGAGACAACTCTGCAATTTTCTCCAATTAACAGCTTAAAAACTCAGAATTGCACTTTTTGGTGAGCAAGTCTGACAGGAGGAACCAGCTATTGTGAGCTACTATGCCTATGTCTTACCAGCATCTCTTTATGCTTCATTAGGTAACTAGTAACTCAGACATAATGCATCTGAGTATCAGTATAACTAAACTACCAACATAGTGTGTCCCACAGAAGGCCCTGTATATTTTTCAAGGCCCTCTGTTGTTTTCTTTAAACCAAAGTCCTGCTGAAAATGCAAGAGCCTCAGCTCAAGTAGAATAGAAAAATCAAAAATTGTTTTGAGACTCTCTTTAAGCCAGTGTAGTGAGACTGCTTTACTTCCTTTTGAAATCTTGATTGAGTCACTAAATGGGTAAAGAACAGTGGATCATATATACATGTAATTTACCTGCAAAGATATGTGATCATCTCTCACTGAATTGCTTAGATCCAGGGATCAACAGGGAGGGGAATATTTTAATCTTGATCTGTGAAGACCTCACTATCTTTACAATACTGCATTGTTTTAAACTGGTAATAATGCTTTAAATAGTTTGTAACTCTGATCTCTTAAAAAATCTTTGTTAGCTTTTATTTTTTGAAACCCTGTTGAGGTGTGAATTTTAATGGTCTTCATGATTCTATGGACTCATACTTCTTGCCATGAAAAGTACTGTTGAGTACAAGACTGGAGGTCTAGGGAAAACATGCAAAATGGTAAGATGAAAAGCACACCTTTTATTTTCATGGTTTTATTAAGATTTTCGTTAATGTGGTTTTAATTTTCTGGCTCATCTGCAATCTTGAGAGAGAACTCTAGGCAAAGTTCCTGGATTTTCTGGAGTTCTTTCCTTAAAGATGAAATGAACATAGGATGAAATACATCATCTTCTACTACCTACATCTTCTCCACAGAACCAGATTTAAAAGGTGGATCTGCGGAGCTGCTCGTGCTCCTTTTTTCTCTGAAGTCCTTGCTCCATATAGTCGTAGGTTCTAAGACCATCTGGGCTCGTCTGGGTGTGGGGTTTAATCCGCAGATTTTCAAGTTAATCTGCTTTGAAAAAATTTGTGTACGCATGAGGCAGTTCCTTGTAGTTCTGACTCTGTGTATATTGTGAATTCTGGAATCCTTTTTCAAGGTGAGCTAACTTGGTTGTGAAATGAGTTAGTTTGGTCTATTGTTCGTGGGTACTCCATGCTGCTGCACACTGCGTTGGCAGTCGTCCAACAGCTATCCCACGCTGCTTTGCGGGTGACTGTTACAGACCTGTCTGTTTATCTGGCTGACCTCCCCTGCTCTGGGGTCAAGTTGACTGGGTGGCCTCTCCCCATTTATAAGCTGGTGCATGCCCAGGTTTTTTTCAGTTGCCCCTAGGTTCCACTTTCTAGCAATACCTGCAATAATATTCCAGAGGCCCTACAACATGCCTTAAGCAGCCAGCTGGTGCTTTGCTGGCACCCTGGATCTCTGGGAAGAAGTCTCAGTGTAGGAAGCTCTTGAGATCAGTTAAAGGGCTTTTTGTGGATAGTGCTAGGCAGATGTCTGCCATGCTCACAATGCTGAACACTAAGGAGATCTCCTAGATCCGAGTGTTCAGATCTTCTGAACACCCCCTCCTGCCCAAGAGAGCTTGAAGAGCTTGCTTCTTGCTTTTCCCACTCTCTCTAAGGAGGAGCAGCAAGAGTTTCCTCAGGATGAGCACCAAGAGACCAGTGAAGAGATCTCCCAGGAAAGCCAGGTTCTATTTGGGGACTTACGATCCTGATGCCAGTCAGGCAGAAGGCAAGTCTGATTCCCAGGCAGCAACCCAGACCAGGACTGAGGAAGCAGATCCTATAGCATGAACCTTGGCATGTTTTTATTTACTAGTTGAGTTTAACTTCTTATTGCACTGCACTGCTAGCTTCTCTTCTGGGTGCTGTATGGCCACAGGCAGTGCAGTCGGATGTGAGTCGGAAGCATTTCCAAGTCTGAGGTCCCTGCCTCCATCCATCAGCCCATGCTATCTGTTTGCCGCTCTCCTCCCCGGACATCTTTCCAAATTGCGGCTACTGCAGTTGGGCAAGTGGCCTCCATCTCACTCTAAAGCCCCCGGCCACTGGTTATTTTCAAGCCCAAACCGCAAAAGTAGGTGGGCCATCCTTCTGGTTTCAAGCCGAACGGTTTGTTTTTTGTACAGTTTATCCCATCCGATACTGACAAAATGGGATGTGGTTTTGTCAGTACAATGCATGGAGGGCACCATTCTGCCAAGTGCTCTGCTCTGCCTGGACACTGTCACCTCAAGGCCAGGCTGGCAAGGGCAGGACCGGATGCTCTGCAGAACGGTGTCCTGCATGCAGCATGATCTCACATGCATGGGTCATGCCTGCAGGCAGTTGGGCCGCACAGGCAGGGGCAGGAACAACCAAGGGGCTGTTGTTCTGTATTCTGGGGATGTCAGTGCCCACCCTACCCAGAAGGCACATGCCTGTATACCTATTTTCCTTTCCTCAACCCTCAGCTGTCCTTCCCAGTGAGCAGCCATCCCCCCAGTTTAGCCCACAACTCCCTTCAACTCTTGCAGCACTTCTGGGGAGACCATCTTGGGGGATGACTTCACAGCATATCTCGCTGGTCTGCCTTTTACCTTTTTGAGTAAGGCCATTCTCAGCCTCCTAGTCGCCTGCCTTACTGTAATGGCACCTTAGAGCCAGGAGAGTCTAAAGGGGATGCAGAGAGGATTACGTCCAGCTCACCCCAGATTCACTCAGCTACCCCTCAGACACCGTATAGGCACCTCCAAGCAAACCTGCAATGCCAGACTAGGAACTTAATTCCCAACTGTTTCCCCCCCTCAGCCTCCAACACACAACAGCCGTGTCATCTGGCACGTACTACATGGTCAGAAATCCCAGCGCACACACCAGTGATCATCTCTAAGGTTCCCCCAATACTGGGAAGTTTCTCAGGGAGGTAAAGCCAGAAATACTTGTTAAAAAATTGCTATGGGAGCCTCCCTGCAATATAAACAACAACCACTTGTCATTTTTCAAAATACCCCAGCAGTTATGGCACTTGCACTGGTCAGGCCCTTAAGGAGATGGCCCTTCTCCACAGCCGAGCGTCTGGGACACCTGAAGGGGAGAAAATGGAAAACTGAGGATGAAATGTTCATGGCCATTGTTACAGAGTGCCAACTCCCCCACTCCTCCAAAAATAATACGGAGAGGTGCAGGGAGTATCAGGGGAAATCTGAGGAGGAGCTTTCTAGGGAGATTGTTGTGGGGGCTGAGGACAGCATGGCGGTTGCCAGGGACTCACTGTTGCCATGGTCAAAGACAATATGGAAAAAGACCGGGAGTTACGGAGACAACTCCCTGAGGCAATGTAAAGTCAAAATGCCCTGCTGCAGCACAGTACTGCAAACCAGCACCCAGCCTTGTTCTGCAGCCTCTGGACAACTCAGGCTCCTGGGAACAACTCCTCTCCTTGCAGTACCCTTGCAGCGGTGCACTCGGAGACCACTCTCCCCTCCCAGACCCCAACTCAGGGAACTGCGAACAGTGAGAGCTGACACCCCAGCTCTTTGGAGCCAGCTACCGCCCTTGTAACTTTGAGCCTCGACGCTCCACACCAGTAGTCCCATGAACCAGAAGAGACGGAGCCAAGACATATTCTCACCTGGTTTTGTGCCATTTACGGCACTGTTGAACTTCGCTGTTTTGTTTCAAGGCTGGTTTAATTTGAGGCTCCATATAGTTTAATATATTGTGTCATAATTCAAAGCCATTTCTTCATTTTTGTTTCAGTTGAAGGTCCATTTCTGGTTGTTACATAATAGTGTTTAATAAAAACCTTTTAAAATTTCATTCTTAAGGAGTCAACAGTTCATTTTACGCAGAAATAATTTTGTGCTAATTCATGAGATTTTACAAACACAGGTAGGCAAAGACTTGCTGCAATAGGGGTGGCCATAACATTACACTTTCGCCGCCAAGAATGCCTGAACTACACAAAAATCTTGCAACCCCCAGGTTAACAACTGGATGGACAGCTGCACAGTTTCAGGCCTGAGACTCGAAATAAGAGCAATAGGCACCCTGGACAATATAGCCTGACTCTTTGCATTTTGGGTTGATTGCCTTGCTGCCTGCTCAAACTGCTGAGCAAGTCTCCGCACTACATCCTCCCACCCCTCACTAAGACTTTCTCCCTTAGTCTCACAAATATCGTGCAAAATACAACATGCTGCTATAATCTGCGATTTTTCCCCCCCCTATTACTTCCAAGCTAGCCTATAAACAGCACCTTGTCCCTTTTCAAATGGGCAAATGCACTCTGCTGTCACTGCGCAGCTACTGAGGTGGTGGTTCCTTTCTTCTATCCAAACAGCCTGTGAATGGCTTCATTAGCCAGGGAAGCAGAGGATCAGCCAGGTCTCCCAGGAGAACTGGACTGATGTCCATGCCATTAATGGCCATAGTATTCCTGGGGGAAGACAGCCCTTTCTTCATTAATTTGGATACAGTTGAGTGTCCAAAGATCCTAGCATCAGCTATTGTTCCAGACCACCCAAAATGCGGGTCTGTAATCCTGCCACAGTGGTCAACCAGTCCTTGGAGCACCATGGAGAAATACCTCATTCTGAGCCCTGATTGGAGGAGGGAGGCAAATAATAGGCCCATCGGTCCCATCAATTGCCCCAGCACTGTTTGTGAATCCTGTGGGTGCAGTGTCACCAATAACCTGGACATTACCAAGCTTTATAATGCAGTGCATCAGTAGCTTTCCTGTGGCATCACACCTCTGCATGCCAATGGCCCTAGTGGTCAATCTCCCCACACTTATTTGATTTGCTATGGACCTGTAGCGTTTGGGGGTGGCAATTGCAACCTGTTTGTCCACGGGTTTAGGGCACCACATGCTGGTATGCAGCACCTCATGGGGATAGGGCGCTGCAGGCCTCTGTAGTTCTGGGGTTCAGCACATATTTCTGAAAAGGTTGCTTTCTGCATGCTGAAATGGTTTTGCCACTGCCGGTCATCCCAGTGTGCAGAACAATCCATTCCCATGTATCTGTGCTGGTTTCCGGGGCCCGGAAACAAGTCCCTCTGCTTGCTCTGACGCTTTAACTTGCTCAGGGTCTTCTGCTTCTTCCGTCTGCTGGTGCTGCTGCTGCTGAAGACCCTGCTGCTGCTGGAGCCACATCATCTGCGTAGTGGGGCAGCAGGTGAAGCCCCAAGCTGAATTCCTCCACCTCTGAGTGCTGAGATACAGGCCGAGCAGCTGCCCTGCCTGTGAGGCTGCCGGCATAGCGGCACGGAGTCCAGGCTGGCTGACAGCGGCTAGAAAATGGTGCTGGCTTGCCCAGAAAGGAAGCATGAGGTGGAGATAGATGACTTGTGGGATTTTGAGCGAGCTTTGCTTCATCTTCTGCAAAGCACGGGAAGAAAAATCCCAGCAGCAAAGCCAGGGAGCACGGGGTGTCCTCAGAGAACGCCATGCCTTCAGTTTGCAGCAAGCTGCTGCTGTGGGCGCCCCATGGTACCCGTGGGCAGAGGGTGTTACCTGATGCACAGCGAAAAGCTGCAGATTAACCCCCTCCCGCTATGTAGACCAGCCCCAAGGGTTTTCTACTGCTGCCCATCACCACAGTATCTGGGCGCCTGCCATGTAAAATCAGCAGGAATAGCCAAGACCCTCGTGGGGTTTGGGGAGCGTGGCCCCTCTGTCTTCGACGGGGCAGATCAGATCTGTTAGAGTGGCAGCATTTCTGCATCTCTCTGAGAGACCCTAGTTTTTCAACTGCATCTAAAAATCCATAACTTCAAGCGATGGTCACTGATTTCTTCAAGGTCCCTGAGCTAGTGCTTTTAAAGCTATTTGCTCGAGTTCTGCATGGAGGGAGAGACGACCCAGTTAACACCAGCCTAGGTCACTCCCTGTGTGTTTCATTCAGGTCAGCTGAGGAAAAGCAGAGTCTCATTAAAATCAGAGGCTGTAGCTTAAATGTAGTTTCCCTGAGTGAGTACGTTACAGCAGAATTCTAGCCCATGGCGCTCTCCAGAACAATTCAAGATGGATCCCCCATAGCAGAGCTCTGTAAGCATTAATACATCCTTTTTTAGTCACTGGATTAGGGTTGCATACATTTGTGGGCTGTTTAATGTGGGCTGATTTAACTGGTCTCTGTGTAATAGTTTCATTTTTTTATTGGTACCTATATTGGAATCAGACTGTTTCTCTTGTTGCTATTTCCTAGGTTGCTACAGCTGTTTGTGCCTGGTGGCTGGCTGTGATTCTGTGGCAAGGGCCTATTGAAAATAAACCGTTTGTTTTGTAGCTGAAAGATTCCAGCTTTCCTCATTTCATATTGGTAGCTTCAAGCTCCTTTCCAGTCCTCTGTTTCTGGGAAAGATGTCTGCATGATGGCACCTTATTGCCACCTGGCTCATTCCTACTTTGCCAGTCCTATGACTCTTTGAGAGAGAGTGGTTTGGTTTTTAACATTGGCTACCTCAGTCTGCACCCTACCATCTCTGTCTTTGGGATTCGCAATGGCTTTCATGCAAAAAGGGGCGTCTCTTGATTTTTACTGAGTCTCTTTACTACTTTTATTACTGGGGGCCTGGAGCTCATATGAAGAAAGTTGACGTCTTTACAGCTCCATCTAGTACTGTCTCTGTATGGCCCTCGGTGAGTTTGTCTGGCTAGGCAATGAATACAAAGAGGACTTTGCCAAGAGGCGTGATTCAGGGTGCCATTGGCTCCATCGCAGCCTGTTTCATTTATTTTTTTCCTCTTTTTTTGGTAAATGCTCTTTATTAGCTTTGTTTCATGGTAAGTAATCCAGATTCATGTAACTCCTCTAGCAGGCCCATGCAATGGCTGCTGCATGACAGCTAGAATTGCTTGTATGCAAAGAGAAAAGGAGGACTTGTGGCACCTTAGAGACTAACCAATTTATTTGAGCATAAGCTTTCGTGAGCTACAGCTCACTTCATCGGATGCATTCAGTGGAAAATACAGTGTGGAGATTTATATACATAGAGAACATAAAACAATGGGTGTTACCATACACACTGTAACCAGAGCGATCACTTAAGGTGAGCTATTACCGGCGGGGGGGGGGACCTTTTGTAGTGATAATCAAGATGGGCCATTTCCAGCAGTTGACAAGAATGTCTGAGGAACAGCGGGGGCGGAGAATAAACATGGGGAAATAGTTTTACTTTGTGTAATGACCCGTCCACTCCCAGTCTCTATTCAAGCCTAAGTTAATTGTATCCAGTTTGCAAATTAATTCCAATTCAGCAGTCTCTCGCTGGAGTCTGTTTTTGAAGTTTTTTTGTTGAAGAATTGCAACTTTTAGGTCTGTAATCGAGTGACCAGAGAGATTGAAGTGTTCTCCGATTGGTTTTTGAATGTTATAATTCTTGACGTCTGATGTGTGTCCATTTATTCTTTTACGTAGAGACTGTCCAGTTTGACCAATGTACATGGCAGAGGGGCATTGCTGGCACATGATGGCATATATCACATTGGTAGATGTGCAGGTGAACGAGCCTCTGACAGTGTGGCTGTTGTGATTAGGCCCCATGATGGTGTCCCCTGAATAGATATGTGGTTACAGTGTGTATGGTAACACCCAATGTTTCATGTTCTCTATGTATATAACTCTCCCCACTGTATTTTCCACTGAATGCATCCGATGAAGTGAGCTGTAGCTCACGAAAGCTTATGCTCAAATAAATTTGTTAGTCTCTAAGGTGCCACAAGTACTCCTTTTCTTTTTGCAAATACAGACTAACACGGCTGCTACTCTGAAACTTGTATCCAAAGGTTTCTCTTTATTGGTACCAACTATGAACTCTCAACAGCTGCTCCTCTGGCTTTAGTTGTTAATGGTGATCATCTCCTTCCTGTTTCTGGTCTGAGAAGCTGGGAGTTGCTTTTCATCCTGTGGCAAAGTTAACAGTTGAAAATAAGCTGATGGGATCTCTGTGATTGGCTAGGCTTTATGGTGGATTTACAGGCAGCTTTTGATAGATTCAAGATTTCTGCAGTCATTGCTGTGCTTAGCTAGCTCCCTGGACATTTGGAGTCCATGGGCACTAGTTTCCCGCTTGTACTGGAATTTAATGAAGAAATCGTATCCCTATTTAGGAAAAACCCATAGTTGGTTCTAGAGCTTTTGTCAGTCTGACCTCCTGCTTATTGCTCCCACTGTTTTAGATTCTGTGCTGAGGTTTGAAAGCTGGCTGTAGACTCGCCTGTTTTCCCAAGCCATTTAATGGATGTAATTCTTGTAATTATGTCCTTTTTGAATTGTTTTCTTCACAACGCTTTGGAATGCTTGTCACAAGGGCCTCTCTAAACATGTGTTGTACACACAAAACTCAGAGATCCATCCATTTCCCAGTTGGGTCCACTGCAGAGCATCTACGGGGCCCGCAGCAGTCACCTGATGATACACTAATAGCCTGTAAAACTTGTAGCTCTGTGTGTGCGTGTGTGTGTGCGGACACACACTCAACATGCGTGCTTCTTAGAGGAGGCTATTGTGAATGTGGCAAACTTTTAGTATTGTTCAAGTTATTTTGGGGTAGTAGGCGTTTAGGTCTGATCTCTTAGGGGACCCTCATGTCTGAGAGTCTTTGGCCTTTGAAACATGCACATCTTACCCAGCACAGCAGAAGGAAAACAGATGATCCTAATACTGCATTTATTACCCCAGCATGTATGACTTCTCAAAAAGTCTTTTCAGACCATTGTGTTTCCAGGCTCCTCTGTGTGGTGGCGGATATTTGAGAATAGCGTCGACTCTGTGTTAGCATGGATGCAGCTTAGGACACAAATGTCACTAGCAAACTAAGGAAAATAAACGCAGCAATGGACGTGTGAGTCAAAGGCTTCCTTTTGGCAGCAGAACTTGTAAACTTGTGAAGATGGAATCATGGTTATAATCTGTTGTTTTAATAAAAAATAATCAGGTGTTTCAGATTCTTTAGGTGGGTGCCTTGGAAGCAGTCAGCTCCCTGCTGGGAGAACTTGGTTCATGCTCTCCAACAATCATTGCTTTATGGCTAATGCACATTGCGTATATTTTTTTAATGAAATATGTGAGAACTATTTGTGCAGACATTATGATGTGTCTGCCTGGGCCTCCAGGTGCAGGGCAGCTCTCAGGTGGCTGATCTATCTATTCTGCACCTTACTTGTGTTGACGAGATGGTGCCAGAGTTAACTAATTATGTTGTAGAAATTAGAGATGGAAAAGACCTAAAGCAAATCATTTAGTTCATCCCCTGGTGACTAGTGCACAATTCTTTCCTTTAGTCTAGTTCTCCATCACTCTATCCGGCATAGTTAAAACTGATCTGAGCAAATAGGATCCCGCACCCTCCCTGGAGGTTCTGTCACAAAAGTACAGTTGGGCCATCTTTAAATGCACGGAATGTGAGCAGGTTTTATATTCTCATCAGCTTTCCTGGGGCACCCTGTGTAGATTATCCTCTTGTGTTAGGCAGCATTTTTCCTAACTGTTATTGTGACATACGTATTTCAGACAGCGTTAGTTTGTCTATCTGAAGGGGTCTTGTTCAGTAACTCTAAGGGACACCTCCATTTCCTGAGGGCAGGAAAAAAAGTAATGGGGGGAAAATATCCCCTGACCCTAGCCTTGCCTTGGGAGCCAGTGTGTTTTAATGAACTGAAGGTAGGATTGGGAGCCAGGACTTCTTGTTATAAACCCTCCTTTGACACTTACTTGCTACATGGCCTGTAGCCAGTCATTTAACCTGTGTGTGTCTTAGAGTGTGCAACTTAAAAATGGGATAGCAGGGATGTTGTGAAACTTAGTTAATGTTTGCAAAGCACTTTCTACATGGCAAATATTGTTATTAACCCTAGACAAAGATTCTATTTAAACATGATGTAAAGTTTACAAACAATAAAAATACAAAACAAAACCCTGCATTTTTTTTTTTTTTCTGAGCAGGGGTAGAATCAGTTCTGAAGTGTAGCTCTGCTGACAGAGGGACCCCATCTTCTGCTGAAAAGTCCTTGGAGGTTTTTCATACGTTGGAGCTAGCTGGCAGGGAGGTGGGAACTTCTCTCAATTTCCTTTTATCCCCTGTAAAATGCCCCCCCATACACTCCCCTTTTCTCAGTATAAAGCTGGAATTCTTCCAGACCCTGCACTGGGTTTGTAAGAAAACTTTACTGTGTAAATTTGCTCTTTGTGTACGGAGTCCTTTGTTTAAACAGCATTGTGAGTTTGCTGGGGAGGGATGGAAAGAGGGGGAGCTGGCAGGGAAGAATTTGAAAAGCCCTGACCCCTGATGAATAAAATCCAGCACATTAACACATTCTTCAATCAATTCATGATTGCAGATAAGGTGGGAGTCCTCAGGGTTGGGCTTTTCATTAACCCCCTGCTGGCTAACCCAAACACATTGCCGTGTTTTGTTAGTTCACTAGGACAAGCACAGCCCTTTTGTGGCTGAGGGTTGAGTGTGCATGGAGAGATCTCATATAGGGAGCCAGGTTAAAAAATGGGACACTCTATTTCAGAACAAACTCCTTTTGGTTAGTTTGATGAGATTACAAAAGGGAAAAGGCTTTAACAAGGGGCTTATTGAAGCTAAGTAACTGTTTCTGAATACAGTAAGAGCCAGGGCGGAAAACATATGACTGTCAAGTAAATAGAAGTCTGTGAAGTATGGCTAACGCACCAAGACTGGACATATTCAGATTGGTTACGGTGCAGATCACTGGGAAGGTTTCTGGTGGTACAGTTTGGAGCTTCTGCTGATAACTCGAGGATGGCATTAGGAGAGGAGCCCAGATGTGTGATCCTTTGTTCCAAAGATGGGTTACATTATTTTGTAATAAGAAAAGGAGGACTTGTGGCACCTTAGAGACTAACCAATTTGTTCTCCTTTTCTTTTTGCGGATAGAGACCAACACGGCTGCTACTCTGAAACCCATTGTTTTATAACGTAACCTTTGTCCCAAGTAGGAGGCACCAGGATTCTAGTGTGTGTGAGAAATACATCTGAGGAAGAGGTGAAAATATTTACACTTGCACTGAATATAATTGAATGTACAAAGTGCATCACATCACTTGGTGATGAGACGTCCTTGTGCGGGTCTGAACTCCTGCTATTTCTTCGTGTGGCTAGCGGCCGTTTCATTTCTCCCCTTCTCAGAAGAAAGGCTGTGTTGTGCTGCAGGAGAGCTTTCATCTACATGGCGTCGCCCTCCCATTTGGGCGTTCTCGCTGGGCTCGGTGCTCTAGACCCCTGGAGATTGCAAACTGCTCTGAATGCCCCCTTCTCCTAGGCGCTGTGGAACACAAATAGTAATCATCACAGCTAGTAATCAAATAGCATCGAAATACCCTTTGGCCCAAGTGGATGTGTGGTGGGTTGGGAATCATGAGTTCAAGTCTCACTTTTTCTACTGCCTGCTGTTAATAATTCCGTCCCCTTCATGTCCCTTATTGGTGTCCAAGATCTCTTACATCACTGAGCATTTACATAAATGGGAATAGACTCCAGATCTCTAGTAGGGAAGAGCCTATCCTTTGCCACACTATTCCCCAGAATGAAACTGCCAAATCCTAGTATTTGCCCATACTACATGTAAACAGGGGCAACTCATGCAAATACCCACTGTTTCAGTGTACCATGAGTCCTTCCCTAGTGGCAATGCACTGAGGATAACAGCCTTCTCTTGCTGCCAGCTGTTGTAATTAATTCTTTAGCTCACATGGTAGAGGTCTGTGCTGCAGTGTTGAAGGTCTAAGGTTGCCTGGGCAATCTTAATTATGGTATTTCCTAACTTTACAGAGCTTGACTTTCCAACCTTAACATTCGTTAACATAATCTTTTGGTATGTAATTTAATTTACATATAATATATATAATTCTTAATTGTCCCTCGAATTTCCATTATTAACTATTTGATGGGTGGCAAAAAACCAACTCCCACTCAAAAGAGGATACATGAATGCTCAAGGTAGAATCATAGGTCTCTTCCAACCCTAATCTTCTATGATTCTCAGGAGGTCATCTAGTCCAACCCCCTGGTCAAGGCAGAACCAACCCCAACTAAATCATCCCAGCCAGGGCTTTGTCAAGCCGGGCCTTAAAAACCTCTAAGGAAGGAGATTCCACCACCTCCCTAGGTAACGCATTCCAGTGCTTCACCACCCTCCTAGTGAAATAGTTTTTCTTAATATCCAACCTAGACCTCCCGCACTGCAACTTGAGACCATTGCTCCTCTTTCTGTCATCTGCCACCACTGAGAAAAGCCGAGCTCCATCCTCTTTGGAACCTCCCTTCAGGTAGTTGAAGGCTGCTATCAAATCCCCCCCCCCCCCCCCCACTCTTCTCTGCTGCAGACTAACCAAGCCCAGTTCCCTCAGCCTCTCCTCGTAAGTCATGTGCCCCCGTCCCCTGATCATTTCTGTTGCCCTCCACTGGACTCTCTCCAATTTGTCCACATCCTTTCTGTAGTGGAGGGCCCAAAACTGGATGCAGTACTCCAGATATGGCCTCACCAGTGCCGAATAGAGGGGAATAATCACTTCTCTCGATCGGCTGGCAATACTCCTACTAATGGTACGAAGACCCTGTCAGGCCATACAGCCTACATGTGTTTGATCAGCCAACTCTGGCAGTAAGAAAATACTGCATGTCTTGTTGAGCCTTCTGAGGGGAGGGGCTGTAAAGGAGGCTCTGCTCTCCCCAAACCCTCCCTCCCTCCCTCCCCAACCATCCATGGCTGCACAGCCCTGTGAGAACCAATGTTATTTCTTTCACAGGCGCTAACCCAGTCCCATAGGCGCCAACTTCTTCTGGCGCCGGTGGGTGCTCGACCCCCCCCGCGCACTGCCCCAACTCCACCCCTGCCACGCCCCTCCTGCCCCATTCCAACCCCTTCCCCAAAGTCCCTGACCCTATATGACTCCTTCCCCAAATCCCTGCCCCAGTCCCACCTCCTCCCTGCCTCCTCCCCTGAGCGCGCCACACTCCCACTCCTCCCACCCTCTCTCCTAGCGCTTGCTACAGCTGTTTGGTGACGGCAAGCGCTGGGAGGAAGGGATGAGTGGAGACGCGGCGCGCTCAGGGGAGGAGCCGGAGGCCGAGGAGCAGGTGAGGTGAGGTGGGGCAGGGAGCTTGGCTTCCAGTGGGTGCAGAGCACCCACTAATTTTTCCCCGTAGGTGCTCCAGGCCTCTAGCACCCACAGAGTCACAGTGCTGGTGGGATAGGATTGCTTGGGGGACATCCTCTGGTTGGGGTTGTGAGTATCAAGGGTCTGGATCACAGCAGGGCTCTAGGAGGGGTTTCTCTACAATCATCCTTTTGGCAGGGTGGTGGGGGGGTTGCTTTGGGCTTTGCATCATTTCTTATTTGCTCTGCTTTTTTGGCTGGCCTGCCCTACTCTCTGAAGAGGGCACACTGGAAGACTTCAGCCACTGACACTTTCGAGGTTTTTCCCAACTGATGATGTCCTCTGTGGGCTTCCCTCGCAGAGCTGCCTTTGGGCAATAGCTGCAGAGGTTGTCCTTCCCAGTCTATTTAAAACAATTTAAATTTCCAGGGTTGTTAAAGATGCAAAGGGACCATGTGTTGTATTTATAATTAAACCAAATAGTTTTAATTGATGAACCCACAAGGTTTCTGTTCTGGATGCACTGAAATTAGGAATTAAAATGCCAGGCTCCCTAATTAACTACCATCATACTCAGTGTTCGGTTCTTTCCATGCGTAGTGCATTTCAGCCCTAAATAACCCCAGAGGCTTGCACTGCTTTGTGTGAATAACCTCCTAGATATATTTGCCCTGTAAACTTGATACACTCTTATCAACTTTCTTTCTTACAATCACTGGTAAAGGCAATCCATTGTGGTGAGAGATTGCTGCTGTCTTAGTGCAATTTAATATTTTACCATTGCTGCATCTTGCAGACATGGAGCCACCTGAAGGGAGCAAACGCGATGTTTCCTTTGGATAAATAAGAAACAATAAAGACGCATTCTGCCTGTAAATTGTTGCATGTTTATATTGTCCTGTTGGACTGGGTATTTTTCTCTCCAAAATATGCAAAATCACTTCCCCACTGACGCGTTGCTGTCCTAGCAAATGCAGTGGATTTAATATTTTACAAGCATGGCTCTGAGGAGCTGACACATTTGACTGAAAGGAACAGTCACAGCTCTTGCCCATGGAAAATCCATCTGTTCCCCTTGTATTCAGTGGCACTTTGTTTCCCCGGGGGGAGGGGAAGAGTCACTGTAGCTCAGTTATTACGAGCCACGCACTCTCTGCTGATGGGTAATTCTGTGACGCTCGGGACTTGGTTAAGGAGGGTCAGTCAGGCATATGCTGCTCCCTCTTTATTCGACTTTTTGCTGTGCAGGAAAGCGGTTTTTTACATGTTGAGGCTGCTGTTATTTATTCCCCTTGGCTGTGTGCATGCCTGACAGAGAGCTGCTGAGCCCCGTGCAGGGGCCCTGAAGCCCAGCCTTGTGCTGGAGGCATGGGGCCCAGGTGCGGAGACCAGTCACGGTGGGGGGTGGGGGGCTGGAGAAAGGCCCTTTCAGAGGAGGTTCTTGGATTAAGTTGAAGGGGGGAAGGGTTTTTTTGTTTTTTTTTGTTTTTTAAACTCGCTCTCTGGCAGGATTGTAAAATGCCTGGTCAGATGGGGGAGGGGGGGGGGGAAATGCAGCCCTGCTCCCAGCAGCCCAGCCCGCGGGGAGGGGAAATTTAAAGGTGAGAAGAGCAGCCTGGAGGGCTGGCTGTGGCAGCAACTGCCTGAGCCATCCTGCACTTTGTCAGTACTTGGCTAATGTTTGCTTGTTTAGGCCAAGATTTCAATTTCAGATTGGCCTCCTGAATGAAAACGGACCAAATACAGCTGGCAGCTGTGCGGCATGGCCAAGGTTTGTTTTGTTCTCTGTCTTGAATGGGCTGGTATTGAAAAGTCATTAACTAATGATAATTGGCCTAGTCTCTGGCTCTGAAGCAGTGGGCCAGGACACTGGGGCAGGAAATCACTCCAGTCTGGTGACCTTACCAGGCCAGCAGTTAACATTTACTGTTCAACCCCAGCCAGACTGACAGGCCCATGTGAAAGTCACCTTCCTCCCTGTTCAGGGCTTAGAAAGAGTAGCTTGTCTCTGTCACAGAGCAACAGAGCATGGAAGGCTGAGGCCTGATCCCTTTAGAAATAATATACGGCCTAGGGACAGCACAGGTAGCTGTTGGCCTGATAATTAAGGCATTTTATCTTAATTTGAGCTGTTAAGAAGTATCCCTTTTTCTGTGATTTATGGCCTCAAAATCTGGCCAAGAGACTTATCCAGGGTCTAATACAGCTTACATGGAATGTTCCCAGTTAGACCCCAGTGGGCCTATTACACAGTATATAACAGGGGCTGGCTCAGTCTTTCAGCACTTTAAAGGCTGTTTGTCTTTGATTGGCTGATGCGTATCAAATGCAATCCAGCTTCCCCCTGTCTGCTCTGTCGGCCCCCTGGTGCTGCCCTTTGACAGAGAAAGCACCCCCTTCCCGAATTTCTGATTTCACACTGATGCACAAACATTCTTTGGCAATTTGAGCCTATTGTATTAAAGCTCGTTAAATTCCTTATGCATGTGCCTCTCCCAGAATGCAGAGGCAATAATTATTACAGAAATATCAGTGTCACAACAATGCCAGATAGACCATCTCCGGAGCCTCCATAACCCTAATGGTTCCCCTGGACTTAGAGATAGCCGATACATCCCTTTAATCTGCAAATACATCAAGGTCACTGATACTGTAATACACTAGATCAAAGGCAATCATTGTAACTTTAGAAATAGTCCAGTGCGCACTATAGAGCGACAGTGTGAGTGTGTGGTCTAGCTAGGTATTGTGCTCATCATCTGTATTTGAGCACCTCAGCACAAATATTAGGATCATACGTTCGATATTTATTTTTGGGCTACCACTTTTTTTTTTTTTTTAAGGTTAAGAGGAAATTTCTGCTCTCTCTTTGGCACAGTAGAGATTTCTTGTTGCACTGTTTTGCTGTCCCTGGGAGTTCTGTACACAGGGTGAGATCAGAACTTCAGAATCCAGATCTGCTGCGTGGACCTGGGAATAGAGCATTGACCTACCAGTGGAGGTGCTGTCTCTGTCTCCTGTGGCACAGCCCAGATCAGAGCAGGACTTCTAGGGAAATCCCTTGAGTTGAGGAACCCTCCAGGAGAAAGTGTGCCACAAGCATCCAATTAAAACTTATAGCCCAAGGAGTTTGGGGTATAGACTAGAGCATATTCCAAACTGATGGACAGGTGGTACAGAGATCTGTGGATGGGAGGGATTAAAAGGCAGGGTTTTCTTGCAAAAATGTCTCTATCCACTTTGAACCTGGGCTACAGAGGGTTTTGGCTGGGCTACCACCAGACAGTGGATAAGACCTAGCTATCAGTCTTGCTCTTGGTGTTTCTCTCTGAGCCAGATCAACTGGGAGGAAGAATTTAATCAGAAAAATGTGAGTAAGTGTGAATTAGTTAAGAACAGCTTACTAGATGCCCAAAAAACCCACAGTCCCAGAAATGAGAAAAAAGGCGGTGCTGGTTAAAAAACCAACCTGGTTTAGAGGGGCAGTGAAGGCAACTATAAAAAATAATATATAACAACTGAAAGAAAGGGGAAGTTGGGAGTAAGCAATATAAAGCAGAAGTTAGGAAGTGTAGACAATTGATCAGGGAAGCAAAGGGACACAAGGAGAACTCTCTAGTCAGTGGCGTTAAGGACAATAAGAAGGAATTTTAATAAAAGATATTACCTCATCCACCTTGTCTCTCTAATATCCTGGGACTGACCTGGCTACAACAACACTGCACACATAAATTAACATGGCAAACATCAGATGGATTAAAAACTGGCTAACTGACTGATAGGTCTCAAAATGTAATTGTTAACAAGGAATTGTCATGAAGTGACAGTGTTTCCAATGCGGTCTTGGCCCTACACTATTTAACATATGTATCAATGACCTGGATGAAAAGATAAAATCATTAATGATAAAGCTTGCAGATGACACAAAAACTGGGGGAGTGGTAAATAATGAAGAGGATAGGTCACTAATTAAGAGCCATCTAGATCTCTTAGTAAACTGGGTGCAAGCAAACAATATGTGTTTTTAATATGACTAAGTGTAAATGTATACATACAGGAACAAAGAATGTAGGCAATACTTAGAGGATGGAGGACTCTGTCCTGGAAAGCAGTGACTCTGAAAAAGGTTTAGGGGTCCTACTGGATAATCAGCTGAACATGAGCTTCTAATCCAATCCTGGGATGCATAAACGGGAGGCTCAAGTAGAGATGTTATTTGTATATTTGGCACTGGTGTGATTGCTACTGCAATAATGTGCCCATTTCTGGGGTCCACGATTAGAGAGGGTTCAAAGAGCAACGAGAATGAATAAAGGATTAGCAAACAAGTCTTATGATAGGCTACATAAATTGAACATTTTAGGACTAACAAACAGAAGGCTACGGGCTGAGTTTATTACAGTCCATAAGTATCTACCTGGGAAACAAATATTTAATAATGGGCTCTTCAGTCTAATGAGAAAGGTGTAACATGATCCAATGGCTGGGAGCTGAAGCGAGACAAATTCAGACTGGAAATAAGGCATACATTTTTAAGAGTGAAGGTAATTAACTATTCAAATAATTTACAAAGGGTCGCGGTGGATTCTCCATCACTGACCATTTTAAAATCAAGATTTTGGATGTTTTTCTAAAAGCTCTGCTCTAGGAATGATTTGGGGGCAGTTCTCTGTTCGGTGTTATACAGGGGCTCAGACTAGATATTCATAATGGTCCCTTCTGGCCTTGGAATCCGTGAATCTGCACAGGAAGGGCTCTAGGGTGCCTTGGAGGTCTGGGCTGGAGGAGGAAGAGGAGTTATCTGTAACCTTCACTGCTCAGAAAGGACAATGCTACTGGTGAATATGAGCGCTTCTGCAGAGGAAGGTAGTTGCTCTTTGAGGGATGGGTTGGGTGGTGGTGAGGTGTTGGGTTGCTGAACTGGGCCATGGCATCTGGATCAGTTATGATTCCACAGCCACTATGCTGGCCTTCATTCCAGAAACTACCTCATGTTATGTGGCCACTTGTGAGCTAAGATTCATTTTCAAATGGCTTAAATCATTATCAGTGCTTAAAAAGGTTACATCTGCAACTCATTTTCTATGTCATTGACATTCTTTTCTGACAAATAATTTCAAAAATATGCAGCAAAATGCTGTGGCCTATGAATGCTGCAGTCCAAGATGAGAGCTGCACAAAGTGAGTGCACAGATCAACATCAAGAAAAGGAGGACTAGTGGCACCTTAGAGACTAACCAATTTATGTGAGCATGAGCTTTCGTGAGCTACAGCTCACTGCATCGGATCAACATCTTTACTTCATCACTTAAGGAAAAGCTTAACTCCTTGTTTGCTCTAGCTGGGCATGGCACAGCCATACATGGAGGCCATTTGCTGCTGCTGCTTAGACTGCCTTTAGAGTGCTGGGTTCCTGACTGGTGTGCAGCTGGGTGAAAGTGCAGAGGGCACCAAACCTTGTCCTGTGATGGGCCTTACTTGCACAGCCGCTGACTCTGCCATGTCTGTTCTGTGAGTGGAGAGAGCACGCCTTCAGGCTCCAGGACCGTCAGTCCAGTGATAAATGCCCAGTTAAAAACAAAGTTGACGGAGCAGGTAAATGACATATTTTAATGACAACTTTACACATTTCCCTGTGGAGAAACCTGGCTCAGATGAAGGAGTCTGATTAGAGAAGGCCAGCTCTCTGTCCATCCAAAATGCAATAGTTATAACTTATTAATGCTCCAGCTTTAAACTCCAGTTATTAGCAACATCAGGTCTTCTGAGCACTTGGTGCTTTTGAAAACTGAAGCAAGAACCAAACCAGAGAGAGAGAGATAATCTGGTCATTGTACTGGAATGGCTCACCCCGCATTAGTCAGTGTAGTGGCTTGGTTGGAGAATAGTTCACACTGATTGATTTTTCCTACGGTAAATGTGCTCGCAGTGGGGTTGCTGTCTGTTGCAACCAGTGATAACTCGTGCAGATTGCTGGTTCCAATGATCCCTTAGAAGTGGAGTAAGAGAAGGTGGAAGACCGGAGTGGTGTAGGAGGGGAGAACCCTGGACATCTGCATGGCTGAGAGTGGAGGGAGTGAGCTCTTCAGTTTGGTGCTAAGGAGACTCAAATCCGGGGTGGGGAGGGGGCAAACTTTTTGGCCTGAGGGCCACATCAGGGTGTGAAACTGTATGGAGGGCCGGATAGGGAAGGCTGTGCCCCCCAAACAGCCTGGCCCCCGCCCCCTATCTGCCCCTTCCCACTTCCTGTCCCCTGACTGCCCCCCTCAGAACCCTCAACCTATCCAACCACGCCTGCTCCTTGTCCCCTGACCATCCCCCCCCCCCAGGACTCCCGCCCCTAACAGCCCTCCCTGGAACCCACCCCCTATCCACCCCCCTGCTCCCAGTCCCCTGACCCCTATCCACCCCTCCCCGACAGGCCCCCCGGGACTCCCACGCCCTATCCAACCCCCCCTGTTCCCCAACCCCTGACCGCCCCAGAACCTCTGCCCCATCCAACCGCTCTCTGTCCCCTGACTGCCCCCCAGGACTCCCTACCCAACTGTTTCACCGCCGCCCACGCGCTGCTGCTGCCCCCTTACCATGCCGCTCAAAGTGGCAGGAGCTCACAGCCCCACTGCCCCCGCGGTGGCATGGGTGTGGGGAAGGGGGGACAGCAGGGGAGGGGCCGGGGGCTAGCCTCCCCAGCTAGTAGCTCAAGGGCCGGGCAGGATGGTCCCGTGGGCCGGATGTGGCCTGCGGGCCGTAGTTTGCCCACCTCTGCTCTAATCTCTCTCCTCACACTATTAAAGTTAACTATCCTGGCGGACAGTGCTACACGGGGTCCAGCTCTGCCGAGCAAATGGTGAAATGCGGAGAAGAGGAGACCGCCCTCTTCAGCAATTGTTTTTCCATCATGTTTTGACCTTGAACCTTATGCTGGAGGTAAATGTACAACACTAGGTATTGTGTTGGAAAGTCGAGTCACTTGTGAATGCCTCAAAGAGGGCACTAGTGTGAATGGACACTATTCAGTGGTCTGTAAGATACATGTCCCTGTTCTGGAGAACTTTTGGGAAACCCTCTGTGTTCAGGGACCTCTTCAAGCTGCAAGGGACGCATTCGTGGTTCATGCCTGGGAACTGCAATTTAAAATGTTGCCTTGAGACTCTTCCTCTCCTTCGCTGCTGTGCCCTGCATGGCCTCACTGCACTGGAGGAATCTACGCATGGTGGGTTTGGAAAGATTTCTTCTCTTCCTCTGATTTCAGAATTGAGAAGTGGTCTGTTCTGATGTGGTGATAAGAGATGCTACCTGCCATTGATTTCTGCTGCACCCATGGAAGCAAAATGGTTGCCACTTGTCCACTGTTCTCAGACATTCAGCTTCATTTGCACCCCTTTGAAATGGCTGTGACCAGAAGAAAACTGCAAATTCCTCCAGCATAGCTGCCTTATGGCTTGCCAGCCTGTGCATGATTCCTAAAGGCTTGTGGAAACATTTCCAGACAGCCAGGCATCTGGTGATGAGCCACTGCACTGTGTCTGATAGTGCCATTCAATACATATGAAGCACCCTGGTGATTTGCTTCTTACCCTTACTTTTTCAAGGTGTGCCCCAGAGTGTGTCCAGTTGGAGACCAGGGTGCGAGGAGCAACCAGGAGCAGAGAGGAGACGCAGCACTTGTGGGGTCAAAGGAAAGCTTGCAGAAGGAGGCAGCTGCCAGGCAGAGCTCCTTAGCCCTGCTGCAGCTGCATGTGCCTCCCTCCCTCATTGCTCTAGCTTTGCACAACAGAAAACTGCATGCAAAAAAGTGACAGCGGCAAATATGAATCTTCCCCCCCACATCCTCCTAGTATAGTTCCATTCACCCCAATGAGGTATCAACTCTGAAGTTAATCCTAAGAAATGCTCTATCCACCAGCACCCCCTTTGTCTCCCTTCACTTCCTCACCACCTCTGGTGAATTTTACAGTTTCTAATTCACTTCACTTACACAGGCATAGAGAGAACCGTCTTGAAAAAAGTGAAAAGACCATTTAAAAGGTTTGTCCATTGTGGAAATACTGGCAGGACCAATAATATAAGCTAGTTCCATGCTTTCATTTTGTAGGGCATTTTAAGACTCCTTTCAATGAAACCAAAGGTTATTGAATGACTTTGTGATCAGTTAATCTTGCTGACAATTCCTGGTTTGCCACACAATTCTGTGCTGCTTTGCTACATGGGGGGGCTGGCTGCATAATGTATGTCTCGCATGCTGTGTAGCAGGAAGTGCCATGCATGTGACCGCATCTCAGTGTTTGTGCTAAATGTATCCTATTTTCTGAAGAGTTGCATGAAGTTGCAACTTCAACATGAGTCGTCAATGCAATTCTGTTGCAAAAAAAGCAAATGCAATTTTAGGTTGCAGTTACAGAGGCATAGCATGCAAATCTTGGGAGGGGACAGTACCGCTCTACTCAGCACTGGTTAGGCCTCAGCTGGAGTACTGTGTCCGGTTTTGTCACCAGCGTATAGAAAGGATGTAGAGAAATTGGAAAAGATCCAGAAGTGAGCGACAAAGGTGATCAAAGGGATGGAATGCAAGCCATATTAGCAAAGGCTGAAGGAACTGGGTATGTTTAGTTTGGAAAAGAGGAGATTAAGGGGGACATGATGGCAGTCTTCAAATACTTGAAAGGCTGCCATGAAAAAGATGGAGAAACTAGTTATCTCTTGCCACAGAGGGCAGGACAAGAGGCAATGGTTTCAAAGTACACACAGCAGATTTAGATTAAATCTCAGGAAAAGCTTCCTAACTGTAAGAACAGTAGGAGAATGGAACAGGCTGCCTCAGGAGGTCATGGAAGCTCCTTCACTGGAGATTTTCAAAAGGAGGCCTGGATAGCCACCTGCCTGGGGTGGCTTAACACAGCAAATCCTGCATCGTGGCAGGGGGTTAGACTTGATGACCTTTGCGGTCCCTTCTAACCCCATGGTTCTATGATTCTGTGATTCAAAGAGTTTTATCCACACAACTTGCATCCGAGTCATTGGGATTCACACTACAAAATCCATTGCAGATCTTCAGCAAGGAACAAGTTAACATCTGGGGACAATAGCTGCTTCTTCTAAAATGAAAGTGTTTTGTCCAGGCTGAAGCTGTGGGGATCTCCTGCAGTTTGGGCAATGGGACCCCCTTTCTTTCCTTGAGCAAGGAATTTGTTTGATCTCATTAGATGTTGGGCCCCACTTTGGCTTTGTCACTTCTTGTAGTTAGGGTGCTTCATTCCCAATTCTGCTGCCAACGATGTCATCGGGTTTCTGTCCCCTAATTCGTGGCCAAGTTAAAGCTGATCATTGTATGATTCTACCTTGATGGCTGTGTACTCAAGACATGTCCAGTGCACTCCCTAAGCTAGTGTGCAGTTCTGAGCCTCCTGCGCTGGGCTGTGGCCGGGCCTTTATTTTACACTCTGATCACATGAGCATATCTGGCAGCTGTATAACTGCAGAGTGAAGTGCTTTCACAGGGCTTCCCAGCTGCTGTCACAATGTGGTAATGATTTCAGGGAGACACAATCCAGATTGTTTTGAATGAGAAAGCAATGAATGACCTTGGCTCCCTGGTTAATGCCCAGGTGTACGGAGGGGAAATAATAGAGAGTTGCCTCACAGGAATCCTCCTCAAAGCCAAACATCGTTTGTGTAATTTGCTTTGGAAGGTGGGATGTGTCTCTTTATTTATGGAAGGCTGCTGATGTCCAGGATAAGGTTTACATCTGATGAAAGCTTTTGAAGTGCTGCTCAGACAGGGCAGCTGACCTTCCTCTGGCCTTATTAGGCATGATGCCTTTGACGCTTATCTGAATTGCCGGCCTTGTCGGGTAAGGTGGCTCTGGTAGCTGGGGGGTGAGGCTGGATGTCCTTCGAATATCTGCTTGGCTGGGCCCTCACAGGCAGAGCTCTGCTGGACGCTTGTCTCCTGGGGGAAGGCGGGAGCGTAACCCACTGGGAGGCTTGAAACAACTGCTTTGTGGAGCTGTCCACAGGAAAGGTCTCCATTGCCGAGCAGGCCTCCCTACCAGATGGCCTTGTGATCCTTCAGTGGGACAGCAGCCACCTCAGGAAGAATTGCTTCTGAGCCTCCCACTCCACACTGAGTCAGGCGCCCTCCCACAGTGCTGTCCCCTTCGGGCTCCCTGCCAATGCGAGGCAGTCTTGGAAATCCAACAGAAGCAGCAAAGTGCTCGGTTCACCAGCACGCACCAGCTTTCAGAGCAGACCACTCTGGGCAGCCCCACTCACTGCAACCTAAGCAGAGCTAGGTCTTCTCCTGGAACATGAAGAGGAAGTCCAGCTCAAGATAAATAAAGCCTGGGGAGTCCAGTGGCTGACAGGAAAGCCTGGAAGATGTAGCTGGAATAACTGCCTGGGGCAAAATACGAGACGCACAGAAACAAACTTTCTAAATCAGAATCACTGGAAATGTGTGTAAGAGTGAAGAACTCCGCAATAAATCGCCTAAGAGAATCCTCCCTGAGGTTCACAGTCAGAGTGCCCTGAGCTGCACTCATTGTCTGTATGCTCTTGACTGGCTGTCCGCCAGTCGCTGTTTTAATGCCTGGCTCTTTCTGTGTAAAGGATACTGTTGCTTGCATACTCCATTGAGATTACAGAGCCCTGTATGTATCATTCATTCATTTTGGGAAAGGCTAAGAGGGAGACCTGGTTTGATGATGACAATGTCTTTTCTTGGAGACCATGATAACATGTGAGCAAGCCTAAAGATGCAGATTCCTCTGTGTTCCCTAAACTGTTTTTTTGAAGAAAGCTTTGGCAAATTTCAGTGAGGGGTACACCTTAGCATCGGTTCCCTTACTTACTGTCTGTGCATAAGCCATGCTTGGGGGGACAGAGTACCACACAGAGCAGACGTGTGCATTTGTGGGTGTAGTAGGAGGCTGGCAGTGGAATCTCAGCTTGACGTATCTCCAGGACTCTGTAATGATATTCATAGATACTAAGGTCAGAAGGGACCATTATGATCATCTAGTCCGACCTCCTGCACAACGCAGGCCACAGAATCTCACTCACCCACCCATTCCTGTGAAAAACCTCTCACCTATGTCAGAGCTATTGAAGTCCTCAAATCATGGTTTAAAGACTTCAAGGAGCAGAGAATCCTCCAGCAAGTGACCCGTGCCCCATGCTACAGAGGAAGGCGAAAAACCTCCAGGGCCTCTTTCAATCTGCCCTGGAGGAAAATTCCTTCCCGACCCCAAATATGGCGATCAGCTAAACCCTGAGCATATGGGCAAGATTCACCAGTCAGATACCCAGGAAAGAATTTTCTGTAGTAACTCAGATCCCACCCCATCTAACATCCCATCACAGGCCATTGGGCCTATTTACCACAAATATTTAAGGATCAATTAATTACCAAAATCATGTTATCCCATCATACCATCTCCTCCATAAACTTATTGAGTTTAATCTTAAAGCCAGATAGGTCTTTTGCCCCCACTGCTTCCCTTGGAAGGCTATTCCAAAAGTTCACTCCTCTGATGGTTAGAAACCTTTGTCTAATTTCAAGTCTAAACTTCCCAATGATCAGTTTATATCCATTTGTTCTTGTGTCCACATTGGTACTGAGCTTAAATAATTCCTCTCTCTCTCCGGTATTTATCCCTCTGATACGTTTATAGAGAGCAATCATATCTCCCCTCAACCTTCTTTTGGTTAGGCTAAACAAGCCAAGCTCCTTGAGTCTCCTTTCATAAGACAGGTTTTCCATTCCTCGGATCATCCTAGTAGCCCTTCTCTGTACCTGTTCCAGTTTGAATTCATCCTTCTTAAACATAGGAGACCAGAACTGCACACAGTATTCCAGGTCTCACCAGTGCCTTGTATAACGGTACTAAAACCTCCTTATCTCTACTGGAAATACCTCGCCTGATGCATTCCAAGACCATCCTACACAATCCACTAGTGCTAATGAGACTGACATCCCTGGACTTGACATCATCATAGCAGCCAATAGCAATGAGGCCTCTTTGTTTCTCCTCTGCATCTTTTGGCAGCTGTTCACGCAATGACTCTTGCTTGCAGGCCTAGAGGGGCACATCTACAAGAGGGAGCCCCCGAGTTATTTCTAAAAGCTGGGCACGTATTCATTGAAAACAAGGTCAGCCAGCAGGAAGGTACAAAATCTTCTCAGCCATTATTTTCATCTCCTTTCCCATGTGGTGGTTGGAGTCACTCACAACAATCAGTCTTGGGGTCTCCAATGCCACTGTGGAGAGGAACTCAGCCAGAGCTTCTGTGGTGCTACCAGGTGATCAGTACCCAAGGTTCCATCTAAATTCCATCCTGGGTCTCGCACACATGCATTATGCATACTTCATTAGGTCTACACTGGGGATGTGTAACTTTGTGCATTTGAGGCTAGGTGCAACAACACGGCCACACCACCTCCTCAGACCTCCCTCAGTTTGTTCTGAAACCAGCAAGAGACATGTGGGCTCAGAAGTGTCAGTCAGCCAGGTCTCCATTATATATGCTAAAGCAAGGGCCTGAGCCGTGGCCCGGTCACAGATGGTGAAAGCCTCATTAGAGGCTGACTTTTGGTCGAAGAGCATGAGTGACCTGTGGTCTTGGAGTCGCATCCCCGGAGCTAGAGAAGGCCACCTTGGCTGAAATGTGCCATGGATTCATACAGGTTAACTGTTTGTGCACTTTTTCGCTAGCTGGTGCCTGATGCTTTGGCTCATATCTTCATCCTGTAGAAAAGGGGTCCCTGTGCCAGGGGAATGCATGATGGCAGCTATTAAATTGCTGTTGTTAATAGTGTGAATGACTTTTTTTCTCTGAGTTTGGTTCACGAGAGTTGAGTAATTGTATTGTTTATTGTGCTTAATGGGACATAAATCAACAAGCCTGGAGGAGCCAATGCACTCCCAATAGGCTACGTTCTCTGCTTATTATCTTTATAGCAGGTGTAGTGAAAATTATAGTATAAGCTGTAGAAGCAACTCAGTCTGTTTAATATCCATCCTCACAATCTGTGGCCTCACAGGGAGAAGCTGGAATCTAGTGTCCCGTCCTCCCCTCCCCCCTCATCTCCCCAGCTTTGCGTCTCTTATTTCATACCCAGTCCCCAAGCCATAGCTGTGGACTGCATGGAGGAGCCAAGGGCTGCAGGGTTTCCATGTAGGTGGAAACATGGAACAAGAAAGAATTTTACTGTCACCTACGGTACGGTGACGGGAAAGGAAAACAGGCTGATTCCAGCCCCTCAAATTGCAGAGATCAATGAACATTACAGTGGGCTTTCATCTAATGGCCTCAAAGTTCTTGACAACACCAATTAATTAACCCTCCCAACCTCCCTGTGAGGTGGGTAAATAACCGTATCCCCCATTTTACAGATGGGGAAAGGCAGGTAGAGAGAGTTTAGTTTACTTACGACCACACAGTGACTTAATGACAGAGACAGGAATAGACTACAGGAGCCTTATTCTCCAACCAAAGATTTTAGGATCTTCCAGTGAAGCCAAACTAGCCTACAAATATACTAGAGTGCAAAAGGCTGGGGGGTCAGATCCTGTGGATGCCTATACTCTCACCACAGTGTACCGTAATGCCTGCTGAAGTCTGACTTATTCCCAATCCTTTGTTCTAACTCTGGTTCATGTCTCCCACATTCTAAGACAAGGTACCGAATGAGGTAAGAGGACAACTGTTAACATTTAGCTGTCTCATTAGCAGTGCAGTTTAGGTTGGAAATTCCTTATTCAGGGCTCATGTAAAGTGGTCTTAGGATACTTTTTAAAGAAACATAATGCAGAATGGAACAAAAACTGTTTCTGTCTCTGATCTAGCTGTATTTTGAGCTCTCTTCTTATGGGCGATGTGACGTTGGTGGCTCGGCCCTGGGAGTGTGACATTATACCACGCTCTTCGAGCTGTCTGCCATTCATCTGGAATCACGGCAGTGTAGGGAAAATCACCCCTGCTCCGAAAGTACATACTGTGCAGCCTCTTTTGGGAGAGGAAAGCAGATCATGGTTAGCTTTGCACAAGGTCCCTGCCCTATCAAGACCCGAGAGCATTTGAACTTTTCACCATTTAGAGGTCTGTTTCATGTATTGTGGAGCAGTCAGAGAACGTTTACTATTTCCCTCCATTTTCTGAGGACATTCTAAGGTTTTCCCATTAACTAAGTTTCTTTCAGAAGCACAGCACAGGGCTCACTCTGCTTAAGAGAATCTGGTCACAGTGTTGAAGCATTATTCATGAACAAGGATGAGATGCTGGATAAATTAGTAATGAAAACCCAACTGGTGCAGGATATGTGTAAGATGGTAACACACAGTGGTTGTGTTACTTATTTTGTTTTGCAAATATGCTAGCTGCTATGATTTTGAGGGTCTTTAATGTTTCTCAATACTAAGGAAAAAAGTTTATTTTTTTGTTGCTAAAAAGAGTATCTCCAGTGAAACAAAGACCGCTTGGGTACAAGGTCTGGGATCAGTTCCTTTCAGCTGATCTGAGTTTGGGATGTTAATGTGTGCAATCAGATACCATAGTGATGAGCATGGCTTATATACCTGCATAGATAGATGTACTGGCTCGCTGCCTTCTTCTTTGTGAAACCATGGGTATATCTGTCTGTCTGTCCATGCTGTCCTAAGGTACCATTTATGATGGTTTGTCAGTAAGATAAACTTACCTGAAAGCAGGACTATTACTTCTAAAAGTGGCTGTAGTGAGGCTGAATTGCTCTTCCAGGCCATTCCATTGCCAATCCAAGGTCCATATTTGCTCACACAGTCACCTATGCCATCCTGAGATTGCTGCAGTCATCATAGAATCATAGAAATGTCAGGCTGAAAGAGCCCTCAAGAAGTCATCAAGTCCAGCCCTCTGAGCTGAAGCAGGACCAAGTAAACCTAGACCTCCCCTAGCAGGTGTCTGTCCACCTTATAGTCCATTCGTCCAGCCCATACTACTTTAACTTGCTGGTAAGAATACTGTGGGAGACAGTATCAAAAGCTTTGCTAAAGTGAAGGAACAACACGTCCACTGCTTTCCCCTCATCCACAGAGCCAGTTATCTCTTCATAGAAGGTAATTAGATTAGTCAGGCACGACTTGCCCTTGGTGAATCCATGCTGACTGTTCCTGATCACTTTCCTCTCCTCTAAGTGCTTCAGAATTGATTCCTTGAGGACCTGCTCCATGATTTTTCCAGGGATTGAGGTGAGGCTGACTGGCCTGTAGTTCCCCGGATCCTCCTCCTTCCCTTTTTAAAAGATGGGCACTACATTAGCCTTTTCCCAGTCGTCTGGGACCTCCCCCAATCACCATGAGTTTTCAAAGATAACTCCTTTAGCACTCTCGGATGCAGCGCATCTAGCCCCATGGACTTGTGCTCGTCCAGCTTTTCTAAATAGTCCCGAACCACTTCTTTCTCCACAGAGGTCTCTATTGTGGGTCCATAAGCCATTCCAAGGCTTGCTGTGTGACACTGTGGATATCCCCATTTCACCTTTGAATCCGTAGCTGGGGCACTGCATTATGACGTGTTCCATGGTTTGGATGTTCTCACCGCAGCTGAACGAAGGGGAGTCTCTGATTTTCCACTTGTACATCAAGTAGCTACATCTTCCAAGGTTTGTTCGGATGCGGTTCCGTGTGGTCCAAAGTCTGCGTGGCAGGTTGAAACCAGAAGGACGACTTGTTGGGTTAGTGCTAATGTGCTTGTTTGGAGCAGTGGATGAGGGCCAGACACTTTGTCATTGCCTGGCAGGATTCAGACACATTAACTGGTCAGATGTGGTCCATGGTAGGTTTTGCAATTTCAGGCATTGTTGGGGTATGTTGTCCATAACTTGCCGGATGGGAAATTCTAGGTAGTCTTCAGTGCATTTAAGTTCTTGTGCTGTGGCTCTATCTCGAAAGATAGCTGGAGGTCTGATGTTTACTATTATAGAAAGCCCTGGCAGAAGTGTTGTTTTGAAGTTCCCATGACGATTTGCAGGGTCTGATTCAAGTTGCCTGTCTGCAAGGTGGATATGCAGCTCCTTGTTCACACCGGTGCACAGTACTAGGCAATTGAGTACACCAGGGCCCAGTGTGATGCTGCAGCTTGACTGGAGGCTCCGGCTAGCCACCCAAGCTCCAGCCCCGGGGTTCGTGTGGGCTTGAGAACCTGAGCTGCTGCCTGAGCTGCAACGTCCGCACTGCTACTTCTAGTGCACTGGTTTGAGCGCCGGAAGTATGAGTCTGTCTGTCCGGGCTGGGAGGCTCACTCCCCGCTGCAGTGTAGACAGGCCCATCCAGGCCTCCCCATGTAATCAGCTGTTTTGATTTGATTTGATTTGTTTATTTGAAGGATAATTTCCTGTCCCTTGGTAGGCTCAGCTTAGAAATGCTAGATAGTCTCTTTTGAGTTTCACCATATGCCTGTTCGAGAATCCTTGGCAGTCAGATTCTCAAAGTTGTTTCTCTGAGCCAAGGAGCCCAGCTTGCTGGCCCAGGTCCTAGTGTTTTCCAGTGGGAATTAATAGAGACCACTGACTATATAAGTATTCCAAGTGGAACTTCTTTCAGCTATGGAGTGCGCAGAATGTCAGAGTGAAGGCACATATCACTACCTTCTGGGCTCTTTTCACTTGCTCCTAGAGTATGTGTTTGGTGGGTAGATTTAAAGAGAAATTTATAGATGCTAAGTTACTTATAATATAGTTCTCACCATGACCAAAGCAGATAGTATCCAGGTTAAAAGTTGATATATAAATAAGTCCTCAGAGCTTTCTGCTTCTAATTGGGAACACATTGTAGAAACTGGCACTGCAGAGGTTTTTATTCCATGCTTTATTCTTTAAAAGAAACTCTTAACTAGAAAAATCTGAATGTTCCACTCTCACTGTCTGACTTAAATGTGACTGTTTCTGTAGCCTAATTTCAGTCATATGGCTCCTGCTGGCTCTTTAACTTGGGAAAGGTTCAGGTGTGTCATAAAAAATGATGATTGCATCTTGGAAGATCATCTCTGCTGGGCCCAGATGAGAAGAGGAATCCAGGGACAAACAGCTTTCTTATTTATTTACTTTAACAAAACCTTTCACCCAAGTGTGAGGCGATGGACAGATTTGTTAGCCAGTTAAAAGCTGCAAGGAGCAGAGCGCTGTGGGACTGTGACCCACTGTCCCACCAAACCTCCTTGTGCAGCAAGCTTTTCTGACCCTTTCCTGCCTACCAGACTCCTGGATTTTGCACTTCAAGGAAATACATGATGTGATGAAAGATCAAAACTTGCTTTTGAGAACTTCAGGTTTCTGTTGAATCCATTGCAAAAAACAAAACAAAACAAACCCTGCTGTGGGCCAGGTTCCTGCATGCAGGGTGATTGTGAAGCTGCCGGATTCTCAGCATTAGGGTTGGTTTGAGGGCAGTTTTCATAACAGGATCCTGAAGTGTCTGTTTCCAGCATAAAAACACCAGACTTGAATGTGCTGGCGACCCGAAGGGTCTCTGAAGTCTCCCAGGAATGCTTGTGGCAGCATCACAAGGTTATCTATAGGGGAGTCACAGTATAAGAATGAGCGCTCTGCCCGGTGCTAGGTAGACCCTCCAACGGAATTCACATCGGCCACCAAGCTGCCATCAGTCACTGTTAAGCTGGGTCACACTGGACCAGTGATCTACAGGTGAAAAGCTCTGCGTTGTGACCAATGCCCAGTGACGAGTGACATGACACTGCGCTTCCCAGACTCTTGGCTCAGGGAGCCCATGCTGACGCCTCGCCCTGGTCTCTCGCTCAACGCTCTGAGCCAGGGATGCTCCCATCTTACATTAGGAACAAAGAGCAAGTCACCTCTCCCCAAAAAGCCAGTTTCCTACCGGGATGTGGAAGAACAGCCATGCTGCAAGGAAGGTGGACATGGTTGATCCCTCCCCTTTGTGATCGCAGCTGCAGCTGTGGCTCCATGTGTGTGGGAGGAGACGTCAAATTCTATGGTACGCTTACAGCACCAGACGCAAATGTATTTCCAGGAATAATGCTGCTGTTGAACAGACTGGGAGAAGAACTCTGACACATTTTCTGTCCTCCAGCTCAGCCCCATGGGACAAGAGCCTGAAAAAGAGACACTAGAGAACGTCAGCAGCTCACTGGAGTTCTCATTTCCAATAGTCCAGAGGTAGAGAATAATAATGGGAGAAGAGAAAGGAAACCTTAGTAACAGTGTAGGAGCTGCTCTTGGCCACCAGAAATGTGGACACGTGGGAATGCTAGCTGCCAGGCTGCATGGCTACACAACCATGGCACAGCAATGGGTAGGAACGCTCCCCAGCCACCAGTGAGGCAGGACAGAGTTATGCAAGTGTCAGAGGGGTCATTATCTGCACCGGCCCTGTGACAAAGCGTTTCTTGGTTTGGAAGTTGATGTGCTGTAAATGAGGAGCACCATGGGGAGGAGGTAATGACACAGGAAGAGGTGGAAGAGGAGATGGCACGAGAATGAAACCAAATTCAAAAAGAGCTTTTCTTTGCTATGTTCAAATCCTTGTGCGTTTGGCAGTTCTGTAGGCAGCGTGACTACTTCTGAATGCTGTTCTCTGTCCCCGGGGTGGGCCCTGCTCTCCATGCTCGGGGCAGGACCTGTTCTCCATACCCGAGATGGGGCCCATGCTCTCCACCACTGTGACTTGGCTTTAGCCCTGTGTGTAACCCTTTCGGTAGAAATTCCTTTCCCTGAACTGATTCTAATTCTTGCTCAGAAGGATTTTCTTGAGCAGTGACTGGGATGGATTAACAGGCATTAGCGAGGGAATCAAAGGGCCCAGACAGGCAAAAAGGCAGCAGGGGCCCAGCATGAGGTTAGGTGCAGGGCCGGCAGAACCTGAGGACTTTTGCAGGGCCCAGAGGGGAACTGCTGGTGTTTGGGGGCAGGAGCACGTGGGGCCGGGGTACAAGGCCGTGGAGGGGGATGGGGGGTATGAATACTGTTCAGAACTCCTAACTTGTGGAAAACATTACGACTCAGGGGCTTCCCCCCACCCTCCCCCCTTTATTTTTCACATTTCTAGCAGCACAATTTAGGAACAAGCAGTTGCTCCTGAACACAGATATTTTGTCCCTGTGTCAGTAGTGCTCCTGGGTGAGGCATCCTGGATGGGGCGATGCATCCTTTGCTATACTGGCTCCCACGGGGAGGGTGTGGCCGTGTCTCTGGGTTTGTCTGAGAAGGGAGATGATGAACCTGAACTGCAGCACTTTGCAAAAAGCTAAGGGGAAAAAACAGCCTTAAACTGCAGCATTAAAGCTGAGAATCAGGCAGCCAAAGAGCAGGAGACCCCAGCTTTGCAGTTGCCCCAGCGAAGGCAGCTCCACCTTGGGCATCTCAGAAACACAAAGAATGATATTTAACAGGACAAACAGGAACAGAAAACCCTACAGGCCAGATCCTGCTGTCCTGGTCCCGGGCCCCATGGGGCCAGTCAGGCGGGCTGAGCCTGGGGGATGGGCGAGGGACGGGTTGGTGGGTGGGGAGCTGGGAGGGCTGGGGAGAGGCTGGTGGAGGGAGAAGGGAGGATTTAAGATAATTTAATATTATTTGTGGACACCTTTTCTGTTTTATAAGCTTTGTATCTGCAGCCAGAGTATTAGATAGGAATGGTTTAAAAAATCAACAGAGATACAAATAAATAATTTGGGAATCTGAGAGGCAATACCTTCCCTAAGGGTGTTGTAGGGCATCCCACTCTAGTGCCCCAAAACAGCCCTGAATCCGTCATCAGAACAGGAGTCTTCAATCTGCTTTGTGCTCTTAGCTATTCTCAGGGCGGAAATGCTGCATTCTTGCAGCCTTTTGCTCTCTATCAGTTGCAGCGTTGCTAAACTGGAGGCTAGTACAGTAGATTCTGCCATGGAGAAGCCTTTGACTCCGTACTCCATGTCAGGGTGTGATGGGGATTGCCCCAATACCAGCAAACCTGTTCTGTAAGCAAACCGGGAAAGAGCTTTTATGAGTTTGAACTTCCTCAAACGGCTATATCCAATGGAAGCCCAGTGCTGAGAGACTGAGCAAGAGTGTGCATTGTTGGCTGGATTACCCAGCACTGAATCCCTGGGCATTCTGCACCTCACTCTAGAGTAAATGTGGTTGTGAGACCTAGAAATATCTAACTAGACAAAAAATGATGAGCTCTTTCTGTGGGGATTACAGCATGCTTTGGTCTAATTGTTCTTGGCACCTTGCCCATCCCAGAGCTTCTTCAGTGGAGAGAAATAACAGCTTGACTAGAAAACACTCTAAAAGACAAACTGCCATTAACACACTTCTGTTAACTCCCTACTGAGGCTCAAAGTAGAAGTTTTAAACATTTGTAATAGAAGGAATTAAGGCTGGTATGAACTCGCCGCAGTGTGCAAACATAATCATTTGCAAATACACAGAAACCAAAGGGGGCCAGGTGTCTTTGGATCTCATGTCTGTAGGCCCTGAACTGGGGCAGATCGTGCTGCTCTCTGGGCCATTATTTTCCAGGTCTCTTGTCCCTAGAAGTGCCATTCAGGAGTGTAGTCTGACTAACTGTGAGCTCTCATGGTTGGATAAGGGACATGCTGGAGTGGACAACATGGAAGAGCTATTCCACTTATCTGAGGCTCTTGCTTGGGGGGAAAACACCTGTAAGTATGACTAAAGAGCAAGGTACAGTCACATCTCTGCTTAAAAAATAAAAAAATACATAAATAATTTGGATACTGTGTGAACAGGACAAGAGTCTACACTGGCTGAGTGACCTACGTGTGAATTCTGCACTTAGTGCTATTTTCCAGCAAGGAATGGCAGAGTGATTGATGTTACTCTCAAATGCATTTCACTGTTTGTTTTTGGTGAGGGGCACTTTTGATCTTCTGAACTTTGACCTGACCTGACCTAGTGAAGTGGGCAGACAGTCCTTGGAATGGGCAGGTAAAGAAGGGAGCACACTTTCTTTGGTCAGGACTAAAGGGGAACTTGGATTTCTTTTGACTGACAGGTTTCAGAGTAGCAGCCGTGTTAGTCTGTATTCGCAAAAAGAAAAGGAGTACTTGTGGCACCTTAGAGACTAACCAATTTATTTGAGCATAAACTTTCGTGAGCTACAGCTCACTTCACTAAATTGGTTAGTCTCTAAGGTGCCACTAGTACTCCTTTTCTTTTTTTGACTGACAAATTCTCGAATGTGATGATTTTCAAAGAATCCTTAGCTGACAAGCATTGGGAAATAGTCATCACTTCCTGTTAGAAGAGTATGACCATTCCAATTGGAATAGCAGAATGTTGGAGCAGGGGAATTAATTAAAATTAACTGATGGATTTAAATTAAATCCAAGTTAGAAACTATCTTCAGGTTGAAAAAAATCTTGATCTATTGGGGAACTTTGCTCAGAATTAACATTCATTTTCCTTTGTTGTGCAAGGTCTGAATGAACATTCTTGGTTCTCATGAGATTGGTGTGCATGAGGGTTTGATGGAGCTCATCATAAAGTGTGCCTTTCCCAACCAGAGCACGTTATCTGAATAACGAATGTTAGATCCAAGTGTTGTCCTCAAACTCCTCCCAGCCGCTTATAAGGGCGGAGAACCAGGCCTTTTGGGACACTTGTGAGTGCCTTCCTTGGGGAAGCAATCACTGAAATCAAGCAGAGTTAACATTCCTGTTCTGTGAAATCCACGTTCTGAAATGAACCCGGTCATCCAGTACCCCCGGTAGCAAGCACAGGCCAGACTTCGCTTCTCCAATCCACATGGCAGGTCTTGACATGGGTATTCTGCACTCTCTCTGTCTGTAGGTCTTCCCATTGACACGGCCAGGAGATCCCCCTGGTAGGGACAAGGGACTACTGGAGTTGGGACTCCCCTTGGGGAGGGGAGAGAAAATTTTTGCCTTCAGAGTTTTAAATGAAATTTTTGCAATTTCTTAAACAGCAATTTAGAGAGAATTTCCTTGTCATTCCCAAGCTGTATGTCTGTGTGGTGGATTTAAAGCTGGCCTGTTTTCCTCAGTATTTTTCTCAATCAGATAATGGAAAATGCCTCTCTTGACTGAGGTTAGCTCAGGGCTTGTGGGAAGATCATTAATTCAAAGCTATAACCATTACTAACAAATATATTGCTCCTCACACCTCCGCTTCATTGCCCAAATAAAAAATGGCAACAAGCAGGCGTTCTTACAGTGAGACTTATGGCAGGGGTTTACTGTGCGAGAGTGAGACAAGAGACCTGCATGTTTAGCTGAGTTTCCGGAACTGGGTAGAGTCTGTGCAAATGTAATTTGTGGTTTAAGAGAACTGACACATAGTTACTGTTGCACGCAGTGTTGTTGTAGCCATGTTGGTCCTAGGATCTGAGAAAAGGTGGGTGAGGGAATATCTTTTATTGGAGCAATTTCTATTGGTGAGAGAGCCAAGCTTTTGAGCCACACACAGCTCTTCTTCAGCTCTGTGTAAGCTTGAAAGATTGTCTCTCACCAGCAGAAGTTGGTCCAATAAAAGATATTCCCTCACCCACCTTGTCTCTCTAATATAGTTACTGTGTTTTTTCAGATCAGTCCCTTCACTTCAAATGATTGTCTCGAACAGACCTGCTCAGTTTCCGAGCCTACTCTCCCTTGGCTTTCAGCTTGGTAATTCTTCCGGATGGGCAGGGAGACACTCTCACGGTTTGTGATCTTACCTGCAAGCGGAAACCCCAGTGTATGCTCTGAGTGCAGCGACCCAGCCAGACTTCTCATTACCAGCAAGAAAACGCTGTTTGTTTTTTATTCTAGTCGTTGCTTTGTAATTGGCAGTGCAGGGCCAGGATCAATAGGGTCTTTTTGTAAATTGGTGATAGGAAACATAATTAACAGTGTTTGTGATTTAGTTAATGACACTGGTTAGAAATCTAAGTAACCTAATTTGTGACTGTGCTTTTGAGTACATTTTTGTCCTAACTGAGCATATGAAGATAATAAACAAGACAGCTGTCATTTATGTGTAGAAGGGAGTATGAAATAACCTGAAGCAGTAAACAATTCTACACAAGTGTGTGGTTCTGATAGTCCTGAGTGCATCTAAAGATGTTTTAGGAACCTTTGGGTAACACATTGAAATGCTGGGTGGAAACAAACAGAAAGCTGCTATTATGCCGGCAGTGAACAGTTCTTTGAGTTGCTGACTGTCGTTGTTAAGGAACTGGATATCTCCAGAAGGCCTTCTCTCTGGATCAGGTTTCAAACTGTAAATAATCTATGAGGTTATCAGACGGACAAATGCAGACTGTCCAGAGCCAACATCAGCCTAAGTACAGACATGTGTGGGTATGCTGTGAACATGGGGGAGGTCATTCCACTTGTCCTTAGAGGTGCTCAGCCGAGCTGAGCTATCGTTTAAATGGAGAATATAAAGATTTCCGTGTATGCATAAGTCTCTCAGGGTTGCGCTTACATAACTCACTTAAAACTGTCTTCTGTGAACTATGAGCTATTTCCTTGCTGGTCAAAGAGTTCCATATAATACAGAGGTTTATGCATTAGACATACATTCCACATCTGTTGGAAATTAACTTTCTAGGATATTTTGGTTTAAAGAAAATTGTGGTTTGGGTTAATGATTATATAATAAGTCACCTAAGCTGATTTTAACATGCAAAACAAGAGAGAGATGAAAAGACACTGGAAGGTATTTCCGAGATGTCTCCAAACTCCAGAACAAGCATCGCTTCTGAGCTCCCAAGGTGTGTCCTCAAAGCCCAGCAGATGTGGTGCTACTGAGCTTCTAAAGTGTCATGCTCCACTGGCAGTTTTGTCAATTCTCCTGCCACAGTCCCATTTGACATCATATAAACAGTGGCCTGTTTCCAAGAAGATCCATACAGATCGGACTTTGAACTCCTTAGGCTGATGTAAATCAGAAGTAATTCCAGTGCAGTCGGTGGAGTTACATCAGTGCGAAACCAGTGTCGGGACCAGAAGAATCAAGCCTTGTGTCCCTTTCAAATGGAATATTTACAAAAGACCATATAGCATCCCTTCCCAGAGGGAGAAAGCAAAACTGCTTCTCCACTAAGAGACAGTCAGGGAGCTTTTTTCTCCATACCAGCTTTTTATCAGAGTCTTCATGTGTACGATCGCAGGCAAGTGCTAGGGTACCGTTAAGACGGGAAGGATGGAGTGAGCTCTGTCCTGCTGCTGGATGTGGCCCTCCTTAGTCTCTTCTTTTTCTTTTCTTGGGTTATTCTGATCTTTGCAGACAAACAGACTTAGGTTTGGAAATCTAATTTACGAGAAGAAATGGTGGTGAATGGTCTGTTTACATGTGAGGATATGCTGCTAATCCCCTAACCAGAGGTTTCTTCACACTGGTAAGTCGTCGGTCGACCTTAGCTGGATTTAACTTGCAGTGAGCTAAACCCTAGCGACTAGGTTTCAGTGGGCGCTGTCTCCTGTGCTGGGAACTGGTATTGTCTCCTACACAGGGCTTGGGCATTGGGTGTTTTTTCCACGTAGGCCCTGGGGATTATCTCCGGATGCTGGTGTTCTGGCTCCTCTGCGGCCCCCAGTTCAGCACCCAGCTCTGTACAGGGGTCATCTATTTCCCATGTGCAGGAGACATTGGGTGTAGTGCTGCTTCGACTTACTCTCCTCCAGCACCAGGGTGGGCAGGGGTGCTGTGGGTGCAGCAGCACCCCCTGGTTTGGAGTGGCTTCCATCATATACAGGGTTTACGGTTTTGTTCAATGGCTTTCAGCACCCCCACTACAAAAATTGTTCCAGTGTCCCTGGTTGTGGGTTCCCGCCCAGCCCCAGGTGCTTTACAAACCCTATATGAATACATGGTCCCTGCCCCAAGGATCTTACACAAAGCTGCTTCCACCCCCCCCTTTCATGTGGGGCATACTGCCAGCTAGGCTTGTTCACAAGTTGCACTGAAGTGAAGAAGGAATTGCTCCACGGAATTGGGAGTCGGGAGACCTGGGCTGTTTTTCCTGCTCTGCCACTGACTTGCCGGATGACTTTGAGCAAGTCATTTCTCCTCTCTTTGCCTCAGTCCCCCAATCTGTAAAATGGGGAGAATGCCCTTGTCCTGCCTTGGTGTAGTGTTCTGAGACTCAGGCATGACAAGCCCCTCATAAGAGCTAAGTATTATAGTCTTGTATTATGGTGCATAAATACTATGGGCAGAATTTGGTTTAGTGCTTAAGTATTTGCATTTCTTCTCTATGTAAATTCAGGAGAGAGCCCTCTGTGCACGCAGCTCACAATGCAAATGGCCTTTATTGCTATACACTGATTGCACTGAGAGCACATACTCAGTTCACCAGTAATTGTCCCCACACCTTGTGCTTCTCCTGTGCTGACTTGAGCAGGACCCTGGTTCCTGTCTGTGCTGTTCTTCCCCAGGAAGAGTCCTGCACTGATAAGTATGTTACCTTTACACTTCCTTACATTGCATCTTGCATCAGACTGACGTTGGAGCTTTGGCTGGACCAGACTGAGATATCGGTGTCTTTGTTTTGTCTTCCTTCATACTGGTGGGTCCCTTGGCTCTGTCACCAGTGTGTGACATGAAGCATGTACTGCATGAGGCTGGACACATGGTAGTTAGGTTGTGTCGGGGTTGTGGCCTCAGGCCTCTCCCCACCGTCTGTATGGAATGGGAGAGAGTGGAGGAAAGTTATGGTAATTCCATGCAAAACACAGCAAAGAGGGCCTGGTCGATGGGAGCACTGTCCACATGGTATGTCCCCCAGCATGGGGCAGCCTGCGGCCTGTCAATGCTCTCCCCATGTCTGCAGAGCTTGTGAGTGGAAGTGCTGGAGAAGAATGTTCCCACCGCTCATTCAATATGCGTCATGGGTTCCTGGCGCTGTGAACAGCAGGATGTTCAGAGCCACAGGAGCCCCACTGAGGGAGGCCCGGGAATGCTGCTGTGAAGACGGAGCCAGTGGCAGTGGGGGTAACGTGCCACCTATTTGGGGTATCTGCAGCATTTGGCAAATCTCAACCCCATGGGTCATTTTCCTGACGATGTCCCCACCTCGCTCCATGCTGCTGCTGCTGGTTCCTGGCTTCCGCGGGGCAAAGCACAATGGCAGAGCTCTCCCTAGTCCTGACCCCTCCGTTTGCACATAGGAAGGGGGAATGGCCCTATTGACTCCTCTAATGGTGTCCATGGGCCTGAGTGCGAAACTCTGCTGAGGCTGCCAGAGCACCAGGATTCTAGATTCCTGACTGGGTGACTCTCTCCTGGGGCCACAAAATCCTCTTTCAGAAAAACCAGGGTAAGCTATTTAGCAATGGCTTAAAAGGAGGATGAGACTGTCTTGGGTCCTCAGGGAGATGGTTTGTACAGGGTGAAAGGAGCAGCTCTGTGTCACAGCGACTCTCACTGAAAGGCCATTGTCCTCCCGCTCCCAGGCCAGGAATACCTACTCCACTACACTTAGCATTATCTCTGTCTTCGCTTCTAATGGATCACGCTTCACACCCGAAGGTTCTGCTGCCCGCAGTTCATGATCCTGTCGTAGGCCGGAGACCAGCCCCTGGAGCCTGCGGTTGGTTTGCACAGCGCAGGGTGATGGAAGGGAAGACACACACTCACACTTTTTTCTGAGGTGGGATACGGACTTGGGGGAATAAATAATGTGATGACACCAGGACTTAAACGCTTGTACAGCTGCATTGATTTCATCCAAAGGGTCTCACAGTTCTATTGATCGGTCTTTCTCTGCTCCTTGCAGCACCTGGGGAATTACAGGGCCAGTCCCTAACACGTGCAAGTAAATGTGATATTTCACTAGAGCCTTCTCTGCTCTGCAGGCAGCTGCCCGGCAGCACAGGGTTTGCTTAGGTTCCTGTGCGAGAGAAGGAAGTCTTCAAAAGATTATGGAGTTAATTGTTGCCATCTTTTGCTAAGGACGCGGAAGCAAAAACCTCCTTTTTACATATTTTACTCACCTCACTAGAAAGAAGGCAAAAGGAGATTGGAGCGGTCGTCTTTGAATAACCACTTTCCGGCCAGGAGCATTAGGATGGAAAAAACTGCCTTGAGGCGCCTTTGCTCACATTCGCCCTGTTAGGCCTTGTGTCTTCTTTCTTCCTCCAGCCCCTCCTTGCTAGCCTCCTTATTCTTACCGGGGGGCTCTGCTCTTGTCTTTCAAGGGCTAAACTTGTTAAAATGAATCACATTTGGCATATCTCCCTGTGGTGCCTCTTCAAATAAAAGTGGGTCCCAGCTCGCATGCTCTATTTTTGTTTTGTTTCTGTATGTGGCAATTTTCTCTATACAAAACCCTCTTTTGTCAGTTTGCAGAAGAGATTATGGGGAAACAAGAGCCCGCCTTTTTTTATACCCATCTTGCGTTTTCTCAGGGCTCCACGAATGGCATTGTTCACGGCCAAGGAACAATGACATTTTTCAGTTCCCATATCTGATGTGATTAAAGGAGCTGCAGAGCAGAAGTTACACAGAAGAGTATAATTAACAGCGAAGAAGCTGCTGCTGGATGTGAAATGCAAAGAGCCCAAGACTTAGTTCCTGTGACAGAGAACCCCTTTCTCTGGTCTGTAAAAGGGAGTAAAACTGTGCACCTGACAGAGACTGCAAAAAGCACCACGCTCTTCTTTCAGAGCCCTTTGGCACCCGCAGCCACCTCTGGTGCTTAGCATGCTGCACAGCTATGAGGGGGAAGGGAAATTTCTGGCCAAAACCACAAGGAAAAGCCCTAGCTCTTATGCAAAGTGAGCTGGGACTTCTAGAAGGGACCTCAATATAAAGGTCTCATCTGAAAGGAACCTTTCAAAGATCTTAAGAGGCAGAAATGATGGAAAGGCAGGCGCCTCGGAGCAGTCAGTCACATAGCCCTGGCTCCCTTTCTGTACAGCCCTTGGCAGAGAGCAGCATCCTGCAGCGGGGAATGGTTTAAAGACTTGTAAAACCTGTGAAGATTTTTAGCAAGTGGCAGGAGAGCTCATGAGCTGAGCAGTGCTGAGAAGAGGTACAAACGGATTTGGCAACAGACACTCCAGCTCTGATTCTAAGCTCTTGTACGCTGTTGTAATTCTGCTGATTTCAGTGGAGTCACTCCTGATTTGCATTAGCGTAAGTGGGAGCACAATCAGGTCCTGTGTTACCAGGTTCTACATGCCTGAAGCTGGGTGTTATCCAGAGGTAATACAGCGTGTTAGGAGGAGGGACAGCCGTGCACTCTGGAAGCAGGCTCTGGGCAGATGAAATTCAGGAGATGATGGAGCAATTGAGAGAGGCCATAAAAGGATTAGGGGAGGGATCAGGCAAAGGGGTAAACCTGCAGCAGTGAATGTGCAGGGCTGTCAACAGCTCTGTCCAGTGCAAACGCAGCTCCAGCAAAGATACAGTGAGAGGTCACTTACGCAGAATGTCTGTCTTCCTGTTATTTCAGACGTTGGGATTACCATGCGGGAAGGGGCTAGTTCTTCTTACAGCGTTGCTGGCACTGCCATTGCTAGGCAGTATTTCACAATGCCCACTGGAGATCCTGGGAACTTCAGGGAAAGCAGGTGAAAGGCAGATGGGCATCTGCTCAGTGGAGCTCATGGTCCTGGCCATGAACTTGGCAGAGCAGCATGGCTCTGATGGATGTCAGGAAGGGAGGGGCGAGGAAAGCATCCGTCACGGAGCTATGCTGACATGGTTACTCACCAGGGCAGTGTGTGTACATGAGGAAAACTCCCTTGTGCTTGTGGAGGCGATGTTGCAGGAGCTGGTCGGTCAGAGTAACTGAAGCATAGAGTGGGAGGGAGACTACCGGTGAACAGGTGTGGGAGGGCATTCCAAGCGGAGCAGGTGAGGAGCTGACAGGAGAATGGAGTGTACAGGGAGGAATCCTCCTCCCGTAAGGCTTTTCTTCGTCTCCCTCCCAGACTGACTGTTCTGGATGGTAGATGCTCTGTCAAAGCATCCCTGACAGGCTGGCTGGCAGAGCCTGCCACGCCAGGCAGCCTCCCTTTCCCAGTTGTTACCACTAACACAGAACAGTATTATTCCTCTGGAGTTGCAGCTACCCTGAGTGCCAGAGCCCCTGGGGCTTTGCTGAGAGGCCTGGATTCAGATGGTCCAGTTCCAAGAGAATCTGAATTCCCGACTACAGGAGGCTGAGAATAATCAGGACCAACTGTGCCGGGTAATGGGAATCCCTGATGTTCTGTTTATGTGAGCTCTGTACAGCAGTGCTCTGCAGGCAGCACAATCAGAGCATCCGTGACAGTGTGTATCCAGGAAAAGCTGTTTAGAGCTTCCTGTGAGTGTGACGAATGGACATTTGGGCACATGCGTGCAGTGCCAGTGAGGGGTGCTGCCCAGAGAGCCCAGGAGGCTGGACACTGCCGGTACACCTGGGACGCCAGACGGGCCAATGGCAGTGTCCACCAGCCAAGAGGAGAGGTGCACAGGGGACTCTCCACAATGGCTTTCCACACTGGGTTCGTTTGTCTCTCCAGCCTATTGGCTGCTCCCTGGCCCCTGGGGTGCTGGGTCCAATGGGTCGCCTAGCTAGTCCCAGCGACGCTCTGTCCTGTGGGCTCCAGGTCATGCTCTCATCCCCTGGGACAGTATACAGATAGAGGCCCAGCACTGGATGGGCACCTGAGCTGACGTCCGTCAAAGAGAGCCGTTGTTTACCCACAACACAGAGCTGCCATCACACTTGGAAGAGGAGTGAGATCATTTCACACTGGGCACTGAATAGCTGTCTGACTCTGGGTCACCCTTCTCCTGGGTCTGAATTGGAGATGCTGACCCAGAGGTGAAAGACCCCTTATCTCATTCCCACTTCCCTGAGCCCTTCACTCCTCCTGACCCAGCTGGATTGGAATTGGTGACCTGGCAAGAAAGGCTCTGCATCTCATCATCAGTTCCCTGAAGATCCCAGACTCCTGACAGTTAGGTACATTTTAACCAACTCCCTGCAGTGCCTGCAGTATTGAAAGCACCTCCAGTCGTTCAGGCACTAAGTCGATTGCACTGAAGTCCTTTGGCTGTGAAGCTGTTCGCGTAGTCTCTGGGGGAAGCTGCCTTTGTTACATGAGCTGCACAATGCTGCCTTGAGACAAGTGAGAGTTCCGGATGAGAAGGACTCATTCAGCAAACTTCCCAGGCTTTGCCACAGCCTCTCATGTCCCCCCAGAATGTGGCTCTGCCCTTGTGTCCCCTCCCCCTCTCTCTGCTTTTCTGTAGTTTGCATATCAATAAATACATACATGACAATGCAGAATGGCCCCTTTGTAAGGGCTCAGGCTCTGTAGAAATGTTAAAAGGACAATGGTTTCAAGATGTAGCTGTATAAGGGCCAGCACTGACGGAAACAAATGCACCCCATCTCTCAGTATGGCAGTGCCTGTGGAAACAGATGCGCTTTGCAGTGAGATCTGAAGGCCAGCAGACTTGGACTGTGTCAGGCCAGTGCGGTACGTGAATTCCACAGTCAGACGGGTGACTGTGTAGAAGCCTTGGGGACCCGCCTGAAAGGGGTCTCTGGCTAAAGGAGCAATTGCCCAGCCGCAGCCTCCTGGATCTCCCTAAGAGGCAGGGACTGAACCCCTCTAATGCAACCTCTGCACCTGCAACAGGGCCCACAGTGCAGGCAACAGAACTTGGAAGTCACAGAAACAAGGACTGCAGATAGCTCTGGTAAAACACACACAGACAGCGGATGTGTGCACATCACTCGGGACCAGTTAGAGCCCCACAGTGCACCCACACGCCCACGTTGAAACCAACCTGATGGGGAAATCTGAGGACTGCAGATAAAGCCTTGCTGCCTCCTTCTTATTAACCGTGCCCTGGAGGGCAGGCTAGGAGCTTGGCAGTAGTTAACAAGAGCTCCATGTCAAAAAGATAATGTCTTGAGTAAGGACCTAGTAAGTGCTGACTTCAGGGGTGCTGGCACCCTGCCCTCCCTTAGTGAGGCATTAGCAATCTGCATTTAGCAGGGCCCCACTGTCTCTCTGCCAGGTTCTATTTTCTGCCTAAAGCTTCCCGGGACTGACGGTAACTCCATATGTAATACGGGTGAACTCAGCTGAGCTGATGATGTTTGTCCCTTCTGGATACCCATGGGCATCCCAGCCATTTTCACACTTTACCGTGAAGCCTCGTAAGCTTTATCGCCAGGCAGTGCCAGCCTGGATTCACTAGTGTGTCCTCTGCCTGGAGAGTTCACTGGCCAGGATTTCACAGATGCTGTCACAGTGCAGAACAAAGACTCCTTTGCTTCCCTATTTTAAATGCCACAGTTGGCTTTAGAATATCCCCTTATCTTCCATCTCATGTGTTTAATCTGTTGCAGATCATCTGAATACCATGGTGACCCATGAGTATTGACATATGGGTAGAAGATGTTGTAGGAGCCATTGTATCAATGGTTGTGGAAAACAAATACCCATAATTATCCACCAGGCCACTGACTGAATGGCTGGCTAGCTGGCTGTACAGACCTATCTAAAAGAGATGTTCTGAAGCTGTCTTGTGTTTGTCAGTCTCAGTGGGCAGAGGTAAGGCTTCAGACTGAAGGTGGGATAGTGATTACTTGACAAAGAGGTAATTCTCACTTCCCCAGTCACCAGCCCCAGGGCACAAACCAAGATCCAAAGTGTTCCCACAAATATGCATTGAGTCAGGTGCCATCTGGAAGAGGCCCACAAGAGCTTGAGCCCAATAGTTCTGGGCAACTCCAACCCCAGGCCTATTGAAAACTCTGTCTGTTCTTCTAGGGCAGGGACTGCCAAACTTTCCCTAGGATGGGACATGTCTTATTGGAGAGACTGGCTCGTGGACCACTCTCCTCCCATTCACAGGTGCACAGCCTAGTTCCCTTCCCATCAATGATGAAACAACATTCCTGTGGCAGCTACAGCAATCACTTCCATGGAAAAGTAATATTGGCAAATGTTTAATACATTTTTAGATTCTTCTGATGTCATTGAGCAGGTCCCACTCACCCTCCTTCTCTGGACTGCTGACTAAAGCTGGGAAATAGTTTTCTCTTCCCAAGCTGGGATGAAAGGTCAAATTTGTAAAATGTTCACTCATAAACTGAAAATTCAGGTCAATTGAACCATTTAGTTTTGATCATTTCAAAAATTTTGTTTCAATTTTGATCTTAAAAAAATTTAAAATATTTGTACTGTAAGTAGCCTCAAATTTGAAATGAAAAGTAATTTTGAAAACTCAGATTCAGAATTCAGAAAACTAAAATTGTTCATTAAAAATATTGAAATGGGACAGTTTGACAATTTTGAAACTTTTTTCAAAATGTTTCGAGTCCACACATTTGTTGAAACTGACTGTAGCTAGGAGGCGTGGCCTCCCTCGGAGATTGATGGGGAGGGACGTCCACACACTCCTACGCTGACCCTTCCCTTGAAAATATTCAGGTTAGAAGAAAAAACGTTCAGTCAAACAATTCCTGACCAGCTCTAGTGCTGACCCTCCCAAGGTCACATCGCAAACCACTGAGGTAGGCAGCCCAGCGGGCAGTAGAGCAGCCTGTAAATCACAGCTATTCCTAACTGAAACCTACCCCCGAGTTTGCTAACAAAGGCCCTGCTATGTCATCCAGTGAGGGATGCATTCAGCCAGCTTTTGCTAACTATATCATGGTACACTATTTACTTGACTCCATGGCTTTGAGACCTGTAACTTCCTCCCTTCTAGGCGGTTTTTCAGATCGATCGGAGCCATACACTCCATATGTCTTTGGGGAAATGTGGTTCAACTACACTGCAAGTGGTGGTATATGCCTTCTCTTAGTGCTCCTCACCCCTAGTAAAGTGTAGAGAAGGGATTAGTAACAGATCCAGTGTGCATATGTTCTAAAGGTGATGTTTGGCCCTTGAGCTAGTCTCATTGTGGCACTAGGAGAGCACTGGAATAAGTCATTCTGGACACGAGGAAATGTCTCTTGGATGCACATGTGGCTGAGCAGAGCGTTAAAGTGGCTCCATTGGAAGCATGCCTTAGATCTTGTTTTTATTTGTTTTTTTACATTTTCCTTAAGAACCAAAGTGCTGAATTTGTGCTACTTTTTGTGAAGGGAGACAAGCCCTGGGAGGTTTTGATAAAGTGGAAAGATCTGGGATTTCCACTGGTGGATGCTTTTTAATGGACCTAAAGTACGCTGATGATACACTGCTCTTTGCTGCAGCCATCTATGCAATGCAACAAATAATGGAGTCTGTAAAAACAGTAAAAAGAAAAGGAGGACTTGTGGAACCTTAGAGAATAACCAATTTATTTGAGCATAAGCTTTCATGAGCTACAGCTCACTTCATCGGATACATCCGATGCTGCATCCGATGAAGTGAGCTGTAGCTCACGAAAGCTCATGCTCAAATAAATTGGTTAGTCTCTAAGGTGCCACAAGTCCTCCTTTTCTTTTTGCGAACACAGACTAACATGGCTGTTACTCTGAAACCTGTAAAAACAGTGAGAAATATGGACCGTTCTTGCATGTGATGAAAACGAGATGCATGGACGTTGACACTATCAATAATAACAGGATGCAAGTGCACACCATGATTAACAGTCAAACTGCAGAAGCAGCAGATGAATTTGATTATCTGGGATCATATGTGTCCAACCAAGGGGGCTGCAAATTCTGCTGTGATGTCACCAATAGTCAGACTTGAATAATTGGACTTTACTTATGTGAAGTGGAAGTGATGGGGAGAACTGAATATGTAACAGGACAGAGGCGGAACGGACTGAGCACGCAGGAGTGTCTCGTCCAAGCCAGGGCATAAGGGCTGAGTGTGAACTTGACCTGGGAGCAAAACTGTTAGTGGTTTGAACACACATGGCTATGGGAGTAACTGAGTCAGTGATAAGCCCTATGGGCGTCTTACCTGCTGGGGTAGAACGCTATCTGCTTAGAGCAGACTTCACTGGAGTCTAATTACAAGGATCGTTCTGTCTCAGATCTTTCCTGGGCTTACTCTGGTTCATCATGGGAAAAAAATAACCATCCTGAAAGGAATTGCAGCCTCTGCTCTGAAGTGTGTTTGGTCTGAATGGAGCGAGATGGTCCAAAGGCTCGTTTTCCGTTAAAGAAAAGTCAGGTGAGGAGCAGAGCTTGTGTGTGTGTGTGAGGAGTTCTTGTGAATTACTGTGTGTGGTGTATTGTATGGGGGTGTCAGGGAAGGAGAGGGAGGTGTGGCATGCTACTTGTCAGACTGCAACTGGCATCTTGTGCATCTTCTTCTTTTGAGGAGGCCGCAGTGCAGGAAGGACTGATTGTGCATGTCAGTGAGTTGCGAGATCAGAAAATAACGAGTTGCTTTGTGGTCCCTGAGGTTTCAATAATGAACCTTCTAAAGAGCTTGGTTACGCTCGCCAGATAGGAAGCTGAAATCTGCTTTTCAATTACTTTAGTTTTTGAAATATGAACGCAGCCGGAATTGCTGGGACCATGTGGAAGGGTTGCGCTGGATTCAGTCTCGCACTGGAAGATGAGGAGGGCATGGCTGGGTTGGGCAGCCTCACCCTTTTGCAGTGCTTCCTAATCTGGACCAACATTAGGGAGCCTGGCTGAATTAAATGGCCATGCACTTGAACTTGCTCTAGGGTGGAGCTTGGTATTAGAGGCATGAGAGGGCTACCCATGCCGTAGGCTCTCGGACACTCTTGCTATTTGGCATCTGCAGATTCTGCTTTGGACCAAATTGCTCTCACTGTCTTCAGCATCTCCACCAACATTACGTCTGATGCCAAGGTAGATCCTCCAGCATTTTAGTCTGTTGGGGGGAATTCTTCTCAGAGCCTAAATATCACCCCACTAAACCTCTTTCTGCCCCGGAGTCCTCTGTCCTCTGGCCGAGGTCTGTGTGGGAGTCTATCTTCAGAGCCTGACCTGAAGGGGACGCTCCCTCCCCTTGGGTTTCAGCTGAGCAAAGAGTCTCTGCAGGCTTATGGCTGCAGCACAGCAGTGCAGAGCACTAACCGGCACCATCTGAGGCCCTGCTTGCACATCTGGCTATCGCCAGTGCAGCTCACCCACGGGCAGCAAGAGGGACAAGATGCCGGGGGTGCCCAGGGCTGGAATGGGAGGTGGAGCGTAGGGCAGGTCAAGAGGAGGCTGCATTGGTGGAGCCGTATAAGCGCTTGGTTCCAGAATAGCAGAGTGGTGCAGGTCAGAACGGAGGTGCATCGGCAGGGCTGTGTGCTGGGGGGTGGAGGTTCCCAGGACTACTGTAGTAAGAGTGTTTCAGGTGATTTAGTCCCTCCCTTTTATTTCCGTTTTCAAACTGATTTTTCCCCTGTCGAGAAGTAGTATTTAAGGCCTCTGTTAGTGATTGTCGTTGCCTCGTCGAGTCAGTCAGTCACTGTGCAGGATAAAAGGCTTGCTGAAGGATATGCTTTGTAAAGTAATTGTATTTTGCAGTAAATGTATTTGTCACCGTGTACAATGTTTGCCCTCTTTGCCAACGTCTCTACTTAATCTCACACCAATGTGTGACATTTATAAATGCACGTTTGATACAGTTAATAACATGAGAATGTAGCACTGAAATACTGAGCCATTTCCATAACTAGACACAGCTGAGTAAAGCAGCACTAGCCCTTGGACCTTTGTTCAGCCCAGCTGTTTGAAGTCTCTGAGTTGTTAATCGTTCCCTGGTGTTGAGGGGTGGAGCTGAACTGAGCTCAGGAGGGAAGACTTGGTATAAAAAGTCACTTGCTAAGTGAACAGAGGCAGCTAACGGGTATTTTGAAGGGAGCTTGGAAATGGAGTGTGAGAGGCTTTCCTTCCAGGTTCAGCCCTACATGTGGTATCAAGATGTCCAGAGATGGAACAGTGGTGGTTACCTGCAATGGATATGCCATGTTCTCTTTCCTGCCTCAAGACAGAAGGAATTCCCTGTGCATGAAGTGCAAGTTGATGGCTGTGCTAAAGGAAAAGATTCTTGGATTAGAGAAGCAAGTTGAAAGGCTACTAAGAATCAGAGAAGCTGAGGAGTTCCTAGTCAACTAAATCAAGAGTTCAGGATGTCAGTAACTCAGCCAGAGGTTAGGGGTCTGTCACAGGAGTGGGTGGGTGAGGTTCTGTGGCCTGCAATGTGCAGGAGGTCAGACTAGATGATCATGATGATCCCTTCTGACCTTAAAGTCTATGAGTCTAAGAGCCATGAGAATGATTAAAGGATTAGAAAATATGTCTTATAGTGACAGCAGACTCAAAGAGCTCACTCTATTTAGCTTTACAAAGAGAAGGCTAAAGAGTGACTTGATTACAATCTGTAAATAGAATCATAGAATCATAGAATATCAGGGTTGGAAGGGACCCCAGAAGGTCATCTAGTCCAACCCCCTGCTCAAAGCAGGACCAATTCCCAGTTAAATCATCCAGCCAGGGCTTTGTCAAGCCTGACCTTAAAAACCTCTAAGGAAGGAGATTCTACCACCTCCCTAGGTAACGCATTCCAGTGTTTCACCACCCTCTTAGTGAAAAAGTTTTTCCTAATATCCAATCTAAACCTCCCCCACTGCAACTTGAGACCATTAATCCTCGTTCTGTCATCTGCTACCATTGAGAACAGTCTAGAGCCATCCTCTTTGGAACCCCCTTTCAGGTAGTTGAAAGCAGCTATCAAATCCCTCCTCATTCTTCTCTTCTGCAGACTAAACAATCCCAGCTCCCTCAGCCTCTCCTTATAAGTCATGTGTTCTAGACCCCTAATCATTTTTGTTGCCCTTTGCTGGACTCTCTCCAATTTATCCACATCCTTCTTGAAGTGGGGCCCAAAACTGGACACAGTACTCCAGATGAGGCCTCACCAATGTCGAATAGAGGGGAACGATCACGTCCCTCGATCTGCTCGCTATGCCCCTACTTATACATCCCAAAATGCCATTGGCCTTCTTGGCAACAAGGGCACACTGCTGACTCATATCCAGCTTCTCGTCCACTGTCACCCCTAGGTCCTTTTCCGCAGAACTGCTGCCTAGCCATTCGGTCCCTAGTCTGTAGCGGTGCATTGGATTCTTCCATCCTAAGTGCAGGACCCTGCACTTATCCTTATTGAACCTCATCAGATTTCTTTTGGCCCAATCCTCCAATTTGTCTAGGTCCTTCTGTATCCTATCCCTCCCCTCCAGCTTATCTACCACTCCTCCCAGTTTAGTATCATCCACAAATTTGCTGAGAGTGCAATCCACACCATCCTCCAGATCATTTATGAAGATATTGAACAAAACCGGCCCCAGGACCGACCCTTGGGGCACTCCACTTGATACCGGCTGCCAACTAGACATGGAGCCATTGATCACTACCCGTTGAGCCCGACAATCTAGCCAGCTTTCTACCCACCTTATAGTGCAAAATTTCTACTTGCGGAACAAATATTAAATAATGGGCTCGTCAATCTACTGGGGAAAGGTCTAACATGACCCAATGGCTGGAAGTTGAAGCTAGACAAATTCAGACTGGAAATAGGGCATGAATTTAACAGTGAGAGTAGAACATAAGAATGGCCCTACTGGGTCAGACCAAAGGTCCATCTAGCCCAGTGTCCTGTCTTCCGACAGTGGCCAGTCCCAGTGCCAGAGGGAATGAACAGAATAGGTGGTAATCAAGTGATCCGTCCCCTGTCGCCCATGTCCAGCTTCCAGAGAATAATTAACCACTGGAACAGTTTACCACGGGTCGTGGTGGAGTCTCCATCATTGACAATGTTTAACTCAAGATTGGATGTTTTTCTAAAAGATAGTCTATAGGAGTGATGTGGGGAAAGTTCTACGGCCTGTGTTACACAGCAGGTCAGACTAGATGGTAGCCATGGTCCCTTCTGGCCTTGGAATACAGGCGGTCCTCAACTTGACGACGACCGACGTACGAACCTGCCTGTATATGACTCTCTAGCACACTTAGCCATGGCTGCAGAGTTCTGTGGGTCCTGCTCATCAAGGGTCTCTTTCTCCAGAGGCAATGGGTGTTCATGGAAGCGATTGTCCCTTTCTTCCTGACATGGTGAAAGCTGTGCATATAAAAACCGACAGCAATAACTTGTCTTTAAAGAGCCAGCTTCTCATTAGCTTTGAGTCTCCTTTGGAAAGGTAGTGGTCAAGAAAAGAGACTGTGATCGGGACTTCTAACTCCAGCAAAATTATCTGCCTTGCTGTGCAAAGTGACTGCTGGCTGGGTCTATCAAGAGCACCTCTGTAGCAGGGACACTGTAATTGCTAAGGCACAGTCATTGTGTCAGTGTTCTCTGACAATATCCTGCTTTTCAGTGCCTTGGAATTTTGGAGTGGTTTCCATGGTTTCCAGGTTGCAGATTTACAGCATTGAATTTTTCTTGCTGAATCTCTGAAAGTTGCTTCTTGCAACATGCTTCTGTTTGTTTTCCTGGAAGCAGCTGTGCCCACTACATATGCACGGGCCAACAACAGAGAGTTACTAATATTATTAATCATTATTACAGTAGTGCCTAAGGGACAGTTGAGAATAGGGCCTCATTGTGCTAGGCGCTGTACATAGAATCAGAGGCAATCCCTTCCTTCTAGACCAGACAGATACAGGGTGGGGGAAGGGAGGTGACATTCAAGCAGAGTGAACAATGGCAAACAGTGTTACTTTCATGACTGTTTTGGATTTGTTTTGTTGTTTAAATCCTTTCAGTGATGTTATGTCAGCAGGGGTAAAACCTCAGTTTGCAAAGGAACTGGGACTGAGTCTGGCAAACATCACGTGTGTGTTAATAAAGTTAAATATCTTGCAGGAGGGGAGAAGAGCTTTTCTACACACAAGGTGAGGCAGAAATAAAATGAATCAAAGACAGGTATTTCATAAAGCGTGTGGCAGGAGGCAGCCCTTGGGTTACTAGAAATAATGTGATATATTAGCCCTTGATTTGGCAGAGTCTGCTTTATACTAAAGAGGAGGAGACTGTAAATTGTGATGATTTGTGTAGACTTTCTGATGTTATCTTGGCAAAAAAGGGCCATCTATAGAGATAAATGCACTTGATCGAAAATGTATGTGTGAATTTTTATGTATGCTGGTTTTCCATGATTACACAGTCTGGGGATGGGTATTAGCAGATCTGTATAAAATGATACTTTGTAAAAACGTCATCTGCAACCTTGGGAGAGAGACTCCAATATGTTTTTACCCCTAGTCCAGAATCTCAAGAGATCTGGTGCATTTGCCAGCTAAGGAGGTGATTCTACCGTAGCTAGTATCCTCAGAATTTTAACACTAAGGAGAATTCCAGGTGAGGGGCTGCGGGTGTGGTGGGAGAACATCTCCTGCCTGTTTGTAGAAAAGATGGGAACTTCTGGGTAAAAACGGGAGAGGAGAAATGAAGGGGAGAGAGAGTGAAAAACAGGTTTTAACCTGAAAATGTAAAAAGGAGATTTGCAAAAAGCCCACTTCCTCCTTGCAGAAGCTGAAGGGCCAGAGACAGGAGTGAAGCATTGTGAGTATTCGAAGTGTTCCCAGCACAGAGCAGCTCACAGACATAATCCACTTTGGAAAGAGTTTCTGGAATTCTCCTGGTAGGAGATTTTGAAAGGAGAATAAGAGAACCTTGCTCCCAAAATGAGGCAGAAGTGAACCAGTGCTGGTGAGAACCCCACTAATGAATCAGGAAATATCCTGGAGATGAGCAAGACACCAATTAAATGCCAAAATGTTTATCGGCACTAGGTTTGATGGTACATTTCACAATGGTAATTGGGTTATTTACCTTTCCCCATAAACCTCCCCAGTATAGATTGCAGATTAAAATAAAATTGCTTATAAATAAAGGAGGCTCCTGGTTCTCTTTCCCCTCATTTTAATTCACTGCAGTAGTGCTGCAAATACCACCAGGTCTGTGACTGTGAAAATCAGCAAGAACCTTTGTGTTCCCAACTTCTTCCCACTGCTGGTTCTGAACACTCCTTTTGCCCCCAAACCCACATTTGTCTCATTCTTGTTAACCACAGATTCGCAATCCCAACATCTGGACCCTCTCTGAAACTGAACAGGTCATCAGCTGAGGACTAAGACCATCGTTTTCAGATTGGGCTGTTTTAGCTCTATTATTTTTCTTAAGAAGATATTCTCTAGTTCAAACAGGAATTAATTCAGGAAGTCCTATGGCCTGCATTATGGGGGCGGGGTCAGAGTGGTCCCTGCTGGCTTTATAATCTGTGACTCTATATTTAGGTGCCTAACACCAAGTCTCTACAAGTTTGACAATTTTGGTGTCAATTTGTAATAATTCAGGCTCAGAACCACTCAGGTTTTTGTAAATAATTCAAGATCCATTTTCACAGCTGGGGAATTAGCAGAAATTAAGGATGGAGTTATGCTGTGTTCTTACTGAGTACTTTGATATTGTAGCATGGCAGGTTGTTTGGGGTTGTGAGGTACGAGCAATAGATGAATGGTTTTTCTAAAGTAACCATCAATGCAAAAGTGAAGTTGATATTTTAATAGCCACCATTGGGGTTCAGCGTTAACACGCTATTTACATGAATGGGGATAGGTCCCAGCTCTGAACCATTGTTTCAGGGTAGCCAGGGTGAGTCCTGCATCTTGTATGTTAAAACCCTTGGAAGTATGCACAAATTCTGGAGCAACTGCTACAGGCACCTTATTTATTAACTATTTACACATATCCAGGTATAGAACACTCCCGTAACTGTGCACCCAGTTGCATTTGGAAAGTTTTCTTTGCAAACATAAGGCCTAGAAACATAATATTTTAAAAAGAAAATATTCATTCTGGAGTTAAATTCTGCAGCAAGGTGGTGGATTCTGCTTCCAGTTTTGTGACCGTGGAATAGCAGACCGCGGGAAGCCCTGCCTATAGCACGTATTGCTGTGATGACTGCTGCAATGAAATCCAGCAGAAAATAAGGCGAGGAAGGGTATTTACAGATTGTATTTAACTGCACAAGTGCTCCTTGCTGGGCTCAGCGTGGCATGTTTATTAGACCAAAGTGTGCCACTCTTGAGTGGACATGGCGATAAAGGAGACTTTGGCTGGTAGGAGCAGGTGGGTGCCGATATCCTACACTGCCAGCCCACAAATGGGCTGCACAGAACATTTTAAACAGCTAATGTGGCTTTTGTGACTATAATTCTTTCTCATCCATTATTTCACTGGCTCTAAGTGTTCCCGCTTCATAGAACCCAGCAAAATCAACAGTTGAATTTAATATGACTGAGTAATTCACATGGAACAGGTACTGACAGTGGTAATTCAGCCTCTAAATTATGATCATAAATTTCCACTGCATGGCGCTTCTGGGGGTGGGGGGTGGGGGTGATGATTTTACTGGGTAAAGCACAGACACTCCACTAATTAAACCGTGTAAGACATCGAGTGCAGCCGGCCTGCTTAGCGTGCATGCAGTCGGCACACAGCATGGGTGCCTGGTAGGGTGTGCTTGCCTGGAACCAGTCAGAAGCCAGCTTGGATGTGTTTAAGTGCAGTGTCAGAAATTGCTGCACTTGACGCTAAGACCTTAACTCCAGAAGAGCTACTGGTCAGATGATGAGCTCCGAGCTCCCTTATTTAGTGTCCTGATCTGGAACAGCACTTGCTCAGCGGGGGCAAGAGTCCTAGGAAATAATGAGGCAAGCAAAGCCAGAAACACTGACAGCTGAATCAGCCTCAGGAGGTGCAAGGGACAGAGAGTGGAAGGGAGGAACTGTGGGGGCAGAGGGGTGACCAGAAACGGCACCCATGGAATTGTTGTCATTTCTGACTCCCTGCACGATGACTCTGGGGTGTTACTATGGCTGGGAAATGCAGGGCTAACAGTTGGGATTTCCAGGTCCGGCCTGATGTCGAGTAAGCTGTAAGCTTCCGTGCTCTGGTCCAGGGCCTGCAGTGCCACACCTGTGGATGTAGAAGAGAAAATGTTTGACCAAGCAGGGTATAGATGGGAATTCAAACAAAAGAGAATGATAACACGTTTGAGCCTTCACCTACTGTGTTAGAAAACAGCAGCTTTGGCAACTGCATAAAATGCAGGGGCTGGCCTATGGCATGAGACAAGGGAATAAATACAATAAATAGTTAGAACAAGAAGAAAGCATGAGAACCAGAAGAGGAAAGTGACACATCTCATTTCCTTGTTGAAGCTGAGTGCAAGGAAGAAACAGTAAAGCTGATAGCAGCTGCATTTGATTGATAACAATATTTCAGTGTGATCTGTCACAGGCATTGTTAGTTACACTGGAAACTGTCTGATTTCCATCTAGAGCATATCAATTTAAAATGCACCCAGCACCCTGAGTGGCTTGGAGATCTCCTGCATCACTCCCAGGAAGCCTGTCTCATTAGCGTTCTGGGAGGAAATGGCCTGATGCTCCAAAAGTGGAGATTTTCTTTTCCCTTTTGCTGTTATTACATTGATGCTCCCACTTAGCTAACTCATTCCTCTCGGACTGCAGGGAGTTTGAGCTTGTCAGAACCTCAGCTGATAAACTCCCCACCAGTGTGAAGTGAGATCAGCACTCCCAAACTGCAGGCTCGGTGGGCGGGACCTCTGCCGGGGGGCTGCCGCGTGAGAAATTGTCTCAATACCTGGTAAAGCTGCAGCAGGACGAGAAGGAAACACCTACCAATATTCAGGGCTGGTCTGGAGATTCAGCATCAGTAGTGGGGCCAGTTCCTTATTGTGTCTCCAGAGAGAGGCAACCTCGCAGGTCACTGTATTTGTACGGTTGTCCTGTTTGGCTGATTCACTTCTGGGTTCCTTCCTCGACTGATAAATATAGACAGACAATAAGTTACTGAACCATGGCAGGGGTTTATGAGCCAGACATGCAAGAATGGTTGAAAGTTAGAGAAAATATATTTATTACAACACTTTTCATGGGCAAGTTATCATTTTGTCAAACTTTATTAGAGAAAGTAATTAATGGGCTGTAAAAGGTGCTAGTGCGTAGCCAGTAAAAGAGCTAGTCCTGTGCAAATTGGCAGTTTATAGATTTATGGTTCCTTCTTTCCCCATTTGTTAATATGGAGAATGCGCAGGAAGTCTGTTATATACGGGCTTGTGAGCCACTGCGCGTCTGCACAGGGCCACGACTCCTACAGCCCTGCAATGGGAGGGGGAGGATGAGCGCCCAGCTTTGGTGGGATTCCCATGCTTCCCCTTCGGTCACCACCAGGTTCTGTCTTCATGTGGCCGACGATCTTAGAGATAATTAAATAAATAACCCCCTTCAGATCTGGGGCAACATCCTGGCTGCTCCGACGTCAGGGGAGTTTTGCCAGTGATTGCCGTGGCGCCAGCCTTTCTCACTTGGAGCCCGTGGCTGGGTGCAGACCCACAGCCTGCAAGCACCTGGATGCTCATTGTGCACAGATTTTCCAGGCAAGCCCTGGGTCCAGGATTCAGTGTTTCCCCTGGGAGAATACCCTGGCAAGGGGCACCAAGGCTCTCCCTCAGAGACCACCCTTTCACCTACTGGGGCACTGGGGCCAGCTTACTGTCCCTTGATGTGTCTGGCAGGGGTTGGCCCTGTCCAGCTGTTGGGGTGTTGACTGGAACGTTGGGGCCCAAAGGCTCCCTGGCAGTTGGGGCTGGTGGTTGGAAATTCAGGTCACTATGTGGTAAAGGGGCCCCACCGTAAAGGCTGTCCAGCGAATGTGCTAGGAGAGACCATGTCCCCAAGCCTTGAACCTGCCATCCCACTGGGGCAGGAGAGCCTTTTCCTGGAGACAAGACTCTCCAGTCAGAGCAGAGCGGAGCCTGTGGTCCAGAGGTGCACCCAAAGTGATGGTCCTGCAGGGTTCGAGGAGGCATTTGGTCCATCAGCCTGGGAGACCTGAAAGGGGAAGAATGCTGAAATCACCTGTTGGGGACAGGAAAAGGGAGGTGGCATGTGCCTGCAGGGAAGGAGGCAAATAAGCTGCATATTAAAGCATCTGAATTTGAAGTTTGGGTCTTTGCTCCACTTCCTCTGGCTCTGATGAGGTTCCTGCAGGTTGCTTCCTATGAGACCTTGGCGATGTATTGCTCATCATAGCAAAGCTCCTTTTAAACATGCTATTTATAAACACCACTTGTCACAAGGTTGCTCTTGAGAACTGGGTTATGAGCAGCTTGTTCCATGGTTACTCATGAATGCCTGGCTGGACACACTGGTTTGTTGTTATAGGACTGTACATGTGTGTGCATTCTTTATTGTAGGGTTGTGCAGGAGCTTTTTTCGTTCTATTATTTTGAAAATAAAAAGCATTGGATTGATTGTTCAATGTAAGGCTCTACTTAAGAGCTGCATGGACTTTGCAACCAGATATTAGTTAAAAAACCCACCCAAACCAGGTGCTGTAGGTTGGAGACTTGCCCTCTTGACCCCAGCGCCCCTTTTAATTTGGGCTGCATCCCAGCAGTGTCACACCTTTGCTCTTGACCGATGGGGTGTGCTTCCAGCACGTCCGCCTACGCTGCACGCCATCTCTCTCCAGGGTTGGGCTGATTGTCATTTTGTTTGGCTCAATGCTGCTGATAAATTCTGCAGGATGTTCTCCTCCGTTCATCGGACTAGGTGATATTCAAAGTGGCTAAAGCAGCAAAACTAAACCCTTTGCTTCAGATTGCTTTGTAAAGATGCTCATTATAGATGGGACTCTGTAAACTAATTCAGTGCCCAGGCCCATCCAGTTCCTGAGTGCAGTTAGGACAAGATGCTTGGCCCACTTCAAGAGTAAAGAAAAGAGTGCAAACTACCATCGTTTCACCAATTATTTCACCTTTCGAGCTGGAGATCCGGATCTTTGGATCATCAGTTTCCAGATGCCTTCTCCTCAGTGTTTACAAGTTCAGCTCCTTCCCTTGTCACCGTGGCCAAGCAGCATAACCTCGGCGTTAGCTGCAGCGTAGCACAGCAGAGCTTCCTATCTTCTCTTCACTGCCTCGGCCTGACTTTGAATCCCTATGTGGGACTTGCTCTCCGGAGATGGAGTAGAGTGTTAATGTAATGAAATAGGAAGCAATCATGCATGCTGGTCTTATCTATGGATTTCTCTTTCTCTTCCTCTCAGATATTTAAAGGAATCCCCAGTGTCACTTAACTGTGATCAAATGGGGTAAAAGAACTGGACCAGTTGCTGGAAAGGATAGTGAGTTCCAAGCAATTATTCATCTTTACTTAGACCAGGGGCGGGCAAACTTTTTGGCCTGATGGCCACATCTGGGTATGGAAATTGTGTGGCGGGCCATGAATGCTCATGAAATTGCGGGTTGGGGTGTGGGAGGGGGTGAGGGTTCCGGCTGGGGTGCAGGCTCTGGGGTGGAGCTGGGGATGAGGGGCTTGGGGTGGAGGAGGGTGCTCGAGGCTGGGACCAAGGGGTTCAGAGGGCGGGAGGGGGATCAGGGCTGGGGAAGGGGGGTTGGGCCACGGAAGGGGATCAGGGGTGCAGGCTCCAGGTGGTGCTTACCTCAAGCAACTCCCAGAAGTGGTGGCATGTCCCCCCTCTGGCTCCTATGCAGAGGCGCGGCCAGGCAGCTCTGCACACTACCCCGTCCACAGGCACCACCCCTGCAGCTCCCAATGGCCACGGTTTCCACCCAATGGGAGTTGCGGGGCGGCACTTGGGGTGGGGGCAGCGTGTGGAGCCCCATGGTTGCCCCTATGCGTAGGAGCTGGAGAGGGGATATGCCGCTGCTTCCAGGAGCCACACAGAGCAGAGCAAGCCCCGCTCCCCGGCAGAAGCTCGAGGGCCGGATTAAAACGTCTGGAGGGCCGAATGTGGCCCCTGGGCCGTAGTTTGCCCACCCCTGCCTTAGACAGTGAATATGAGGAAAATACAATGTCCAGTGTTTAACTGCAAGGAAAGGTTAGGGATGCCCGTGCCAGTCAGAGTGGTGCTGCATTCTCCCAGTCTGTCGTCTAACTTCTAAAAAGACATTGTCAGTGCCTTGAACCTGCCCTCCCCAGCACTGTGGGTTCTGGTTCTGTCTCTGCCACATGCTTTCTATGGGCCCTTCAAGTCACATGATCTTTCTGTGCCCTGGTTCCCCTCTGTAAAATGGGGTACAGAAGGGTTCTCCAGCTCATCAGTGTTCTGTGCATCAGTCTGGATGTATCTGGAGCCCGGAAGAGACACACGGATATTATTTATGGATGTGAGAGCTGCTGCGTCTCTTCACTGACAGGGACCCCAAGGATGTCGCTCTCCTCTCTTGAAATAATGGAAATATTTAAAATCAGTTTTGAAATGAAGCTAGACCTCTGCCCCTTGGTGTTGTAATGCGTTTCCCATAGCACCAAGCATGCAATGGAGAGATTCATCCTGTTTAAATATATCTGCCAGGCCGTCTTTTTAACGTGACCTTGGATACAAATGCTGCTGCTTTTCTGCAGCAGGAGAGTTACTGCTCTGCTTTCCTCCTCGATACCCCGGGTGTCAACTTCATTTAAACCAAGTCATTCATTTTTTTCTGCAGCTGTCAGACTCCCAATCTCAAAGCCCCCCAAGACTCCACAGAGTTCATTTCTATTTTGATAACACTGGCATCTGATAAACTCCCTGGATGGAGAGGGTGCCTTGGCAGGAGGTTGTGGTTATTAGAACAGTATTTGTAAGGCGTGCAATAAGCAGAGCCATGAACTATTAACAACTCTTTCAGCAAGGGGATAGGAAATGGTTCCAGCTTAAAAAAGCTTACCTTTTTACAGCCACACTAGCCACCGCTGCCCACTTTATGCTTCTTTCACCAAGACAAGGGGGGGTTGAGAACTGTGGGACATAATCTTGGTGCCCAGGACAGCGGCGTGTCCTATCATGAAGCTTATGGTTGAACTGTTGCGGTTAAAATTACAGCAATCGCTTTCTGGAAGCAGAGTGACTCCCAGCAGCCCTGGCTGTCCCATGTCTGTGCTAGGCTCTTGGCACAGCAACTGGCTTTAGGCACAGTGGCCCCCATGGCTACCAGAACGATTCCTGGGTTTGGGGTCCTGCCTCCACAGGGGCCTGCTCCACCCTGGCAGAGTGACCGTTTAGATGAGATAGAGGAGTTGCCATACTGGATCAGGTGAAGTCTCTGCAGTCTGGGTCCTGCTTCTGGTGAGCTTTGGGAGCTGGGGCTGTGTTCAGCTGGGGAGCCGGGATGGTGGAAGGCAATTCATGCTCTACACCAGCTGAGGCCCTGCAGTAGGAGGACTGATCCCTGTAACACGGGGGCCCTTCCCATTGGTTTCTCTCACTGTCAGCTAAAGGTCCCTCTCTCCTTGGCCTCCCTCTGTTCCTGCCCCAGGACCAGCTCTCTGTGTGGTGTCTTGTTTTCTCCTGGGGATTACGTTCAGACAATTGATTGGTTTGTTTTAAATAGCTCTGGCTGCTGTGTCATTATTACTAGATGCTGCTGCCTAATTTATTGATAGAAATATTGGCTGACTGGCAGAGGGGGGCATCGACTTTCACCTGTTAACTCTTTGCCTGCCCACGTAGCCTCTTGTCGTTTTTACAGAACCACAAGTAGTCTTGTTTCTTTCTCCCCTAAAGAAATCAGGCAGGTGGGCTCTGGGGGCTGCTCTAGGGCACAGTGGGGTGGGCGGGCAGGTGAAGCAGCGTATCTGTCTATCATGATTCTGTTGAAAGCTGGGAGTGTGTCAGCACCCGGGGCCTGAACTCGCCATTCCCAGAGAGGTGCTGGAAGGAGCAGCAGTCTCCATTAGGGGCTTCCAGCCAGGATTGGGGAGAGAGAAAATGCTTTTTCCTCCAGGGAACCAAGCCTCCCTCCCTCCTACATGACACTGATGATTGACGGGGAGCAGGGATTGTTCCCCAGCTCCTTGCTTGGATCTGCTAATGTGAGGAAACCTCACCACGAAGCTCAGCTGCCTGGCAGCAGAGTAACTAAAGCCACTTTGGGGAGCTGCTGGCCAGATTCTGCTGAGCGCCTGCTGTTTAAAAGATCAGAAACATGAAACCAGAACTTGCCAGTGAAAACAGGGTTTTTTGCTCAGGAATTGATGCTGCCAAGGGGCCAGTTAGAGAATCTACACTTGCTGCCTGCTGCTCCTGGTTCTGCTATTATTGCTCCTCTTGCTAAACCAAGAGCCTGGCCAAGACACCACAGCTCTGACAGACTTCCCTCCACCCTGGGTGAGAGAGCTGCTGCGAACGCAGCCAGCATCTTAGCAACTGCTCCAGACACCTGTTTGCTAGACCCCAGGTGGGACCACTCACTGGTTTCAGATAGGCCTCTGAACAGGTATCAGAGGGCACCTGCCATCTTGGTGCAGATCTGAGCCAGTGACCTAGAGAGGAAGGTCTCTGAGTTCTGCTTTCATTGCCAGAGACCAGCAGAGAGTTTAAAGCAAAAGATTATTGGTTCTGCATTAGTCTCTGGGAACTGGGAGATAGCTAGCTATATACCATCCTAAAATCTCTTCCATCTCTCATGATCTCTGTTTGCTCTTTCTGCAATGCTGACATTCTTGTGGATGTTAATTTCTGTCTCCCCAGCCTGTGGTTCCAGCACGGAGTAAATATTCCAGGTATCTTTCCTGTCACTTCCTTCGTCTGGCTGGTCTCCTGCTGACCACGAGACCACTCTGGGTGTGTTCCAGCTGAAGTTTTGCTGCTGTCAACAACAAAGATCCACCCAGTTGTTAGAAGCCAAAAAGCTATTGCAGAGGGAAGGCAACTGGACCTTATAGAATCAGAGACTTGTAGGACCGGAAGGGACTTCGAGAGATCTTTTAGTCCAGTCCCTTGCACTCATGGCAGGACTAAGTATTATCTAGATCATCCCTGACAGGGGTTTGTCCAACCTGCTCTTAAAAATCTCCAGTGATGGAGATTCCACAGCCTCCCTAGGCCATTTATTCCAGGGTTTAACCACCCTGACAGTCAGGAAGTTTTTCCTAATGTCCAACCTAAACCTCCCTTGCTACAATGTAAGCCCATTGCTTCTTGTCCTGTCCTCAGAGGTTAAGGAGAACAATTTCTCTCCCTCCTCCTTGTAACAGCCCTTCTTCTCATTCATCTCTTGGGCTCAGGAGTCAGGGAAATGAAAACAAAGCTTGGCCAGCACTCAGTGTGGTTCGCATTTCATATTGCCACCATGCTTCTCTGGGCTGATGGATGGCTCCCCGCAACACAGCCCAGCCCCTGGCCTCAGCACGCTGCTGTGAAGGAACACGAATGAATGGGGTGGGGGAGGTGTCCAGATTCAGCGTCCTGTGGTTTCAGTGGGAGATCAGTACATGCATCCAAGGACAGCGTTTGGCTCTAGCTGGGACAAGTTTGCGGGCAGCTCTGGGTGAACTTGAGGGGTTTTATAACTTTGGTTTGGGTGCATTTTCAGACTTCCCTGAATCACCCAAACCTCTTGTGTGTGTAAATGGGGATGGAAATGTGAAATGATTGAAACTGCATTTAGGCCAGAAAGGCTGTTTGCGTGGCCTCCTGGTGCTTCCAGGCTCCCCTAGAACCAGGAAGGGCAGAAGGATGTGAGAATTGAGAACCAGTTGTCGTCATCCTTACAAAGTTATCTGGATTTACTTGAGCTACCACAAGGCCTTGTATTGGTCTTTGCTGTCCAGCCCACACTGGTTCCCACTTCCTAGTCACTGGCTCTTAAAGCCTTGGAGAAAGTGTTTCGGGATGAATCTTTTCAGATGGGCAATATCCTCCCTAAAAACACATGAAATATGTTTAAATAGCAGAGGGGCAATTAACGTAAACGTGTGGCCCAGTTTCTGCCAATGGTGACAGTTTGATGACAAATTGCTGCGCACCAGAAATGTGGTGAGCCTCACAAGAGGCCCCTGAGGGCGGAAGTTTAACCCATTCACCAGGACTGAACGGGACACATGCAGTTTGTAGAGATCCTGGCACTCACTCCCGGCCTATAACACAAGTGTTTCCGTTGACTTTGGTTTTGACTGCTCCACTTCCCCTGAAAAGTGCATTTTAAACCCCACCAGGGTTGTTTTTCAGTAAGTTGTATTTTTTGCTCTGGTGTTAACACTGGTTATGATTGCAGTTTGTTTTTCAAGTTGGCTTTTCTGTCATTGCAATAAATGGGCAGTGCAGCCACGTGCCCATTGCTAGGTATAGACCTGTCCTGTCATGCATCGTCGTTCCAGCCTGGAGTAGCCTGACTTGCATGGCCCGCCCTGGAGGCCCAGGCGTCAGTTATTTTGTTCTACAGACTCGTTGCTGTGAGAGGGCAAATTCATCATTGTGATGAACTGATGTGGGGACCACATTCACAGGAGGCAGTTACTGTATTTTCTCCAAGTTCATAGCTATAGACATGATATTTAGAGCATTTCTGGTGAGTTATGGCATGCGATAGGTTCATGCACCTTGGAAGATCCTTATCCAGTGATTGCAGCAGCTATTTGACTTTCCATCTCTGCCCCCGTTACTATGAAAGGGTCAGAATTACAGCCGAGACTGTCACCGGCTGCTGCAGCCACACTCCGCATATCAGCTCACTGTTTTCTTGAGAGACAGTAAAGGGGGAAATCAGCTTTGGCCAGCTCTGGCCTTTCATCTCTCGCTGCTAATCCTGCCCCGGGGTTAGCTCTCTCTGTCAGACCAGGGTTTCTTAATTCACAACATCCTTTCCAGCAGCTCTGTTTTTCTTGGACATAGTCCTAGCTCTAGGATCAGAAAGTGCTCACTCAAGAGATCCATTTAGTAAGGAGGTCAAGAGCTGGCTTGCTCATTTGCTGGCGCTAAACCGAGAGGAAATAGGTACGAATACTTTGTGGTTTGAGTAAGATATCTTATAGGTCAAAATCTGCTGTCAGGTGCACCCATGCACCTCCATTGACTTCACTTCAGTGACTGCAGAATTTGGCTCCAAATATACACTCCCACACCCCCCTGATCCCCACACCTCTCTATCCACCTTCTCACAGAATACTGCAGACTAGCAGCTCATGATTAATTTGCCAAAGAGGATCATGGTCTGTTCTCTGATGGAAGCAGCCATGATCGCCTGGACACTACAAATCCCTCTGCCGTTTTTCACTGGAAGATTTTTATATACTATAATTTATAAATTCCCACTACTTTGTTTATTGTGATATTATTTTGCCATTGTGTATTTATTACCACCAGTTATAAAATCCCTCTATAGACAAGGAATTTGAAAAAATCAGACTGAGTATATGGAGGGATAAGACTGTTTTCCTTATTCTAATAAAGTTCAGTGTTCGAAGAAAGAGACTTTGTGATTCTTTACCATCGTCACATGATAGTTTCCATTACTTCGCATGGGAGACTAGTCCACAGCCTTTTTGTTTTTACTGTATGTTTTGTACTTACTGTCTATAGTGCCATAGGTGTGTATGGTTCTTTAGAAACAGAAAGATACAACTCCTTGCCTCAAGGAATTTAAAACCTTAATTTGAACAGAAACAGAACAATCAGTGTAAGGGGATGCAGGCAACTTGGAACCTAGCCATTGAAATAAATCGAGTTACCAGTAGTTTTAGGTGCTTCACCTGCTGCTGAGTTCCTCTGCCAGTTCTTGTGATTTTTAAAATCACATTCTCCTGCTTGTAAAATGCTTTCCCCTCCACATTTGCTGCATGAAAGACCCCGATAAACAACAGAATTGACTGACTGAGCAGGGAAACAGCATGATTGGCTGTATACAGACTGAAGGAGCAGAGACAAATATTTTTCTCTTTTTTTTTTGTTTTAGTGATGAGTTTAATTTTTTTTAATCTACAATTATTTTAAATTAGAGGGAAGTGTGATTTATAAACTGCTATTGTCCCTTTAAGGACGATGCATGAAACTCCGCTACACCCGTGCTGCTCCGCTGTGTAAGGGTGGGTAGGGCCTGGAGTTTAGGAGATCAGACACTGGAGGAGATATGAATGTGGAGTTATTAATTATGCTAATTAGAACCTTCCTTTATAGAGTGCCGTCATCTAGAAGGATCCCAAAGGTCTTTATAAACTCCGTGGTGTGTGCGACCCAGAGGCATGAGGGGATATCCCAGTGAGGGTGCGGATGAGGCATAACCGCCTATTGGCAGGATATTGCGGATGGACTGATTTTAACAGCATCTGGTGTTTTTTAATTTGATTTTCCTCATTATGGTCTATTTTTTTAGAGTTCTGAAAACCTCAAAAAGGCAGCTTGGGCTATTTACCCGAGCTTCTAGGTTCAGCTAGAAATGTGGAAGCAATTAGAAAATACAAAGTCATCTATTGATGGGACACCTGAGATCACAGCTTTACTCAGCACCACAAATGGCTCATTTTGGCTAACCTAGTGCATCATACACAAAACCCCAGGGTTTTAACCAGTAGCCCATTCAGGGGTGGGGGAGGGGGATTTCACTCAGTACAGATGTTGCATTTCATTCAAGCTTTCACTTTCAAATCAATATCCGTGGATCCAAACCACAGACTTCTACCGGCAATGAAGAAAGCACTGGACATACCCAGCCCACTTGAAAGCTGCTTGATGCAGAATCAGAACTAAGGTGTTTGTAGCTCAGGAGAAAGTGGGGTGGTGACCCCTTCCTAACACCACCAACTGCTGCTACCAAAGTCATTTCTGCTTGAACCATCTGAACACTGTAATCTATGATTGCCAATTAAATCAATTCAAACCAATCCCTTGTATCGTAGGGAAGAGGAAAGCAAATCCAGCTGTGAAACATGAGAGAATTGAGACTCTGCCACATAGATTCACACAAAAGAAAACATAAAACACACCAGAAGCTGGAGAATTCTGGGCAAGAAGTTATTGTATATTTTGTGAAAAAATCAACATCCTCTAAATTCCAGAAGAACACTTGGAGCTCTGGCCTCCGGAAACACAAATGCAAATTTCAAGGTACAGTTTTAAAGCTGTGCACAGGAAATGCTCACACAGAAAATCCAGCTCCAGGAGTTGGTAAAAGGATTTATGCCTTAATGCCCACACTGCTTTGTAACTGTACCCATTCAAATAGCCCTAGAGGGTACATCTCATCCTAACGGGGCTGGAGCTCAGTTGTGTTCTGTTTGGGATTTCTGGGTGCTTAATAACAAAAATCAGACACTCTTGTAGCAGTAGAGATGTATAAAGCAGACTTGAATACAGACTGTCCTTACAATATGTTATTAGTTAGGGAAGAATAACTCATAAACCAAAGTATTACCAGGCTATCTAGTGATTCTTCAACTGTTATACACATAACAACAACAAATAAATGAAGCATTTTATAGTGTTTCTCCATGTGCCAGGAAATTCCCCTGCTTCCTTTCCTGACCTAAAGAAGGGCAGACCTAAGGCTGTTTGGATTAACTCAGTGTGCTGTGACAGTGGATCCTTTCTAAGGCACTGCCAAGAATGTGTAATCTGACTGCAGCAGAAAATACATGTATCTTCCCCTCTAGAAGAAAGGAGGGAGCCCAACATCTTGATTAATCAGTAATGCAGAGTCTTTTGGACAACATGAGGCAAAAGCTGTTTTCCTCGTAGGTGTTAATAGGTGCCAAGACTGTCAAATGAAGTGTTTGATTTAGTATACTAGCAGGAGCCAGTTATTGCCAAGCTTACCTAAAATCATCTCTCTGTTATACTATGCAAGCTAATAAGCCTCGTGCCTTTCACGTTCAATGGCAATAGGCTGTTAGAGTGCAGTAGCTCTTTCTCTGTCCTCCCCTGACAGAGCAGGCTCCTAGCGTCTGTCTTCTTGCTAAAGATGATACCCCGCCACTAAATTCATTTCTGGTTCTCTTCTTCCCCAAGTGCATCGATTCTGCGCCCTGTGCACAGAAAGGGAGAGCTACCTGCAGTGCTAATGGTCCTGCCGGCATTCTGACTCCTCCCGCTCCAGCCTCTCATGCTTGGCACCTCCCTAGAGCGGGCATGTCTCGTGTGCGAGCTTATTCTGCTACAAAGGCCAGGGTTGGAATTTGGATTCCTAGTTGCTGCACTGATCCAGAGTATGGGTCTGTCTCATTGGTTATCCCACCTCCTGCTGTGCTGTTAGACCACCGGCCCCGCTAGCCTGTTTATATAGCAGCAGAAGTCTGCTTAATGCTTTACAGATGGCGAGAATACGAGGTACCTGCCTGAACATCTGAAACCTACATTCGATACCATACAGACAAAGGGGGTTGGAGGGGCTGTGCCATAAAAGCCCAGCGGTGGACCTATGGGTGTGGCAGCCCCTTGTGTTTTGTGTTTGTGATTGAGGGGGGCCCAGCAGCTCAACACCTTGTGTTCCGGGTGGAGGGGGGGGGGAAGCACAGGCTCTGAAGGGAAGGGCAGCCCTTCCCCCAGTACAAAAGGGAAGAATGCTTTCCTCAGGCTTCTGATGCAGGCCCGTTATGAGTGAGCACGGCACCAGGATGCACTCTGATTCTCAAGGGGGGATCCAAAAGGGACACTCTGACCCCTAGGCCAGGATTGGCAGTACTTCCTTCCTTCCCGCAGGGCAGCTGGTCCCTATGGAAAGGGACGGGGCAGGACTTGGTCCTCGAGACTGCTCGGTGGGATGGAAAATGGCGGAGAAGATGGATGAATCGATGTTATTGTTGCCCCTTTCTGAACCAAGCAGCTAGTCAGAGTTTGGGGCCCTGCGGGTGTGTCAGCTGGGAGTAGAAATCGGTGGTTGTCCGGTAGTTCTTTGGTGCAGTTTTGTTTATTTACAAAGAATGTACAAAGCCTGCTGTCTCCAAACGCAAAAGGAATCAAATATGTTTTAAGCCTGCACCGTGGCCCAAAAACCAATCATAGGATTTTTCCAGGGTCAGCCATCCACTTTTAGCTGCGCCTCCAAGCTGTCTCGCTGCCTCAGTCTGTTACTGTCTGACTTCAGTTTCTGAACTTGCATTCTCTCGCTCTGCACGCATACGCCCCCCTCCAGTACTCAGCCAAAGGCTCCTAGTGGGTTCTCACACACCTCTTGTCTTAAGTGGGGCTTATGCTTGCAGTTATATTAACTGAAGGGTGAGTTCACACGTACTAATCTCAATGGGGTTTTAAATCAACCCCTAACAAGATTTTACCCAGCTCATAACGTTAATTTCTAGCATCCATTGCCATTGCTATTCAGGGCTCCCAATATAAAAAAAACCCCTACAACAGACCACTCAGCTTCACATAATGGCCATTGGGGTGACATGCTGCATCTAGGGCGCAGCACACCCCCAGTGACCCGGCTGCACATAGGGTATATGGGACAATGCCAGCCAAACACATGGGACTGTGTGGAGTGTAATAAGCCCTGAGCTCGGCCCCAGGATGTGAGTGAGTCACCAGCCCACCATTACATCATGAGGTGCAGGTGGGGAGGGCAAGAAAGGTCTGTCCAGTCTCTGCCCATGGGTTCGGAGCCACACAGCCAGAAGCACTGAGCCTTTCTGCTGACTAGGGCACAGTGCCGGGTGTAGTGGGAAGAGCTGTGAAGAGACCAGTGCTTTCATTGTGCTTGTGGTCCTGCAACTAGTGCGTTACAAAGGACACGTTGTCTTTCCAGTGTAAACAGCACAGCAAAAGCATCAGGCTGACGACTCCATGGTCTCTGGGGTCAGTGCGTGGTTGTGACTCTGTCCCTCCGTGTCGTGTGCAGCCCATCGCACCCACAGCTTAGACTGCTCAGCAGGCCGAAGGGCGTCTCCCTCACCGCCTGTGCTTCGTTGGGTCTGGTTGGGGTGGATTCTTCTCAGCCCCTAAATGTTCTTTTCTTGCCATTCTGGCCTGTGAGGAGCTGAGAGCCTGTGACCTGCACATCCTGATGGTGCAATGGCATACTGCTGCTCTTAGCCACATCTCGAAGACCTGATGGGAGGCTTCTCTGCCTCGCCCACAGCCCTACTGGTGGATGATCCCGCTCCTATGCGGTATGTATGTTAAATCACCTGGGGCAATGCAGTGGGTGCAATGTCAGCAATATGCTAATGGTGTGCAGTTATGCGTTGTCCTCATCTAGCCCCCCTGGGCTCGTAACCCTGTAGGAGAGCCTGGCCTGTCAGTGGGTTGGATAGTCCAGGGATGGGCTGGTTGCCCTGGGAATAAGCTGGTTGTCTCTCAAGGGCTGGCTACCCGGGGCTGTGCCTGGCTGTGCACTGCTAGTATTAAAGGGGGAATAAAGCAGCTCATCTTAGATTGCTGGTATTTTTTTCAAAGATGCTGTTTATATTGATAGATTTTTGGATGATGCTCTAACAAAAAAAATCAATGTCCCACTGATTGTACCAGGAAGGGCAGTCGATTGGTGAAAAAGCTGCAGCAGGCGTATTGGGAAATAGATTTTTCTGCCCTCCAGACATCAGCTTGAAATTCTTTGAAATGAGGGGAAAACAATCTGTGTCAGAAATGAAAAATTAAGGAGGTTAATATGTGGCTCCTTTTCCACTTTTTATTTTTGTTTTCCAGGATGTCCTTGAACTTGTATGGGGGCCTTGGCCAGTGAGTTCCATTCACAGGCTCTGTCTTGCGCCCCTGCCTCCCGCTGCTCTCACCCCCTCAGTCAGGGAGGACAGAATTTCAGTGTATTTAACCGTAGATGTGTCACCTGCAGAAGTCTAAAGTCCTCAGAGTCCCCTAGACTAAGTGCTGGGGCCCGAGCTGTTCTGTGTACCCATGACTGCACAACGGCCGATACAGCTGCATGAGAACACGGAGAGTAGGTGCGGGGCAAATGGTTCGGTTAGTTTGTCTGTTGTTGAAGACACCAGGTTGTTGCAGCTTTCAAAGGGTGGCTGCTTCACTGAGGTCATTTGCTGTAGGGCATTAATGAGCAATTATTTAGGGTCACCCTAGGGGAAAAGCAGCGTAAAGTGTCTGTGAGCTCCTCAGTCCATAAGAAAATGTTCAGACTCAATTGACCCACATGCACCCAAATTCACCCCCCCCCCCCCGCACCTATCCACCCAGGGCAGTTTGCTCAACTTCAAACCAATGAGAGCCCAGAGTCTGGTGAGCTCTCTCTTGGTTATCTGCTCTCAGAGGGAAAAGCCGAGCAGGAAATTTCATGCTGTTGTTTTTCTGTTTTGGATAATTGTCTGTGCCTCAGCCTTTCCAAACAAAATGCCCCTCTCTGTCTTTCTGTCCTGTGGGACCACTTGTTCCCAGTCCCTTGGGTGGTCTTTTCATGCCACTTTTTATCCACTCTGTGGTAGGCTTATAGGCATGTCTCCAGAGAGTTGGAAAACCTCTGCTTGCTCTACGCTGCTGCAGAGAGAAAAATGAACTCCCAGAGCCTTATCCAGGTGAAATTAAAAAGAGGGAAGAAAATGAAGAGAGCTTAAATAATGAGAGGATTTTTCATCCCCCACCGAGCTGGGGGTTTGATTTCTACCTGCTGCTGGCAGCTGCCTGAACGAGATCCCTGCAAACGTTTGCACACCACAGAGCCATGCATACACTGGACTGCAATCATGTTGTTGTCTCTGCAGAATTACCACTCTAGGTTGCCTGTGCCTGTTAACAGGATCACATACACATCTTTACTGGGCAGGGCTCTATGAACAGGACTTTCTGATACTGACTGCACTATCAACAGAGAGAGTCAGAGGTAGAAAAGGCTTGTTGGGTCCCACCTGGTGAAGAGACCGCTATCCATGATGGATAATTTATTCCCGGAGATTCAGTGGGAACCTAGTTCAGCCCACGGGCTGTTTGCAAACTTTGGCCAGGCATACCCTACAAAGTTTTGCCAGCATAGAAAAATGTTGGTTAGGGGTAGGAAAAAAATCACCTCCCTAACTCAGAGCTATGCCAACAAAATCCTTGCTGCAGACACAGCTTACACCAGCACAAGACTCCTGTCCCCAGTGTAGTTGTCTGGGGAGGTGGTTTGGCTGTACCAGCAGAAGAACACCTTCTGCTGGTATAAGCTGCATCTCCACTGAAGGGCTTTGCTGGTGTAGCTGCATGCATAGACTAGCCCTTAGTCACCTACACTGTGATTCACCGTTTGCTATTCACTGTTCCTGTGCAGCTGGATGTGATCGACTGGTCATTTAAGTCACATGGCATTTATTCTGCTCCCTGCAGGGAAGAGTGAAACTTCTCTGGCCAGGAGGAAGGAAATCAGAGATTTGAAGATGGCCATATTTGCCACAAACCTTAGTGTGACCCCATCGTCCCATGTGTGTCCCATGGTTCCCCTTGCCTCAGAGGACCCTCTGAGCCTAAACGTGAATGATGTGCCAGACCCTCCCATCATCAGCCCTTATTACATCTCCAGGCTCTTTAGGGCAAGGTGTAGAGACTTGTGCTTTTTCGTTCTGGAGGTCCCTGGTATAGTTCTTGGTGTTGGCCAAAATCGTAGCTGTAACATGCAAATTCATGTCCACACTCTGAACATCTTCTACAGGAAGCAGGAGGGAATTACAAAGATGGCTGCTCCCCGAATCCTGCTTCTCCTCAAAACTTGTGAGTATGAAACGGGCAGATTGTTTGTGATTTGTGCATGATGTGATTATGGGAAAACATCCAGGGTCCTAACATTTTTTGAAAGAGTGGCGAGTAGTGAAATTGCCCAAAAATCAGTGGAGAATTTTTGTTTGCACAAAATTCTGTCTATATTATAAATGTATCTGCCCTTACTGTCTCTCAGCTCTTCCCCTGTGACTCAGAGAAGTAAAGCCCTGGGTATGTAGAAGACAGCAAACTGGCTAATTAGTTTCCAGAGTAGTGTGGGGAGGGAAAAGGGGGCAAGGAGCCATGATTCTTCTGCATTCTTCCCTCTATTCTGCAGGCATGCTGGAGCCTCTCCTCTTTCAGGAGAGGTTCTGTGAGTGGGTGTGAGAAGTGGGCGGTAGGCAGAAAGGAGCAGCTCTCTTCATGGCATGCTTCCCTTGGGCCAGTTGCATTTCCAAGGAGAACCCTTGGCATCCCGGTGCTCCTGCACTAGAGCGATGTGTGTGCGTGGTGAAGGTAGCTGGAAGACTGAGATAAATCTGCCAGTTGTCACTGTCCCCCACCCTCCGGTCTGCAAACCCCTCTTACAGGGGAAAGGGGCTCTGCAGCTGGCAGTGCGGGGCTCCTACGGCAGCTGTACGGTCACGGGGATGGAAATCCAGGGAGGGGTGCAAGCCCTCTGTGTGAACACCCCTACCCCACCTAGGGGGCTGTGCCGTATCCCCTCTCTGTGACTTGGACGCGTTGCAGGTTTCTCACAGGGGAGAAGCATGCGGCACCTGGTGCTTTGTTTTCAAAGGACTCAAGCACATTCTTTCTTTTCAGCCACGCCTTCCCCTAGAAATAGGCTAAATCCAGCTCCAGGGGCTCACAACACCCTCCGCTGCCTTGCTGTGCTTCTGAAAGTCCCCCAGCTGGTGTCCTGGGTAAGCACGGCCTGCGGCGATGCTCTCAGCCAGCCCTTGAAGGAACTAGCTGGGGACTAGGGAAACGGTAGTAGTAGGCCGTGCTTTAGGATCTGAGTGAGGGGTGGCAGCAGGAGTGATGGGAGGGGCCGTGTGCTGACACCCACTGCTTTTATGATGAGGGAAGCAGCCCAGTGCTTACTGAGGGGGCAGGCAGGGCTCTGGGCCTTGCTGCTACTTGGCAGTCAGACAGTCTTTGGCCTTGCAGGGCTGGATGGTCCAAGAGTTCAGCATGGCGGGTGCTGGCCATCAGAATCTGTCTGTCTGTTGATCTGTCAGTTGGCTTGTGGGCGCTCGTCCTGATGAGCGAGAGATGGAACAAAGGCAGAAGCAGACAGGAGAGGACTGGTCATTGCTGTATCACATAATCCACCTGTAGGCTTAGGGACAGGGTGCAAAACAAATGTGTCACACAGTTATTGGGTGTTCTGCATCAAAGGGACATGGCATGCCTTTTACTTGCCAGTGCCTGAGGCTCTGTGTTTCACCTGCAACAGCTGAAGGCAGCCTAATAGAGACCGGGAGTTGCAGGGCTGACATTGCTTTGGCTTGCTGTGCAATCACGCTTCGCTGTAGAGGGCAGCATGAAAACCTGAACTCAGATTTAATAGGCACAGTGTGTGTGATGAGGTCCCTGCCTCTGTGGTCCTGATTTAAGAGAAAGTTCAGCCAGTGAGTGTACAAAAGCATGGGCAGGATGGTGAGCAAGCGGGATTAGATCATACAGCTGGGAATCCACTGGAAGTATTTTTTAAAGTATAAATATGTAAAAGAATAGGAACACGCTTTCCCCAAGAGTCCCTCAGCGTAGGCTGCTGATTGCTTCTGTCATGGCGGAGGTGGGTCCCAGGGAAGGAGCTGAAAGAGGAGAGGGTAGTGACTTTGCAGGTTAGTGTGAGAGGGTGCTCCATGTGTGAGGGGCAATGTGCAGCAAAGAATACTGACAGCTCGGGGGGAAATGGCCAAATGGGTGACCAAGGTCGTATATACCATGTGTGCAGAGATGGTATCCATGTGTTAGATAAAGGTATCACATAACTGAGGAAAGTGTCACAGGTCTATGGCCCCCGTCGCCTGCCCAGTAATCCATCTCCTTGGGACATTCTGTAAAACCAACAGGGTCTAGCCCTGTAAACAGGGAGGTCCTCTGTTTGCAGGCAACATGTTCCCTGTTTGTCTACAATAACAGAGTGCTTGGAACTCATTAGTGTTAATGCAGAATGGGATGTGTGCCTGGGAGACCAGAATCAAGCATGTTGTTTGGAGTGGGTGAAGGGGGGAGAGGAATCAGCATTTTTGCTAGACTTGCCAAACATGTTGCCTTTAATCTTCCATCCCCTTGAAAAATATTAACTCTGGCCCTCCTCAAAGCAGCACAGATCCAGAGGTATTAGACTCTCTGACCACGTGGGATTGGGAGCAAAGCACCTCTCTCTTCTGTGCCTTCACATGCCATCTGATCTGATCTGCTGCTGCCCTAGCTAGTTGGGACCAAGCCATCCTAGAGAGAACTGCTCTTCAGTGGGAATGCTTGAGCAAACAAGTCCCTGGTTTAAAAGGAGGAGTCTGCAGGCAAGGTGTTCTCCAAAGAGCTCCCTCTCTGCCCTGGTCCTGGGTAAATTGGCATTGTTTCCCTGCCACAGACCTTATCTCATGTTCGTGAGGGGGGATGTGCACAAATATGGGCCTTTGGCTCCTAGCAATGGCAAACCCGGGGCTCACCCTGACTGCCTTTGGAAGGGAAGGGGACACCTCAGCTACTGTTCATCCCTTTGCAGATCTCCTTTCTAGCTGCTCTCTTCTCCTCTCACTGTCTTGTCAGACCTTGGTTTGTTTAACTGCACACGGGGTGTTGAGGAAATTTATACAGAGGATGCTCAAGGACTCTCTCTCTGAGGCAGGAAGCAGACACCTCCCATCATGCAAAGCAGCTCTTACTCTTGCTGGGAAAGTTTCCATCTGGGATCCAGTTAGTCACCAGAATCCATTTGGTTACAATTGCAGCCTTCCATGCTGAAACCTACTAAGTAAGTGTCTTGTCATCTTGTGTCCAGCTTTCAGGAGGGGCCTGGCTGGAGGTGGGGAAATACAGTGAGATTCAGGTTTGAATGTGGACACTTGGATTATGTTGGTGAGTGCACTCAGTCTGTCTCTCCAACAACTAAGGGTGCTCCCTCCCTAGTGTGGGCATGGCCTGTGCATGCTTCTCCATGCACTGTTGCCACTGCACCTTGAGACTGATTGGCCCCACCCGGTCAGTTCCCCTCCCCCATTTGTCCATGCACCTCAGTCTTGATGACATCCCCTCTCCCCACTCTCCTGTGGGACCTCTGTGTGTTGCAGGAGCAGCCAGAAGCCCCATAGGAAGGACCCCTTTCTGCTGGGTACTGGGTACAGCCATGCACAGACACATGGAAAGACACGGTCCATGCCCCAAAGACCTTACAATGCATTGAACAGTGACTGCTGGTCACGCCAAGCCAGCAAGGGTTTAGTGCTGAGTGTGAACTGCTTGGAACATGGGGATCCGGAAGTCAGCTCCCAGCTCCTCTGCCCAAGGAGGATTTGGACTGTGTTTTAATAAACACTTTTTTTTAGCCTTCGACTCTCAGAGCCCAGGTGAGTGTCCCTTGCCAGGCCCCCCCTCCCCCCCCTCGGCTAGCACCAGTTGCAGCCCCTCTGGGTGTGCAGCAGCCTGCCCCTCCCCTTCCAAACAGGGCAAAGCAGAGAACTAGCAACGCCGGCTTGCAGCCTGAGCCACTGTAAAAGGAGCGTCGGAACACCTTCATCGGCATTGCAGCCTGAGCCAAGATTTATTGGTAGGGCCCCTCAGGAGCGAGATGGGGGGGGGGGTGGCCTGGTTTTATTGTAGTATTTAATATCTCCTGTTGCATTTATTTGGAATTTGCTGATTAATGACATAATTGAACTGAACCCATTATTCTTACATGTAATGAAGAGTTGTGACTAAAAGTTAACGGACCATTTACCACCTTCTGGAGACTCTGCAGCTGCATTTCCACAGCTGCATCCATTTCAGTAAATACACCGAGCAAAGTCACGCTGAATATTGGCTTGTTGCTGCAGCTCCCTGCTGTACTCAGAGCACAGGGCGGTGGGATCCCAGAGACAGCCGAAGTGCCTATCCTGCAGCTCCCCCACCCCTGGCTGCTGGAGGAGTTGGAGCCAGTCTGGGTGGAGTGTGGCCCTGGGGGAGCGAGTGTTTGTCACAGGTCCGTTCCCCAGTGATACCTTTGATTGAGGAGCCTTGCAGGGGGGAGCCCCTCCATGGTGTGTCGGAGAGCAGTTGATGTGGGCAGTGGGCCAGGCAGCAGCTACACCCTAAACCCGAGACGGAAGGGAGGCCACCAGCAGAACACGCCGTCAGCTCCAGGGTCTGGGGTTCCAGAGCCAGCAGAGCACGCCAGCAGAACACGCCGTCAGCTCCAGGGTCTGGGGTTCCAGAGCCAGCAGAGCACGCCGTCAGCTCCAGGGTCTGGGGTTCCAGAGCCAGCAGAGCACGCCGTCAGCTCCAGGGTCTGGGGTTCCAGAGCCAGCAGAGCACGCCGTCAGCTCCAGGGTCTGGGGTTCCAGAGCCAGCAGAGCACGCTGTCAGCTCCAGGGTCTGGGGTTCCAGAGCCAGCAGAGCACGCCGTCAGCTCCAGGGTCTGGGGTTCCAGAGCCAGCAGAGCACGCCGTCAGCTCCAGGGTCTGGGGTTCCAGAGCCAGCAGAACACGCCGTCAGCTCCAGGGTCTGGGGTTCCAGAGCCAGCAGAACACACAATTGGTGGGAATCTGGGCTCAGGCCAAGAGCTGTAGGCTGGGACCTAGGAGGGGTAGGTGACCCCTTTGGCTGATGGGATGAATAAACCTCCTGGGTCCCAAAGAGAGAGTCACTCTGCGGGTGTCATTGTAAAGAGTGGGAGTCCCCTCCTCCCCTGAACCAGGGGCCTCTGCAGAGACTCCTGTTCAGCGTTTCTGTGGGCTGAAGCCAGACTCAGTTTCTCTGCTCACTGCTGCTCTTGGAATGGGAGCTGCAGGAGCTTAGGCTGGAAAGCCGGGCAGTTTCACTGCAGCTGCTGTAACCACCTCCATACCCTCTGCTGAAATGCTGCTCTGCACTTTCCCACAGCAAACGCTCCTCGCTGAATCGCCACAGGTATCACTGAGCCTCCAGTCCAGTGAAGATGAGGGACTGTTTTCTCTTTCTCTGGACATGCAAGCACACACCAGTCCCCAAAGCTGTGCTCGCTGAGGGTGACGAGATCATGTCACAGCAGAGGCTCCGGTTCTATTTTGTTCCAGGGGTGTTCCCGCTGCTGTTTCTTCAGGGACAGTCTTCATTTCCTCCATGCCCAAGCACGTACATGCGCCATCTCCCCAGTCTGTACCACTCTGCCACTCATCCAAGAGGTTTCAGATACACCTGAAAGCTGCAGAGAGCTGGGGATGTGGCAAAGGGGAGGAGTGAGACAGGCTCTGCCCCTGTGCCAGGGGATGGGCCCAAGAGCTGTGCTGTTGAGGGTTCATTACGCTTTCTCATGTGATTTAGGGGATGCTAGTGGTTTGCTCAAGGATGCCTGGGCTTGCAGTACCAGTGTGCAGAACTGGGACTGGGACTTCAATACTTGAGTGCCGGGAAGGCCCTTCCTTCTGCCACTTTCACTTTTTATCCCTGAAGTGCTGGTATTTCAAGTACTAGAGACCCACTTGTTTGTGCTGTTTTGCATCAGCAGTTTCATGCTGTAACTCTGCATGCAGATATGGTATTGGCTTGTGCCGTCAGACCTGTAGGCACGTTAACTAGCAATAAGAAACGTCTCAGTTTCTCCTCCAGCCTTTAAAATCGGGACCCAAATGCAGCAGAGCAATGTGTGCTGCAGGGTGGGGATCTCTGTCCTCAGGGGCCTGCCCCACTCCTCTGAATGTCGAGGCATTGGCATGAATAACCCAGAGGGGGAGACATTCTTCTGTCCTGTCACCTGAGTCAGGTGAGCTGCACAGATGTAAGTGAAGGTAGGATTTGGCCCATTCACTTTTTAAGATGGATCTAATTAAGCGGAGGGGTGTGTTCCTTGGATTTCACAAGGGCTATTTCATGCATTAACAAGGAGGCACTGACAGCGGCCACTTCACTTGTCACCATCTGCATCCGCATGAAACTTCATCGTTTGATTCATTCTCTTTATTTTAGCTTCATAGAAGTAAAGAAGAAAATCACTGAAGGTAACTGTGAGATAGTAGGGGACAGCAAAGGACATATGGGTATGTAAGGGAAGCAGATGGCCTATCTGACTAAACCACATCATATAAGTTTATGAGTCAGGCAGGTGCTCTTTCCTGCTGTTTTATAGTGATGTCTTAAGGATTTCCCTTTTGATATATGAGGAAGAATAGTCAGCCGAGCCCTTCTCTATCAGAGGCTAATCCCAAAGTAAATCACTCTAAAGCAGCAGGAGAGAGGGCTAGCACGGTGCCCACTGTACAGATATTCTTTTGCTATAAATCATCAGTCATGTTCTTAAGAGATTATGCTGGAAAAAGCAAACAATATAAAAAGGTCAAATACAAATAGTAAAAATGAAATAGTTTGTTACTTCTCTCTTTCTGCTCGCAGAGGAGAGACTGCTCGGCCCTGGAGCAGGAGAGCAGGCGACTTCCGCCGCAGCAGAGCTCAGGCCTGGGTCAGCGAAGGAAGATTTTCGCTCAGGACCAAACTACACACAAACAGTATGAACCTCAGGGGTGGCCGCCTTTACTGCACCTGCGGTGTGTGTGTTGGGAGAGGAGCTTTCACCCGCTTAGCCTGGCCTCTCCTGCCCCTCGCTCCTGTACATCTGACATCACAGCTGATACGAACATAAGAGCAGCCGGACTGAGTCAGACCAATGGTCCATCTAGCCCAATATCCTGTCTGCTACCAGTGGCCAATGGCAGGTGTTTCTGGCGGCTGGAGGTTTAGGGACACCTGGAGCATGGGGTTGTGTTCCTGACCATCGTGTTTAGTCGCCATTGATGGACCTTATCTGATTCTTTCTGGAACCCAGTTATACTTTTGGCCTTCACGACATCTCCTGGCAAGTTCCAGAGGTTGATTGTGTGACTGTGGTTTGCCTTCCTTTTGTTTGTTTTAAACCTGCTGGCTATTAATTTCACTGGCTGACCCGCTGGTTCTTGTGTGATGTGAAGGGGTAAATAAGAAGTCCCTGTTCCCTTTTCCCACCCCGGGCACGGTCTTATAGATTCGATCCTGTCCCCTCCCACTCGTCTCGTGTCTTAGCTGAGCCGGCCCAGTCTTTTCAATCTCCCTTCAAATGGAAACTCTTCCAGACCCCTCGTAATTTTTGTTGCTGTTTTCTGAATCTGTTCATCTGTTTTGAGATGCGTCGACCAGAACTGCCTGCCTTATTCCAGGTGTGGGCGTACCATGGATTTATATAGAGGCATTAATAAAATAGAAAATATCATATCTATCCCTTTCCTAATGGTGCCTAACATTCTGTTCGCTTTTTTGACGGCTGCTGCACATTGAGAGGATGTTTTCAGAGAACTATCCACAGTGACTCCAAGGTCTCTTTCTGGAGTGGTAACAGCTAATTTGCACCCCATCATTTTGTATGTAGAGCTGGGATTATGTTTTCCAATGTGCATTAATTTGTATTTGTCAACATGGAATTTCATCTGCCATTCTGTCGCCCAGTCACTCAGTTTTGTGAGATCCCTTTGTACCTTTCGCAGTCTGCTTTGGACTTAATGATCTTGAGTCATTTTATACTGTCTGCAACCTTTGCCACATCACTTTTCACCCCATATCCCCTATTTATGAATACGTTGAACAGCACAGGTCCCAGTACAGGTCCTTGGGGCACCTCGCTATTTACCTCTCTCCTTTTTGAAAACTGGCCATTTATTCCTCCCTTTGTTTCCTATCTTTTAACCAGCTACTGATCCATAAGAGGACCTTCCCTCTTAACCCATGACTGTTTACTTTGCTTAAGAGCCTTTGATGAGGGACCTCCAAAGACACTGTAGTCACTGGATCCCTCGTGTCCACATGCTTGTTACTCTTTCACAGAATTCTAATAGATTGTTGAAGCATGATTTCCCTTTACAAAAGCTGCGTTTACTCTTCCCCAAAATATCGTGTTCATCTCTGGGCCTGACAGTTCTGTTCTTTGCTGTAGTTTCAATCAATCTGCCTGGGACCTAAGTGAGGCTTCTTGGCCTGTAACTACCAGGGTTGCCTCTGAAGCCTTTTTAAAAGAATGGTGTTACATGAGCTCTCGTCAGTCAGCTGGTAGAGAGGCTGATTTACATGATAGATATGAAAATGCAGAACTACTCATTCTGGTATGTAATCTGCATTCCTTCAGAACTCTTTGATGAATAACATTTGTTGCTGGTGATTTATTACTGGTTAACTCATCACTTTGTTCTAAAACCTCCTCTTTTGACACCTTGATCTGAGACAGTTCCTCTGATTTTTAACCTAAAAAGGATGGCTCAGGTGTGGGAATCTTCCCTCACATTTTCTGCATTGCAGACAGATGCAAAGAAGTAATTTAGCTTCTTCACTACAGCCTTGTCATCCTTGCATGCTCCTTTAGCACCTCGATTGTCCAGGGGCCCCACTGGCTGTTTGGCAGGCTTCCTGCTCCTGATGTGCTTAAAACTTTTTTGCTGTTAGCTTTTGTTTCCTTACCTAGTTGCTCTTCAGCTTCTTTCTTGGCCTGCCTTAGATGTCATACTTGCAGAAACTCCAGAATGGTCAGAAACCCTCTGCTGCAGCACACCACGTGCTGAGGAGGTGAACGCAGCAGGTACAATGGAAAGTCTGAGTCGTACATGGTAATGGGGGGTAGTAGGGATGCTATGTGAAACTTCCTCAGTGAGCAGCTATCGATGTCAAGGAACAGTCACAAAGATGGGGGTGCACATGTATTTTCATGTTGTCTCGAACGTTATAAACCTTCACTGCAGAGGATGGGTGCAGAACACAGTTATCAACAGAGTTATGACACGGAGTTATCCAGGCCCAGGTGAACCTTTTGTCTCTAGGTCCGTGGTTCCAATGCAGCCCAGAGCAGGAGTGGCTGGCAGGCACTGTGCTCTCATGGTTGTTCAGTGGCTTAGCAAGTGAATGGGTGGTTTGAGGCAGATGCCCAGAGCAACCCCTATGGGGAGAGCTTGGTGCACTGTGAGGAGGGAGCACACGCAGGGGTGTCTCTCTTGCGGGTTTGTGACCACAACGTAAGGATGGTCACGTGGCTGACACGTGGGGGATGGGACACTGGATGGGACACTGGAGATCTGGCTTCAATTCCCAGCTGTGCCAGAGTCCCTGTGTGACCATGGGCGAGTTACTGAATCGCTCCATGCCTCAGTTCCCCTCTATAGTATTCTTCCCTCCTTTGGGTGGCCTGTAATCCATTAATGTTTGTGGGGTGCTGAGACTGTGGAGATGAGGGCCACAAAGAGAGAGACAGCGATGAGTGCTGCAAAGAGAGCATGCATGGTGGGGGGAATGGGTATAGGAATGTGTGTATCTCATTGGGGGTGGGAGGCTCTGCTATGAGGCAGCACATGGGGAGGAGCTGCCTGGAGCATGCCTGCCTCGTGGTGTGGCTTGCTTGTTAATGTCAGAGGTGCTGGCTGCCCTTCTCTCTCTTCCCTGATTACACTGACACTGGTCCAAAGTGCTGCTGGATTGCTGCTAACGCAGTCTTTACAGGTGATCAGCTGCCAGCCTTTAAACGTCCCCTCTCAGAGACGTTGGGGTCCTGCCTGCTCTGGCCCAGAAGCCAAGGAGAAAGTTAGCCCCAGGGAGTGCCGGCAGCGGTGCCTCTCCGTGCAGGAGAAACACCGCCCCATTTATAACTGACATGATGTTTGTTGCTGCCCGCCACGGCAGCCTCTGAGGTGTCCTGCTGTGCTCAAGCACACGGCTTCATTCTGTAGGAGAGATTTATTCCTTAAGTGTTAGGAGAACATGAGCCTGTACTTTGCTAGTAGGAGAAGCAGTCCCAGGCCCCATGTCTTCCTGTGAGGAAAGACAGCGATTTCCTTCTGGGGAGTGTCCATCTCCTAGCACTTCTCACTTCCCTGCAGCCATGGTCCCACTGTTCCGGCATCAGTTGGTTCTGACCCCCCATGTGCCATAGTTGTTTGTTCCCTTCCAAACCCTTCTGCCATCCTCCTCCTTCTGCCTTTGTTGCTCTGAAATTCACTGTCCCTGAAGCTCTCTCATCCTGCTGACACATACAGACCATGTAAGAACCGGGGTCAGGACACTTTGGGAGGATGTCATCCACGACCCAGCCTCTGCTGCAATAGTGAGGTGAAGCTGGGTTTGAGGAGGACTTCCACCTAGACCAGCCCCCAGCTGATGCATCTCCTGAACAGTTGTAATTTACCCAGCTGATATGAACGGGGGCTTATTCTGCACCCAATCCCAATGCATCTTGCAGAGGTCTCTGGGTTCCTCCCTGCCTCACTCGATCAGGAGACCTGCCTCTTGCTTTGGAAATCCAGTTTTCACTTGACTGCTGGAGTGAGGCAGAGGATGGAATGTGCTTTAGAGCAACTCACTCTCTGCTACAGAAACACCTGATTTCTCTCCCCCCTTGACCTGGTACTGGCTGCTGGGGCAGAGAGGTGCTAACACAGTGGGGGGCATTTTAACTGTCCTCAGCTGCAGGACCATGTTCTGCCCAGGGGACTGCATCTGCATGGCCCACCTCTGCAGGGCTCTGTGTCCCTCTGTTCCCACCTGACTGGATGGCTCTGCTCTGCCAGGAGCCTGGTGTTCGGCCTTTTGGATAAAATGTAAAACTGTACAAACTGTAAAACTGTGCTTTTGGTTCTTTGGGATGTCTAGTGGCCACAGTGACCTTGTGCAACAGTCAGAGGCTGTTCTGGTGTAATTGAATTCTGCATTCTTAAATCCCCCTTCACTTTCAGTTGGATATGGTATTTACCTTCACTTCCTGGTCTAATATGTCGGGGAGACAAGGTGGGTAAGGTAATATCTTTTATTGGACCAACGTCTGTTTATGAGAGAGACAAGCTCAAGCCACAGCTCTGGGTAGCTTGAAAGCTTCTCTCTTCCACCAGCAGACGTTGGTCCAGTGAAAGATATTACCTCCCCCACCTTGTATGTGTGCTGCTCCCAGGATATTGGAGACAACACTACTGCAAACTCTAATATGTTGGATAAGTCGGCTGTGCGCTGTTAAACAGTTGCCATATGATGCCTCAAAGGGAGCCGCATTTCCCTGGTGGTTAAAGTGATTCCTGTACTCTATATCTCAGACCTATGTCACAGTTGCTTTGTGAATCTTAACTGGCTAATGTCTGTACAGAGCTTTGCCACTTTCATCCCAGCACCCCCAGGTATTATCAGTCTTTATCTGGCTGCAGGGAGGCTTTGGAACATACCTTTGCTCTGGCCATGACATCTCCACGTGGCAGGCTGCAAGTTTGCTGTACTAGAACAGATATTACATACACAACGGCTTTTAAAGTGGGAATAACCCAGCAATGTAAATGTTCCTCCCATGACCTCAGGACGAGGCAGTCCCTTCTCTGTGGCTTCACTGGGTTCCTTGCTGTCTGAAAGTCGGTGTTAAATGTATAAAACCTCCTGCTCTCCCCTGGGTGACCCCGACCTTCACCACTGGCACCTTCTCTGATAACAGCATGCAGCGAGCCAGCCTGGAGCAGAAGGAAGGAAAGGGCCATCTCCATTCCTGCGGTTCCTGCCCTCTCCTTCCCGTGCTGGCGGTGGGGCACCGTGGCTGTGCACAGCAGCTGGGGAGACGCTCCAGTGCTTTCCTGGCTCCCGCACTGTGGCCTCGGATCAGTAGCAGTATCTGTACGGTCAGAACACGGGCGTGCGCCTCCCTGCAATTATATTTAGGCTGTTGGCTGTCCCCAACACAGACGCAGATTAGGAGCCCCAGGGTTGACATGCTGACAGGTCGGCCTTGTTCGGGATCCAGTTAAGTGTGCAATTCATCCGGGCACGAATGCAGCCCACAGCTGCTGATGCAGCTGGACTGCTTCAGTGTACACAGTTGCTAGGCAACGCCACTAGGCCTGCTTCCTAAATCTTCTGCCTGAAGGCATTGCTGAGGCCGTGTCATTGCAAAGCCAGCTGGGGAAGAGGCAGGTTGGGGTTTACGTCACCTGGGGTCCATCCCTCATCTCCTTCCCGGCGGCGGGGAGCCTGGGCAATTCAAGCACTGGGCATTCAGTCACCATGTCAGTGGCTTTGTTTCGTAGCTGCTGCCACTCTGAACGATCTGATCAGAGCTGTAGCCTTGGGAGCAGGTACCCCTCTCCAGCATGGGCCTGACCTTTCACTCCAGCCTCCCAGATGCTGGTAGCTGTTGTCCAGAACGTGGCTGGGTGCCTCTGACTGCCCCTGGCCTCAGCCTTCAGAGGCTGAAAGGGTGAGAAGCTCCGTAGAGCACTTGCCCTGGTTTGGACCAACGCATCTTGAATTGAGGCCCGGGGGTAGCACAGTGCAACCAAACCGTGCAAGTTCTGTAGCTTTCTTAATCTTTGAATCCTGCTCTCTCCTTCCTCACTCAGCTCTGCATACAGCATCCCCTTTTCCCCCACAGCCCGCCACAGATCTCCACATACAAAGAGCAGTTTGCACTGTCCCCTGGAGGGAGCTGCGGCCCACAGATGCCACTGTCTGATAAAATAACTGCTTTGTCTAAGTTTTTATATTTTATTCCTTCTCCTTTCTTCTTACTACACTGTTTTTGTAGAATAGTAATGAAATAGTCCATTAACAGTGACCCAGCTCCTATATCCAACGTGTGCACGTATCTGAGGCCGTTCGCTATGGGTAAGTTTCAGAACATTCACCATGCTAATGACCTGCATTCATGTGCTGATAGTTTGCATATGAATGGCCACACTGGATCAGACCAATGGTCCATCTAGCCCAGTGTCCTGTCTTCTGCCCGTGGCTGGTGCCAGATGCTTCCGAGGTAACGAACAGAACAGGGCAATTTACTGAGTGATCCATCCCCCGTTGTCCAGTCCCAGCTTCTGGCAGTCAGAGGCTTAGGGACGCCCAGAGCATGGGGCTGCAGCCCGTCCAACTTGGCTAATAGCACAGATGGATATATCCTCCATGAACTTACCTTATTCTTTTTTTGGACCCAGTTGTAATTTTGGCCTTCACACCAGGCCCTTGCAACAAGTTTCATAGGTTGACTGTGCGTTGTGTGAAGAAGTGCTTCCTTATGTTTGTTTTAAACCTGCTGCCCATTAATGTCGTGGTTCCCAACAGTCTGTTCACTTTTTGGACTGCTGCTGTGCATTGAGCAGATGTTTTCAGAGAACTGTCCCCAATGACTCCAAGGTCCCTTTCTGGAGTGGTAACCACTAATTTAGACCCCATCATTTTGTAGGTAGAGTTGGTATTATGTTTTCCAGTGTGCATTACTTTGGATTTATCAGCACTGGATTTCACCTGCCATTTTCTGGTACTTGTGAGAGCCCTTTGTAACTCTTTGTAGTCAGCTTTGGACTTAACTCTCTTGAGTCATTTCACATTTTTTGTTAGACTGTTTCTCTTCAGTCCCTAGCTGTACTTTATCAACTTCTCTCCTCTCCTCTGGGATATAGAGCATCCCCTTTATAAACCCTCCCCTTACGAGTGTGTCTGTCTGAACTGTGTGCTCTTCTGCACCTGTCAGCTTTCCTCCAGTCCTTAGTTTAGAAACTCCTCCACAATTTTATATGCCAGCAATCTGGTTTCATTTTGGTTTAGGTGGAGCCCATCCTTCCTGTATAGACTCCTCCTTTCCCAAAATGTTTCCCAGGTCCTAATAAACCTAAATCCCTCCTCCCTACACCGTTGTCTCATCCATGCACTGAGATCCTGCAGTTCTGCCTGTCTAACTGGCCGTGTGCATGGACCTGGAAGCATCTCGGAGAATGCTACCATGGAGGTTCTGGCCTTTAATCTCTTACCTAGCAGCCTATATTTGGCCCCCAGGACCTCTCTCCTACCTCCATGTACCACGACCACTGGTTCCTCCCCAGAATTGCACATAAGTTTATCTAAATGTCTCAAAGTCTGCAACTTTTCACACCAGGCAGGCAGTTCACCATGTGGGATCCCTGGTCATCACAGACCCAGCTATATATACTTCTAATACTTGAATCCCCCATTACTGTTATCTGTCTCTTCATGGTAACTGGGGTTCTCTCCCACATGGGGGTATCCTCAGTGCTAGAGGATACCATGGTGTCATCAGGAAGGAGGGTCCCAACTATGGGATTGTTTCTCTCCCCTGCAGGTTGATGCTCTCCTTCCCTGAGACTTTCATCCTCCTCAGCACCACAGAGGCTGCCAGACTGGGGATGAGACCGCTCTGCTTCCTGGAAAGTCTCCTCTGTGTACCTTTCTGTCACCCTCAGCTCCTCTAGTTTGGCCACTCCGGTCTCAAGAGCCCGAACTCAGTCTCTGGGCCATGAGTTCCTTCCACCCAATGTACACATATACCACCTAGCCACAAGGCAGGTAATCATCCATGTTGCATTCAGTGCAATAAACTGCATAGCCCCAAGTGTGTAGCTGGACTTCTGCCTGCATTCTCTTTCCTCTCACAGGGGTTTTTGTTTGGTTGGATGTTTTGGCGGGTTTTGTTATTGATCTTTGGCAGGGGAGAGCGTTTATTGGCCCAAGTTTAGAGAATGTTTGTTGGGTGTATCTGGCTCTCACACTCCCTTGCAAAACTCCCATTGGTTGGTCCTGTTCACGAGCTCCTCTGGTCGTTTTGGAGCTGGCTTTTTAAACCTCTGTTCTCCCTGGGTTAGACCCACCCTCTTTGCAAGAGACCCTAAAGGGATCAGTCATCTCCGAAATGCTCCATGTGTGAACTCTACTCAACAATAAATTGGCGGGTGGGGCATGAGAGAATGGAAGTTTGAGAAAAATCTATTCAGCTATTTGTGACTTCAGAATGGATAAGAAAATGGAAATTCTCAGCTAAACGGCTTCTAGCCATGTTGTTTGGGGCAAGACTGCAGCAGAGGTGCCTGCAGCGGGAAGTGAGACCTGCAGTCTTGGCCTTTGCTTAGTTTGAAAAATGAGGTTTGATTTACCAAAGAGACAGCTCTTTGACAACTGTGCACTGAGCACGTGCAGCAGATTATGTGGTTCAGTTTAGAGCTGCGTTCTTAAAGAGACCTGCACGCTGCATGCATATGTAGTTAGTTACATGTTTGCACACTTCAAAACTTGCCAACTTTAAAGGCTCATAACTTTAAGGTCTCAATAAAATCTACAGAGCTAGCCAAGCTCGAAGGAAACAGGTTCGGTAGTTTCACAGCCAAGCCAGAGTTGAGGAATAGCAGTTCATCAGTTCAATGCTGTGAATGTTTAAGCTCAGCAAGGGGGCCATTTGAACTCCTATGGACTTTAAAATTTACTGCACACAAAAAACTACATTAAAAGAACATTAGTAAGGTTACAAAGTCAAATAATCAAACGTTAGGAAGTGCCACAGATAAGGTAGCCTTAATTCGGCCTCCTTGTGCATGTGCCTTAAATACAGTCTTTAATTACATGATGACATTTTTTTTCACAGACCCCTGTCTCAGTCAGTTTACAGGCTGGATGGTGCTCACTTCATGAGAAACTATTCAATGTTTTGTTTTATAGGCTCTGTATTCAGCTTGTAGCTTCGGCCTTATTTACTGTGCCCAGTTCAAACCCTGCTCTGAAGTCAGGATTATTAATTTTCTCATGGGTTTTTCTATGGGGCTCATCGCTGTAATAGCTGAGTGCCTTTCAAATATTTATCTTCACAACACCCTGGTGAGGCGAGGGGGTGGTGTTATCCCCATAGGACAGGTGGTAAACTGAGGCAGAGAAAGATTAGGGTCAAAAATATCCACTCATTTTGGATGCCCAATTTAAGATGAGGAGAGCTTAGCATTCAGTAGCATTTTGTATGTTCACTATTGACTTCAATGAGCGCTCAGCACTTCTGAAAATCAGACCCCTGGGTCTCAAGTCAGGCACTCAGAAAATGAAGGACACAAAATTAGCGACCACCTGTGAAAGGTTTGGTTGTTAGTGACTTGCCCAGCATCACATAGGAGCACTTTGACAGAGGCAGGGATAGAATCCAGTTCTTTGTGGCAACATTCAACTGCCTTAATTGTGAGATTGTCTTTTCTCGACCTGCACTCCCCAGCCTAATTCTCTATGCACTTTCCAACTTCTGCGGCAAACAAACCAGAGGTCCTGTGACAGCCTCCTTTACTGCAAACACTGCAGTGGATCTAATTTACCTAGATTTCAGTAAGGCATTTGATACTGTGCTACATGGGGAATTATTAGTTAAATTGGATAAGATGGGGATCAATAGGAAAATTGAAAGGTGGATAAGGAATTGGTTAAAGGGGAGACTACAACGGGTCCTACTGAAAGGTGAACTGTCAGGCTGGAGGGAGGTTACCAGTGGAGTTCCTCAAGGATCGGTTTTGGGACCAATCTTATTTAATCTTTTTATTACTGACCTCGGCACAAAAAGTGGGAGTGTGCTAATAAAGTTTGCGGATGATACAAAGGGTATCTGGGAGGTATTGCCAATTTAGAGAAGGACCGGGATATCATACAGGAGGATCTGGATGACCTTGTAAACTGGAGTAATAGTAATAGGATGAAATTTAATAGTGAGAAGTGTAAGGTCATGCATTTAGGGATTAATAACAAGAATTTTAGTTATAAGCTAGGGACGCATCAATTAGAAGTAACGGAGGAGGAGAAGGACCTTGGAGCATTGGTTGATCATAGGATGACTATGAGCCGCCAATGTGATATGGCCGTGAAAAAAGCTAATGCATCAGGAGAGGTATTTCTAAAAGGGATAAGGAGGTTTTAGTACCGTTATACAGGGCACTGGTGAGACCTCACCTGGAATACTGTGTGCAGTTCTGGTCTCCCATGTTTAAGAAGGATGAATTCAAACTGGAACAGGTTCAGAGAGAAGGGCTACTAGGATGAGCCGAGGAATGGAAAACCTATCTTATGAAAGGAGACTCAAGGAGCTTGGCTTGTGTAGCCTAACCAAAAGAAGGTTGAGGGGAGATATGATTGCTCTCTCTAAATATATCAGAGGGATAAATACCGGAGAGGGAGAGGTATTATTTAAGCTAAGTACCAATGTGGACACAAGAACAAATGGATATAAACTGGCCACCAGGAAATTTAGACTAGAAATTAGACGAAGGTTTCTTACCATCAGAGGAGTGAAGTTTTGGAATAGCCTTCCAAGGGAAGCAGTGGGGGCAAAAGATCTATCTGGCTTTAAGATTAAACTTGATAAATTTATGGAGGAGATGGTATGATGGAATAACATGGTTTTGGTAATTAACTATTCATGGTATATAGGCCCAATGGCCTGTGATGGGATGTTAGATGGGGTGGGATCTGAGTTACCCAGGAAAGAATTTTCTGTAGTATCTGGCTGATGAATCTTGCCCATATGCTCAGGGTTTAGCTGATCGCCAAATTTGGGGTCGGGAAGGAATTTTCCTCCAGGGCAGATTGGAAGAGGCCCTGGAGGTTTTTCGCCTTCCTCTGTAGCCTGGGGCACGGGTCACTTGCTGGAGGATTCTCTGTTCCTTGAAGTCTTTAAACTACGATTTGAGGACTTCAGTAGCTCAGACATAGGTGTGAGGTTTTTTGCAGGAGTGAGTGGGTGAAATTCTGTGGCCTGCGTTGTGCAGGAGGTCAGACTAGATGATCATAATGGTCCCTTCTGACCTAAATATCTATGAATCTATGATTCATCCCAGAGCAGGTCCAGCCTGTGCACTGAAGGAGTCTGGGGGGGTCCTGCACTATAAGGTGGGTAGAAAGTTGGCTAGATTGTCGGGCTCAACGGGTAGTGATCAATGGCTCCATGTCTAGTTGGCAGCCGGTGTCAAGTGGAGTGCCCCAGGGGTCGGTCCTGGGGCCGGTTTTGTTCAATATCTTCATAAATGATCTGGAGGATGGTGTGGATTGCACTCTCAGCAAATTTGCGGATGATACTAAACTGGGAGGAGTGGTAGATACGCTGGAGGGCAGGGATAGGGTACAGAGGGACCTAGACAAATTGGAGGATTGGGCCAAAAGAAATCTGATGAGGTTCAATAAGGATAAGTGCAGGGTCCTGCACTTAGGACGGAAGAACCCAATGCACAGCTACAGACAAGGGACCGAATGGCTAGGCAGCAGTTCTGCGGAAAAGGACCTAGGGGTGACAGTGGACGAGAAGCTGGATATGAGTCAGCAGTGTGCCCTTGTTGCCAAGAAGGGCAATGGCATTTTGGGATGTATAAGTAGGGGCATAGTGAGCAGATCGAGGGACGTGATCGTCCCCCTCTATTCGACATTGGTGAGGCCTCATCTGGAGTACTGTGTCCAGTTTTGGGCCCCACAGTACAAGAAGGATGTGGATAAATTGGAGAGAGTCCAGCGAAGGGCAACAAAAATGATTAGGGGTCTGGAACACATGACTTATGAGGAGAGGCTGAGGGAACTGGGATTGTTTAGTCTGCAGAAGAGAAGAATGGGGGGGATTTATAGCTGATACCTGAGAGATGGTTCCAGAGAGGATGGTTCTAGACTATTCTCAGTGGTAGAAGATGACAGGACAAGGAGTAATGGTCTCAAGTTGCAGTGGGGGAGGTTTAGGTTGGATATTAGGAAAAACTTTTTCACTAGGAGGGTGGTGAAACACTGGAATGCGTTACCTAGGGAGGTGGTAGAATCTCCTTCCTTAGAAGTTTTTAAGGTCAGGCTTGACAAAGCCCTGGCTGGGATGATTTAATTGGGGATGGGTCCTGCTTTTGAGCAGGGGGTTGGACTAGATGACCTCCTGAGGTCCCTTCCAACCCTGATATTCTATGATTCTATGATTCTAACAGTATGTGTTCATATAGTTAAAGACCTTATCATAATGCATGTGCACAAGAGGTTCTACAGGCAAAAAAGGCAAACTGGAAAAACAGAATTTCCAGCATGTGGCATTATACTGACACCCAGCTGGGTCACTGGCAGGGTTGAAACCTTGAGATCCACCGCATAGACCTCAGCCAGATGTACTAATGAAGTAACTAACAGCAGTAGTAAGTAGTGTGGACTGGCACTAGAGGCCATGGGACACTTTGCTGGTGGTTTTCACTTGGTGAAAGCAGAGGTGTGGTGAGAATCAGGAATCTCGCATTCCATCCTCTGGAGGGGAGTGTACTCTAATGTTTGCAGACTGTCCTGCTCATTCCTCCCACGCTTGACCCCTCCAATCTGTCCCTGTCCCAGTCCTGCTCTTCCCCACCCCTGGCTCCTCCTCCCAGTCCCAGTCTCCATGTCTCATCCCAGTACCAGCCTCCTTGCTCAGCCAGTCCCAGTCTCCGTGTCTCATCCCAGTTCCAGCCTCCTTGCTCAGCCAGTCTCCATCTCACCCACTATCCCCAACTCCCAGGCCCGGTTTCCTTTTTCTCCCTGCCTGCTCCAGGCTTATGCATGCTCACTGCAGATGGATTCTTGGGGAATTTAGCGGCTAAAATCTAAGAAGTCTCTTCTGACCATGTGCAAACTGAAATTTTTCAAAGTCCTATATCTTGGCCACATTTGAGCAGCTTTTCACAGGCACATGATCCCTGACCCAAATAACTCAAGTCCCTGCACCAAAGCATGGGGCTACTAGACCTTTTTAGAGAAAAGGTCACCAGAATTTTGTTATCATGGGCAAAATAATGTCCCCCCACCCCCTTTGACGTGTTCTTAGAAATGTCAGAAAAGCTTTGGCTGAAATTTTCCATAGAAATTCAGCTGGAGGTAAACAACTGGCATGGAAAAGTTCTGCTTGAACAGTTAACTTTTGACAAAGTTATAAACAACGCAAAACAGTCTTACACTGGGAAGTGCTGGACAGCCTTAGCAATTGGCAGACTCACCAGCCATGCGGTTAGTAGGAGTATCTGCAGAGATGGAAATGTCAGCACAGCATGCAGGACTGACAGGGACCTGTCACACTTTAGCTGACTAGTGCCTTTTAAGTCTACAGATATGTAAGTCTCTAGGTTTGGGCACTGGTAGCTGCAGTTGGCCTTTCCTTAGCATCATAGAAAAATAGAATATCAGGGTTGGAAGGGACCTCAGGAGGTCGTCTAGTTCACCCCCCTGCTCAAAGCAGGACCAACACCCACTAAATCATCCCAGCCAGGTGCCTGTTAAAACAAGATAAATCTCAGTTTCAATAACTTCTTCCCTTTAAAAAAAACACCTAGGAAATTAAATGCAAAAATGCATGGTAAGGCAACTAGGGCCGTAATGTGTAGCATTCAAAAGTTGAGAAATGCAAAAATTAAGCTTCGCTGCAGAGCTCTAACTCTGCCCCCTTGTGCATATTCATTAAAATACAGAGTTTAATTATGTGCTCTCAAATGATCTGAGACGCACATTTATATTTAAGGTTACAGGGAGGAAAGTGCATTAGATTGATTTCTATGGTAAATCCTATTTTAGCAATAAAGAAGGCATAAAGGCAAAGAGTTGAAGGTTGCACATTCAACTTTAACTTTCACTGTGTAACCTTACATCACTTTGCATTGTATCTAGGTATATGGCTAGCTAGCAGTCACAGTCATCAAGCTGTGCACATTCGTGGGGATTAGAATTTGGCAAATAACAGATTGTTGGGTTCACTGGCAATTTCAAAAGATAAAAAAATAATTTAGGGCCAGACAAATCAAAAAGTTGAAAGAATTTGTGTTTGGAATTGAACAAAACATTTAGTTTTGCGAAAATTGAAATGTTTCATGCAGATTTTCATTTTAATTTTGACTACTTTAAAATGTTTTTGAGTTTTTTAAATACATTTTAAAAAAATATTGAAACACATTGTTGTTTCAAACAAAGGAATTAGAAAATTCCATTTGGAAAATGTTGAAACAAAATACCCTCACCCCGCCCCAATTCCATAAAAATCTGAAGAAACAATTTGGCAAAATTGACAGAAATTCATTAAATGTTTTGGCTTCACTGAATCTGCGTTTTTCCACCCCCAAACAAACAAACAAGTGGTGCTGATATCTGTAACTCTCTGACAGCTAGAAGTATTTATTCCTCAGAAAATACCCGTTTCTGGTTGTGCTTGACCAGTGTAAATCAGGAGTAACGTGACTGAAATGCACAGATACCCAGTGTAAATCAGAAGTAATGCACCTGAGACCAGTCTAGTCCCCCACTATAAATGCGCTTAGAATCAGGCCCCAAATAATCCTTTGTACGTTGTTTCACAGGCTAAGGAAATGCTGTAACGTACACCCAGGGCTGCCCGGAGATGTAACAAGTGCTCTGTAGTTAATTATGAACGCACCAGCTTATTTGAGCAACAAGGCAGGGTCTGCAATGATGAGTCATCATTGCTTGCCTTGTGTGCCTAGTGAGCTCAGCCACCCAAAAAGTGCAGTGCATTCCCTAGCAGGATTTCTTGGGCTCAGAAAATGATTTGGAGGATTTCAAAGAGTCTGTGCTGTCGTCGTTCAGCACAACCATTGGACAAAAATGAGAGGAAATAGCTTCAGAGGTTTTAAAACACAGCCAGTGTCCGACAAGCTGTAGGACCGTATTTGCTTTTCTGTTCCCAGTTTGCTGCCTGCCTGCCGGAAGCGTGCTCACCATTGCAGTGTCTCTGTAGTGAGGGTGTGTCACCCCCGTGCAGAGAGCTCACCCAAGCACCGTGCACTATTCGGGTACGTCTGCACAGCAAGCATGAGCCTGCAGCAGCGAATCTCACAGCCCGTGCCCACAGACCTGGGCTTGTGCTACGGTGCTAAAAATAGCTGTGTAGCCAAAGCCGAGGGAGGGGAGCGGGCTTCGGCGCGCGAGCTCCAGCCTGAGCATTTGCACCGCGGTTTCGCGCTGTAGCACCAGCCTGACAAACACTTAAAATGCTGCCGCGCTCCAGTGAGATGCTCCCTGTGCCGAGGAGAGGGGTTCTGCCGCTGGCATAGGTACCCCGGCGCCCGAGAGACTTCTCCCATCGGCCTAGCACTGTCTGCAGCGGGGCGTATCGCGGTGTAATTGCATCGCTGGGGGTGGATGTTCCACTCCGCCGAGCAACATACTTATACCGACCTAATTTCCTCGTGTAGACCAGGCCTGAGCCTCACTGCCACGGGATAGTGCTTGCTCTGTAGATCCACCCCTTAAGTCTAAGGGAATGTCTACACTGCAAAGTTGTCGACAAAACTTTTGTCTTTCACGGGTACGCTAAAAAGCCCCCCCCCCCCCGCAAAAGACAAAAGTTTTGCCGATGCAAGTGGCAGTGTGAACGCGGCTTTGTTGGCAGGAGCGCTCTCCTGCCGACGCAGCGAACGCCGCTTACGGGGCTGGAAGCATTTTGTTCGCAAAAGTGCCGACAAAGAGCGTTTACACATCCTGACTTTTAGCGACAAGGCTGTGTTGGGTCGACAAGCTCTCACTGAAACCCGCTGTTATGAGCTGGGTGAAGCTTTGTCATGGGTTGGGTTAAATTTCCATTGCGATTGAGAGTGTGAACTCACCCTTCAGTTACCATAACTATAAGCATAAGGTGTGTATGTGAACCCACCCAAGAGCTTTTGCCTGCCTATTGTTTTGGGTAGGGGGATGGGAAGAAAGAACGCACAGAAAGTGAGAACAAGAAAGGCCAGAGAGAGAGCAGCAGAGGCAAAAGGCAAGAAAGCCCAGCAGTAGCCTGTAAGCACAATGTGACCCTGGGACAAGCCAGAGAGCTTTCAGGGCTGTTGGCTAAAGAGGCTGGGGGCTGCAAGGTAAGAAACTGCTCCTTTTCTTACTAGCCCTGGATGTGTTCGGAGACCCAGAACTTTGTACAGTCTTTGTAAATAAACAAAACCGCATCAAAGAAATACCTGACTTCTGCTCTCAGGTGGAGCATCACCAGGGCCCTGAAATTGGATTAGCTGCTCCAGTCAGAAAGGCACATCACCACCATCATCAATGGACAGCAGTCATTAGTCACTGTTCTGCTCAGAGCTCTGAAGGACTTTGCCCTACCCTGTGTGTTCCTGCAGCTTCTCACACCGACAGCTCAAGCAGGGCTTCCTTCCTCAGGGGCCCCTCTACAATCCTGCTTCTGTTTCAAAACGCTCTTGTTTCTTCTGGGCCATAATAATATGATGGGAATTTTAAATCATTTATCCCATGCAGATGTCTTGTTGTCTATGCTTCCAGTAGTCTATCTTGGATGAGCTCTGTTGAGACCAAGTTAGTGCAGGATATTAGAAGTAAGCTGGGGGTCGCTGCCTATGGAAGATAAGGGCATACAGATTCTTCACTGCTTACTTGCCCATGAGTGGAAGTTCATTGTTGGTGGAGTCATAAACTGTGCCTTGTATGAATACCCAAGTGTAGTTGCTAATAACTGTGGAGCTTGCCTGATTGTAATTTGGCTGTTTCCCCCCCGTTACATGGAAGAGTATTGCATTTCATTCCACTCAGGACTTGCACAGTCCATGAAATAAATGATCTAATAGCCACGTGTATCAGTAGCTCTGCGCCTGGCTCATGAACTTTCCCAGGTAAACCAAGAAGTCCTTAAATGCACTTCAAAAAAGAATCAGGTGCAATGTTCTACAACTGCCATCTCAAGTACCAAAGCTTGCACACGGGGTCAGACTGGAAGGGAAAAGGGATTGCCCACAACCGAAGCTCCTGCCACCAAGCAGTCACCAAGTGAGACGCCACTCAGAGCTGACTGTGCAAATTTCCATTCTCTGGCTGTCTCACTTCTTTCCTCCTGCACTTTGATTATCAGTGAACCAGTTAACAGTGTTCACATTTAAATGGTCCCGATTAGATGTCAGCGTTAACTCTTCATTGAGGTGGATAGGAACAGTTCCCAGCACTGGTGTTAGACTGTAGGAAGCTTTATATTCGGTTTGCATTTGAAGGTTTCCTTGCATACATAAGGGCTAAGGTCTGAAATGAGAGCTTAGATTCTGGAGCACAAGAGAGCAGCCACCAGGAAGGAGTACTGGCTCCTCACTGGGCCAGTTTGGTTCCTGGAGCTCCTGCATTTGGAACAGTTCCACCAAAAACCCATATAAAGGGGAATATTAAATGTCAGACTATTTCAAGAAAGAACGTGCCCATCCAGCCACGGTGTCCTTGCTTTCCATTGGCATCCCAGCCCTGCCTCCTCCTGCCCAGGTGACCGTTTGCTTCAACAGCCTGAAATCCCATCCCATGGCCGGCGTTACTCATGTACTGGTACCTCACTGCTGTTCATCGCCACGCTGACCACGTCACTGAGCGACAGCATGGCTGTACTCCTTTCACGGAGGGGAACAGAGACAGGCACGGATTTCAATGGGTGTCAATTCCTTGGAGAAGCTGGTCCTCAGTGACTTGCCCGAGGCCACACATGGGAGAGTTGAGCTCTGAACCCAGGGCTGCTGAGTCCTGATTCAGCGCCTCACTCACCAGCCTATCCTTACCTCACAGCTGGCCGAAGATGGCGTTCAGTGCCAAGGAGCCCCCTTTCCCCAGGGAGCAGCATCTGCTCCACCAGGATTTGCTGCTTCTCTGTGTTGTGTGTTGCTACGAGGGTAGGATAAAATGCTTTCCCCCCAGGTTGGTAAACCAGGCACACCTGGGAACGAGTTAATGCAGAGTCCTGTGCAGATGTCCTGGCAGAGTGGAGGTAGGTGGTGATACTATGTATTGTTTTGATATCTGGCCTAAATTGGGCCTGAGGCAAACACTGTGGCCCATCTGTTGGATGTCATTACTCTCAGCCAACTTTACCTCCCAATAAATATGCATTTTATGTTTGAAGTATTAAACGGTGGACTTACTCTCTAGAGAACAGAGAGGCTGCTGTGACCTCTGTAAGCTGTGACACCCTACCCCAAGAAGGGAACCTTCGCCCTGACAACCTACCCTGAGACAAGAACCTCACCTCTTCCACTGCAGCCTGACAACCGCCCCTGAAAGGGGAAACCCCACTGCTGCCTGGGGCTCTCCCCCCAGAGACGAACTCAGTGCGTTCCATTTGGCGTGAAGGGGATGCAGGAAGCTCTCTGGCGTTGAAGCCAGATAACCTCTCTCTAGTATTGATGCAACTTCAGGTGTTCGGTTTCTTCTCTATCCACCCAGCCAACAGACAGTGACGTTCCTTGAACAATGCATAGTCCAGAGTGAATCACTCTGTTATGTGCTGGCACATGCCCTGCATATCTGAAGAAAGGGAGAGGTTTGGACAAAAGTCTAAGGATAGTTGCCTAATGTTTCACTTAGTGCTTACCAAGGAACCAAAGTTAACTAACATACTTCTGTAGCTTCTCTGTCTGGTTACACATTGATCAAAACACCCAGATACGCGTATGCAGGACCCCAGCTCCTTGCCTTACCACTCCATGAACACTGATAATGTCCCACTTATCCACAGACTGCCAACAGTCAGCTGAGCAATCTTCTTACCCAGCCTCATCTGAAACAAAACAGGGTCCATTGACACTAATGGAATTGGCCTTCGTTCCTTCTATACCGAGAAGAGAATTTAGCCTCCTGATTCACTCTGAGGAAGGAAACCTGTCACTACGGGGAATAATCTTGCTAGGATTGCAGATTTTTTCCTGCAGTACAGAAAACCCCAAACTTTTGCAGAAACTTCCGTTTTCACGGCATCTAAGCTGTTTCCCTGCGCTCTGGCTCTCATGCCTCGGCAGGTGTCAGAGACTTGCTGTTTGACACATTGGGATGTATTGAATTGGCTTTGTTGAAATAAGAGACTAGAATTTCCAACCTGCTGCAGAGCAGTGCCTTTCAGTGCTTTCTTTTTCTTTCATTTTGTGTAATTCAGAACAGAAATTACTAGTTGCTGTTGCACACACTGCCACCTTCTGTAACGGAGACTGAAATTTACAAATTGCTCCAAAACGTTGCCTCCCATGCTAGCTATTCTATGAACAAGTGATGTAGTCTCCAGGATTTATAGTAATTTTTACCCAGCAAGTAATGGGACCATTTGGATTCCTTACTTGGACATCTGAATGTGTTAATACATAGAGCTGGTTTATTTGGGTACCGATGCACAAGCGCTTGCTGAGAAATGGGAATCAAGCCCAACAAATTCAGGAAATAATTAACAAAAGAGGGAGCCATTTAAGGACCAGGAAGATTTGGGAAGCATTTCTCCTTTGATCAGCTTTTAAAGAACTTAAATTTGAGATACAGGTGTCCTGTGTTATAGAATAAGAAAAAAGGAGATGGAAAAGTCCTGTTGAGCTATATCAAGGTGAGGCTGTTGCAGGATTTGACCCCTGCTGTTTGTATCTTAGCTTTGAATCCTGTGTTGTTTTATACGAACAATGGAGCTTCTACCACTTGCTTCTTCCATTTCCCTCTGTTGGTTGGAAATGTAAATTCCCAGCTTTAGCCCACTCCATCTTATTGGAATAACTCCTCCGATGAATGCAGAAGATTGTGAGGCTTTGTCTAGGTGAGAAAGTGGTAGCAGTTTAATCAAGTTAATGTAAAACCACATATTATGTTAAACAAGTGTGAAAAGCTGTGTGGACACTCTTATTTCAGTTTGAACCATGCTTTTGGTTGAGCTTAAGTCAATGAGGGATCATTTCAGCTAAACTGAAAAGAGCCACTCCTAAATGGAAATAAGTATGCACGCGAGGATTTGCATCTGTTTAACAATAGTTAAGTTAAACAAGTACAAGTTCTGTGGGCAGCCAAGCTCTGAGTGAAGTTACCTTTTCCACTGCACCTCCGGTCTTCGGTCCTAGTCTCTGTTCATGTTGGGCCTGCAGAGCCCCTCCATGTGCTACCCCAGGTCCCTATTGTCTCAAAGTTCAGTACATTGAGCAGAGTCCACCCTATCTAAATATGGAGATTCCCCTTTGGAGGAATAGCTCTGAAGCGATCCTTTTAAGAAGATTTTTGCAGATCTCCCATTTTGCTATAAGCTCCCTTTCCCAGGTGTCTGAGCTGGATGAAACGATGTCTGGAGGAGGGCTCCCTCTTCATGCCTGTATGTGGATGTGTGTCGTCAGGATACTACACAGGGTAAAGGCTTTGGTTTAAAATTAATATTTACCAGGGACAAACCAGTAAAAAAGCAAAGCAAACCCATATTTACCATTATGGGTTAACAGTGTGAAAAACAAAGCCATGAGTTTTCATCCTGCTGGTCTTCACAGCTGGGCCCATTTTCAGATACATGCAGTACCCACCAGAACTCAGACCTCTGATCTACAGCCACACAGGGCCATGACCAGCGCCCTCCTTGCTCACTTCTAGTGCTCACAGTCTGTTACAATGTGTGGGTGCTGTGTTTGTAACTTTAAAATCATGCTCCATAGGGGCAAAAAATGAGCTAAAAGCATCATATGTAGAAAAGGGCTGCAAGGGAAAACTGGGGTATTAGGGTGGGGTCCAGAGTCTTGGTTTGATTCATAGAATCGTAGACGTGTAGGACTGGAAGAGACCTCAGTAGGTCACCTGCATTCAGTATACAGAGATAATGACAAAACAGGATGTTTGGAACTGGATTTCCCCAAAGATCAGGGGATTTGGATCTAGGATGATGGTTAAGGCCCATTGCTAGTTATAAGCACAGCTAAAATGTAGAGCTAAATGTAAAGGTTTTAGGAGATGTAAGTGTCTTCGAGCTTAGTCAGACTACAGGACAGCCTCTTCTGTGCAGGCTCCACCACTGGATTAAAAATAAAGTTTCTCTCTCTTCCCTGCTATCACACAGGTGTCCCCTGGCTTTTTGTTTCCTTCCCCATGGAAAGGACCGAAAGGTTCAATAAGGAGACAGCCAAAATGAGAGAATGTAGTTGAGATTGATGGGCGAGCCAATTCGTCGTTCCAACACGCAGAGCGTCCAGTGTTTCTAGGTGTGCTCATCCCACTGTTAGGTAAGCTGCTAAAATGGTGTTTATGAATAGCCTTAATGCTGCAATCCCCACAGAACCCTATTAAACAAAGTATCTCTCTCTACAGTCGGTGGTTACACACAGGTAAGAGGACACAGGAAACCTCTGACTGAGAAAGTCGGTGCTAGAGAGTCCCCTGTGTGTTTTCCTCAGACCCTTATTCTCAGCAGGGCTTTAGGACATATGCTGGATTTTTTTTCACTGTCTGCTTTTCTAATGATAACTGCCAGTCTAACCTGGGGTGTGATGGGAGCCGAGGGGCAGAGTTCCAGTGGCTTTTGTGTTGAAAGGCAGGAACTGGACTTTGAAAAGGGATCATTAAAGAGAGGCTACATTGTGCTATACAACACTAACGTACCTATGGCCCACCACCAACCCCCTCCCCTCAGTCCTGTTCTTTTCTACCCTCTTAGAAATATTAGGTTTCTCTCCTGCCCATTAATTCCATATTCTTCTTTGCCATCTTCCCAAGCTCACAGCTTGCACCAAGCCAGAGACAAAAGGGAGTCAGTTCGGAACGGAGGAACCTTTCTCTTTTTGATGCATCCACTTAGCTGCATTCAGGCCAAGAAGCTCTTTCCCATGTACTGCATCACACCCTGGCTCCAGGGAGGGCAGTCCAAGGAGTTGTAGAAGATGCATGGGGTTTGCTTTCCAATAACCTGCTACTGCAAGCGGGAACCCCCCAGACTCAGCAACCAACTGTGACTGAGTTCTCTTGGCTTGCTCTTCATTGTCTGTATGCCCCGCAAAGAGATGTTCAACACTGAGATCAGCTCTAAGAGAAGGTATAGGAGCAATGAAAACCTGCCAGCCAACTGGGAGGGCTGCACGTTGGACTGGGCAGGAGGGGTGTGTCCATCTGGAAAACCAAAAGTAAAAAGGATTAAGGCACAAAGTCTTGTTTTCTAATAAGTCCTTAGCCAACTCAGGTTAATAAAATCAGAACTAGAGATGGTGGCAAATGACCCCGCACTCTGTTGTGACAGGTTTATTCGTTAACCATTACCAAATATTTCCCAGAGTCCATAATTTTCACTTTCTTCAAGGCTGTTCTTCCTTGGATCACACCTTCTTTCACCCACTGTCTCTCTCATGCCAGTTCCCTGACACCACTGACCTATTGGGTATAGGACTGCGGATAATCATGGTTTTCAGGTGAACTAAATACGGGCTTTTGGAGGCGTCATATTTTATTTTTCACTACAGCTACTGGGCTGAATGCTTTTATATACCTCACCATTATTCCAGCAGGTCTTCGTAATGAAACTGTACGAATAAAGTGACCGTCCTGAGACCTGCACACGCACATCTTGTATTCCCAGACATCCCAGCCCTGCCCAGCAGCACGACCTCTCATCGGTCACAAAAGCAATGGCTGTGAAGCAGCGAGGGTCACTACCTACAATGCACTCGACACAGACCCACAAAAGCAAGAGAATGAAAAGTGAAGCCGCCTAACAGTAGATACTCACTACTCCTTCCCCACAGGCACACACCTTACCCTTTCCACAACTACCGTTCACCACAGGCCATGCACTGTCACCTTAACTCTGCCCTCTTTCACAGTTCTGTGCATGCCCCGTGACCAGGTCACATTGTTCCCAGCAGCGGAGGGAGCCTGGTGCAGCTAGTTGTGCTGGGAGGAGTAGTTTGAGAAATGGAGTGATGGCTGGCAGGAATCCCGAGGGTTGAGAGAGAGAAAATGGATCATTATGTACACGCCAATGGAACCATCTGTCAAGACACTAGTGGATCTGGGTGTCTAAATGGTGGTAATTCCTACTCACAGTGAGTGGGCTTGAGAAGGAATTTCCCCACAGCACTCTTGGTGTTTTCTTGCCCTCTGGGGCAACCAGCAGCAAGCAGCTGGGCGTACCCTATGTGATAGTGTCCCTGAGAATGCAGGGGGCCTGGGGCACTAGGAGCCTTTCCCGCCCCTTTCCTAGTTACATTACTGACATCTGGTTGGAGCAGTGTGTGTTCCCCTGCAGCTAAGGGGCCTTCTCTGGGGCCGGAAAGCCAGCGTGCTAATAAGTACTCTTCGTTGTTCGCGCTAACAAAGTTTACATTGCTAAATAGCAAGCTTCAATGCACCCAGACTGCTTTCCTCCTTAGCTGAGAGTGATTTGAGCAAGTCTGAACTCTTCAAAAAAGCCAAAACAACCCACACCTTGTTACAAGCAAATAGGAAATGAGTAATGATGACTATTCAGCAATGAAGTGACTGCACAGGGCTCCGGGACCTGAGGCTTTGATGAAGGGTTAGCTACTCAGGCTGTTTTTCCTGAGCGTTATCAGCTTGGAAGGGGTTTCTAGGCCGGGGATGATGTAGCACAAACTGTGGGTTCCTGTTGCAAGAAGCCTTTCCAAGAATCACTGGGTGGATCCAGTGAGAGGGGCTTCAGGTTTCCTTGCAAGATGAAAGCAGCTGAGGTTCCCATGTGGTAATCAGACTGCCTTTCTATGCCAGTCTCCTTGTGCACTCAGCATCTGCCATGCTCTTTGGCCTTCTCTCTTAAATTGACAGGCCACGCTACCTTCCAGGAAGGGTCTGGCTGAGGCAGTGGAGGGCTTCCTCAGCCCCAGCTTCTCCGGTGGCTGTTTGAAATGGACCTGAGGGGGAATGGAATCAGCCAGGAGTGACAATGGGCGCTGCTTGGAACCTGGCAAAAGGCTTTGCATGTCTACACGTTGTTCATAGAGGGATGTTTGTCACAATGTAATGGCACATGCAGATGGCTACCGATGAAAAAATATTTCTGTGAGCGTCTCCATCTCCTACAGTGAGTGACTGGTGCGTATCCTGGCAGTAGCAAGGCCACACTGCCCGACTGGGGAAGCTGGGGACAGCTGGTGCTGCGCACACTGAAAATCATGGCAGTCCTGTGCTCCAAGGGGGGCGCCGTGTGCTGCTGGCTGAGTGATTAGCAGATGAAGCACGCTGGTAACCTGTGCCTGGAGGACAAGAACAGAGCTGGGCTTGCTCCCTGGAACCCAGCGTGCCTGGACTGAAAGCAGCAGCTGGCTACGCCAGGGAAGGAGGTTCTGTCTGCAAGCAACAGAAGAGAGAAGGTGAAAGTACCATGGGGCAGTTCCTGAGCAGTGAAGTGTGGGTCAGCACATGGGTGTCCTCTCAGCAACTGCATTGCCCCAGAGCTGAACTGCAGACAGCAACAAGAGGAGCCATCACTTCAGGTGAAACGACAAGACCAAGGTAGTGAGAGGGAGTCAGCAGCGATGTGAGCAGACTGCAGCATTGAACAGCCTCATGCACAGGGCCGAGCAGCCAGCTTTGCAGGTTTGAAATGTGTCATCGAAGTGCCCTGTACAATACTATGCCCAAGATGGGAGAGACTTGTGTAAGCGGGGGACTTTCCTGGCTTCTTCACTACCCCGGTGAAGTGGGCTAGCGAAAGGATCTGAGTCCTCGCTCCCACTTCCTTTACCCAGTGGCCTCCCTGCCCTTGAGGACTCCCCTTCCACCCTCCTGTCTGGCAGAGTCCTCGTAACCCCAACAAGGCTGGGCCCAGGATTCCTGGGGGGCTCGACCCCCAACCCTGCTGTGGTCACCTAGGACAGGGGCTAGGGTGTCCCCACTCCGGGATACTCTCTCTGCAATGGGCACTTCTCTGTCCCACTGACCATTACATACAATTTGAAGCAAATACAAGTTATTTAATCAACAATTAATTTTAAAAAGAATAAGGAAACATGGGAAAGGTTGAAGGAAACACATCACCCCGCTCTGTGGCAGGGAACATCACAAACAGCGTCTGTGGAACGTCCTGGCAGTTCACAGTCTGCTCCTTGTGAGTCCCAGGCCTCCTGCTCAGGCCCTGGCCGTGCTGCAGGGATGCTGTGGGTCGGACACTCGCTCTGGTGGTGGCCACACGCTCTCAGGCTGTAAGTGGCAGGGCACTTCTGCCCTGTGTCGCCCCCGCCCTGTCGGGGTTACCAATCTCCCTCCGAGTCTGGCCTGCAGAGCCTCTTGGCTGAGGTGTCTCCCTGTGCCAGGCCTGCTGCCCAGGGTCCCCCTCGCTCTCCCCAGTTGCTCACCGCACCCAGCTCCGGACGGCTCCAGCCCCAGCTGCACCACTCGGTCTCTGCACTGCTGCTGCTCTGCCTCCAGCTCCCTGGGCTGCTTCTCTGGCCCCTCTGGCTCTGGTTGCTGCAGCTCTGCTCCCAGGGCAAGTCTGCTCTCCCTGGGCTCTGCCTCTGGCTTTGGGGCTGCAGCTCTGCTCCCAGGACAGGGTCTGCTCTCTCTGGGCTCTGCCTCTGGCTTTGGGGCTGCAGCTCTGCTCCCAGGACAGGGTCTGCTCTCTCTGGGCTGCTTTTCTTGTCCTTCTGGATCTGGCCCAGCTCTGCTCCCCAGCTCAGCTCGGGCCCCTGCTTTCTCCTTAGCTCAGCCCCACTCTGTCTGACTCAGGCAATTCCAGCTCACACGAGGACTGGACCTCCCTGGCCTCCTGACTCCCTGATTAGCCTGCCCATCCTGTCATTCAGGCTGACCTGGAGCATTGGCCTCTCCCCATTGCTCCTAGGGACTGGCAGTCTCAGGCTCCTGATTCCCCATCGACCCTTCCCCCTTTTAGTACTGTGAGCTAGCAACTAAAACACCCCCCTGAATGTTAGTAAGGGGGCAACAGTCCCCTTACAAAAAGAAAAGGAGTACTTGTGGCACCTTAGAGACTAACCAATTTATTTGAGCATAAGCTTTCGTGAGCTACAGCTCACTTAATAAATTGGTTAGTCTCTAAGGTGCCACAAGTCCTCCTTTTCTTTTTGCGAATACAGACTAACACGGCTGTTACTCTGAAACCAATCCCCTTACACTTGAATCTCGGCTTGAGGGCGCCTCCTTCCCCAGGAGTGAGACATAGCAGGTTGGGCTTGATTGGGCCAGGGGTGATGTGGATTATCTGCCCCTTCAGTGCCAACTCCTGCATGTGGTGAGCTATGCTGTCCTTTGGAGGGTCTGATGCATGCTGCAGCAGCTTGTGTTGTCCTTCCTAGCTCTCTGCTTCCCACCTCTGCTCTGACACCTGACCTGAAACATTGCACTGGGACTCCAGGCCATCAGTAACAAAGAGACATTCATGGCAAGCCACCACAAACCGTCCTGGTGAATCCTAAAGTCTGCAAACTGAGACAAAAACAAATGGCTAGCAACTGCAGATAGGCCATAGGCAATAGATGGTCCTGGCCTTTCTAGGACCTATTGCTGATCTCATTTTTGTATAGTAACATAATGCGCTATTCAGGTCTGCTGTCTGTCAGGTGCACACAGCCTCACCTGCCAACAGTTTGCTTAGTTCACAGTCTCCCCCTGGAAGTTACTGGCTCTCACAGCCACTGATTTTCTTGACTTGTTGAGAGGCTCCGTTGAGAGCAAGCTGGTTGTTGCATTCCGCATGCCGCCTGGTCTCATTATTTCATTATTCCTGCATCAGCTTTTTGAGCATCTCTCTCTTTATTTTCCTCCAATGTCGTAAAGGTAAGGAGGTCAAGCGCTAATGCAGTATTTCTTCCCTTTCATAAAACGTACCTAGCAGATGAGGAGTGTCAACACAGATTTGTTTTTCAAGTGTTTCCACAGGATTATTTTCTTGTTAAAAGTGACAAGGAGGTGCGGAGCTGTCGGCCTTTAGCCAGAGATGTCATCTCATCTTTGCGCAGGTGAATGGGCACATGATGACAGAGTGCTTTCTGTGGGAAAGCTGAAAAGTGGGTCTTGCTTTTGTTGTTTGTTTCAAAAATAGTTTCCCGTCCAACCTATTCCCAGAATTAGGTAATTCAGGGTCAGAGATGGGGAAGACCATTCAGCCACAGCCAGTGCAGGATTGCTCCTTGATGTGTATTTTCCAGGATGCTGTCAATCCAGGTTGGAATGTCTCAAGCAGAGTTTAGTTGTCTATAATCTTCTCAGATTTCACTGCATCTTCCAGCAGCAAAGTCTGAAGGTGAGTTCAGCAAAAGCACAGTGTTTTGAGAACATCTGGGGAGGCAGTTCTAGATTCCTGGCTCCTTTCTGCCTTTGTGGGTCTGGCCTCCCTATGTGCTTGTACAAAATCTCTCATCCAGACAAGGCACAGCTGGTGCATATAGAGAGGGAAAGAGACGCTGAAGAATCTCCTTGGATTCTCACCACATGGAAATGAAAGTGTCCCTTCTTACCAGACGGTGTTGCTTTGCCCTGTAACCCTGTCCAAGAGGGCCCTGGTCTCTGCTGCCAAGTGGCACAATACTGAATAAAGTGACCATTGCATGTACAATCTGGTGCTGTTTCCATTATCTGTAATGATCCGGCAAAGACTGACCCACCAATGAAGGTGGAATTTAATTGCAGACACTCTGGCTCACCCAGGAGGATTCGACGTTGCTGCTGGTCAGATCGCTGCGAGGCTCATGCAGGCGGCCGTGCAGTCCTGTCCTGCAACCTTGCTCTCCAATCCGAGGGGCCAGCTCAGCGTGCCATGGCACTTGATGCAGCGCAATGCAAGCGCAGAGTCTTGCACTCATAGTGCGATGAATTTGTTTCCTATGAGCTGCGCACCCAGCTGGACACCACACAGAGTCTGTGCCTGGGTGCCAGGAAAGCTAAGCCCTTGGCACAGCCCTCTGTAAGCCTCCATCCTCTGTCCCGATAGCTCCCTTGTTCACAAGAGAGCAGTGTAAGAAAACAGGAGTGGGGCCTGGGCAGAGAATGGATGTGTCTGAGGAGACATGGGTTTAGGAGTGACCCTCAGCAGGCTGGTGCTCCCTTCCAACCCAGCCCTCGGGTGGATGACAGGGCTCTGACGGGGCCCCAGCCTTTGTGAGCACTGTCTGTGAAGGCAGACACGTCTGTGATGCTGCAGCAAGGAGCCATCAGCCGGATGGAATAGGCAGGAGAAGAAGACGACGACTCGGGCTTCAGTTCAGTATGGAAGAGGGAAAAAGCTGGGGAGAACCCTGTTAAGTATTGGTCCCAGAGGAGAGCACAAATCCAGCTCTTGCTGTTCCCGCTGGTGCTGCCTGCCTCGCACCTTCGGGCCCCGGAGGGCTGAATTCCCTGTGGAGAGAGTCAGTTGAGTGTCTCCAGCGGAGGGGAAGGTGTGCGCCGAGCCTGTGCTGCCTTTCCTTCAGAGCTCCCTATATGAACTGCCCTGTCGTGGTTCTGCTCACAGCCTGGCTCCAGAGGGGCCAGGAGATATTGAACATGGAACTCTCCGCTCCTTCAGACCTGATGTTTTTCTTCTGGCAGCTAAGGAGACTAACAAATGACTTGCCTCTTGACATAATCATTAAAGGCTCTGCCTCGCTGTTAAAATCTTCTCCTCTCCTGCCTCTGCAAGGGCCTTGAGTGACCCTCTGAGAAAGGGAATGTCCTTGATTGTCATCAGCTGCATCATTTGTGGGATGGAGCTGAGTGATCCTGTCTCACGTTTTATAGAATCTCTTCACAGCAGCTTCTCCGGGTGACTCAGAAATGTAAACTTTGGTGCCCCAGAGGGAATGAACAGAACAGGGAATCATCAAGTGATCCATCCTGTTACCTTTTTCCAGCTTCTGGCAAACAGGCTCGGGACACCATCCCTGCCCATCCTGGCTAATAGCGATTGCATGAACTTATCTAGTTCTTTTTTGAACCCTGCTCTAGTCTTGGCCTTCACAACATCCTCTGGCAAGGGTTCCACAGGTTGAGTATGCATTGTGTGAAGAAATACTTCCTTCTGTTTGTTTTAAACCAGCTGCCTATTAATTTCATTTGGTGACCTCTAGTTCTTGTGTAATGAAAAGGGGTAAATTACTTTCTCCATACCAGTCATGATTTTATAGACCTCTATTGTATCTCCCCTTAGTCATCTCTTTTCCAAGCTGAAAAATCCCAATCTGATTAATCTCTCCTATATGGAAGCTGTTCCATACCCCTAATAATTTTTATTGCCCTTTTCTGAACCTTTTCCAATTCCAACATATCTTTTTTGAGATGGGGCGACCACATCTGCACGCAGTATTTAAGATGAGGGTGTACAGTGGATTGATATGGAGGCAATATGATATTTTCTGTCGTCTTATCTCTCCCTTTCTTAATGATGCCCAACATTCTGTTTGCTTTTTTGGCTGCCGCTGCACATTGAGAGGATGTTTTCAGAGAACTATCCACAATGACTCCAAGATCCCTCTCTTGAGTGTTAACAGCTAATTTAGGCCCCATCATTTTATATGTATAGCTGGGTTATGTTTTCCAATGTGCATTATTTTGCATTTATCAACATTAAATTTCATCTGCCATTTTGTTGCCCAGTCACCCAGTTTTGTGAGATCCTTTTGTAGTTCTTCGCAGTCTGCCTGGGACTTAACTATCTTGAGTAGTTTTGTATCATCTGCAAATTTTGCCACCTCACTGTTTACCCCTTTTTCCAGATCATTTATGAATAAGTTGAATAGGACTGGTCCCACTACAGACCCTTGGGGGACACCACTATTTACCTCTCTCCATTCTGAAAACTGACCAGTAAGTAAGGAGAGTAAGGAAAAAAGAAATACACAGCCTCAAAGATTTCCATGAGGTGCTTCTCAATGCCATCTGCTTTTTTTCCACTTGGAAAAGCAGTGGAAATGACAGCAACCACACCATATTTCATAGAAGATAAAGGAAATAACCTCATTCAGCAAAGGCTGACACTCCAAAGCTCTGTTGGTGGTTATAAAATTAAAAATATCAAGTGGCATGTATTGAGTAAAATATTATTTTTGTTTTCTAGTCGGTTTTTTTCTCTTCCGAAACGCAGTGCTATAGTTTCACAGCAGGAATACCATAGTCTTTAGGGGAGAAGTTTTTATAAGCTCGACAGCTAGCTCTGAAAAAAAAGGGACCCATTGGGCTGAAAGTTTCCCAGCTTGTTTTCAGCCCTCATATGGTTTGTGTGCATAGAGAGCTTGTTAACATGTTAGCATAGATTATTTTCCCCATCACCTACTCATTGTTACTGTCTCATCACAAGGACTAGGGAGTTTTAGGACAGCCTTTCTGAAGGCTTTTAGCAGTGTGCCTGTTTGTTCAACCTGCCAATAAACAATTTTCTGACTTTGTAAGAAGAGGAGTCAAAGGTCGTGTTTGGGAGGGAACCAGTATGAAGCTAGAGCAGAATGTTTCTCTTGAAGCCTTGCAAAACCTGCTCTTGATTTGAAAATCTGTTCAGAATCAAACAACTTTGCCTTTATTTTTTAAAGAAGAGACAACTGTATAAACTGATCTCTGAAGGAAGTTGTCAAACAGAGTAGACAGGAGTGTGAAAATGGGAGAATGTCATTGTACTCTTTTGTCATGAATTTAATTCCAGAATTCACAAATGCAGAATAACTTGTAAGTAAAAAATTATGGAAAAGGAACTATGTCACCTGGAAACATCATCAATTAAATAAATACACACAAAGGCAGAGGGGCAAGGTTCAAGATGCTACTGGAGAGACTTTCAGCATTGGTGGGAGAAATCAGTATCTGAACATCTATGCAGGGAGAAACGCAGTATCATAAGGCACTATTTGCAGGCATAGCCAGGTACAATAATAAATTAACAGAAGTAAATAACATCCATGCCACATGAGTTCTGGTTTTATTAGCAGTGACAACTGGTCTTGGTTTTGAACAGCACTTTATAATCTTGGGGCACAATGTCAAAAATCAAGAGCGTTCCTCTATTTAAAACCCCCACAAGCCCTGAAGTGACCTTTTTTTTCTAAGTGAAGGAACAGGCAGACTGATGACTTTTTCAGATATGAACGGTCATGGCAAAGAAACCCAAATGCTAACCAGAGCTCTGACAGGGGAGCATTGCAGACAGCACACGCTTGGCCCTACTGTGTCTGAGCTTATATGTACTGGACTGTGGGAAATGAGGTATTTCCTTTTTGTTGCTTGCTTGTATTAAAGGATAGGAGCCAGATCCTGATCTCACCCCACCATGAATCCAACATAACTCCATTAGCTTCAGTGGTGTTTCCCTGGGCTTACTTCAGTGCAGGTGGAATCAGACTCCGTCCACAGGTGTCTGGGAATCTATGATCTTTTTGGTCTTTTGGGGCATCATAAGCGAAACATTTTCTTATTTGACTCTATGGTGAATCCAGGTTTTTAATACACTCCATATGTGAGAGCCATTCTAATAAGCCAAAGTGTAAGAACATGCAATCTGTTTGGGATGTGCATGCTGATTAGGAGTCAGACTGTGCTCTGGTCCCTGTATCGCGGCCATTCATGTCACCAGACAGACATTTGCTAGTGTGTGTTTAGCTCACGGTAATACCCATTTTTTGGCTGTATTGTAGTATTTGCAATGCAATGAAAGCATGCTGGTTTCACACACTGAAGTGATTTATTAGTGAAATGGCATGTCTGCATAAAGTGACAATTGACTCGTGGCTCCGGAGGCTGAGCGGGAGGATAAAGGCACATGGGAAAGGCTGGCTGTGCGCACTGTTGGCTTGTTGGGAACTTCTGTGTATGATTTTACTGCAGGCCAGCCACTGAGAAAGCCCAAGCCCTGGTCACCTCAGTGCTGTTAACTCAGCCATCCCAGAGCACTATAACTGGCCTGGCAGGCCAGCAGCATAAAATGAGACAGACAGGAGTAGGATCAGGCCCTTGTCGTGGGTCCTGTGTTGGGCAGGGAGCTGTGAGGTGCACGGAGTGCTGGGAGACTGGGGATGCAGCTCCCGTGTTACTCAGAGGAAAGGCTACCATGTTTTGCACCCTCTGGTGTTCCTTCCCAGGCAGAGCATATGGTGGCTCTCAAGCCTGGGTTTGACAGCTGATTGGTCACTGGGGCCCGGAAAGTTCCTTGTGGAGTTCCTGGCTTCTAAGACCATTTAGGAGTCTAGCTTTCAGAGTAACAGCCGTGTTAGTCTGTATCCGCAGAAAGAAAAGGAGGACTTGTGGCACCTTAGAGACTAACACATTTATTTGAGCATGAGCTTTCGTGGGCTACAGCTCACTTCATCGGATGCATTCAGGAGTCCAGGAGCTGCAAAGACTGTGACCCTCCCGGCAATGTGAGGGCACACACCTTCCGTCAGGCCGTGTCCTACTTCACTCCAGTGTCACTGCTGCCTGGGCAAGGCTTATTTCACCAGCTCCTTCCTTCCCCTCGGGCTCTCCTCCCTCAGCTGCTGGGCGAAGTGCTGATGTGGAAGAGAGGCAGAGCTACATGCCATGTGTCAGCTGCTGCCCCAGGAGCCCGCAGCATGGCATGACCTCCCCAAGGCATTTCATGTCTCTGGGGGGTGAGAGGAGAGAGCTGTGTGCGAGTGGCTCCATAGCCAAGTTCAAGGGGGAAGAGCAGCTGCCATTTTGAGTCTCTGGGCTCTGTCTGAGAGCGACAACCAACATCGCCTCACAGAGACTCCAGCAGCTCCGCAGCAACTCATCATCCAGTGCTGCTGACAGGTCTACCGACACGTGCATGGATATTTGCCCCAACCCATGACTAGAAGCAGTCATCCACCAGTGTGTCCCAGTGCCATACCCAGGGCAGAAGCCCAACTATGGGCTGCAGAGATGTTTGCAATGGGGAGGTGCTGTTGCAGACAGCCCTGCAACAGGAGCGACTTCATCGAAGTCCATGGAGCTAATGCGATGGCAGCTGAACTAGGCCCAGTGTGCTCCTGGGATGGACACAGTGTCGCTGTTTTTCAGACTGTACTAAGTGTTTCAGGCCTAATTGTGTCTCCTGCGGAGTAACTCTGATTTACAGTGGCGCAAGTGAGACCAGAATCCGGCCCCCTGACTTCTTGGCTAAAACCGGACAAGTTGCTAATAGAATGTATTCCAGTGAGGACACTAACTGCAGCTTCAGCGTACGGAATAAATAAAATAAAATACAAATAAAAAGGGAGTCCGAGATTTGTTCTCTGAAGGCAACTAGACTCTGGAAAATTGCTGAAGGAAAAGGAAAGTTCAGACTGTGTTCTGCTCCTTACAATTCAGCTTTGAGATTGAATTATTTCCTTTCTCGTAAAGATTACAAAAAACGATGGCCAACTAACTGGGGAGCCCTTTATCTCGATGTTTCAGCCATTATTTCTGTTTCTACCAAGAAAACTATGCTGGTCCCTTCATTCCAGCAAAATATTAATTCTCTGTGGCTGGCATGAAGAGGGCATTGGGAAGGAAAGTCACAAGTGCTCCTTAAACAGTGTGGGAAAGTTTTTCTTTTCTTTTTAAAAACAGACTAATGTAGCTTTTCCAAGACTGAGCAGAGTGATACAACTTAGCACCTGCATAGAGTGCCTGCCCCGAGAAGATCTCAAAGCCAGATGAGTCAGGCATAGTAAGTGTTACTATCTCCACTTCGCAGCTGTGGAAACAACCATAGAAGAGGGAAGTGTCAGAGCCTGGATTAGAAGACACCTCTCCTGCCTCCCAGCCTTCTGCTCTAACTACTGTACCCCGATGATCACCTACAAAGACAAATCTTTTCCCCACTCTCTCGAGGTATTTCTTGCAAAGATGCATTTAGATGAAAATGAGGGAGCCCAAGTGACCCACTTTTCCCGGAGTTTTAAGAGCATCTGGATTGGGGTTATAAAGCAGGCGGCTTGCACTGGAAGCCAGAGTCAGGAGGCAGGGTCTGAAGGAGTGTTGGAAAGCATTTCCAAGTGGGAGTTGCACTCTGCCATCCGTCATTTGTTCAGACTGAGAAGAGGGAGTCAGTGTGAGGCATGGCAACTTCTTCCTCCCTGTCTCCAGCATTAATCTAAATGCCAAAAAGCAGACCTTGTGGAATGCACCGGCATTATTGCAAGCACTAGCTTCTAATTCCATATGGCATGAAAATATCCCCCAGGTAGTATTTAACAGACACCCAGCACTGTCTCACAGCTTGTAGGTTAATGCAGCCAGCTTGGCTGTTTATTCATTCCGGTATTAGGCCATATTGAAGAGCCGTTACATTAGGCTGCCTAAGGTGACAAGAGAGCACAGGAAGAGATGAATACAGAAGAGACAATCAGAACACAGTGCTGGAAATTGTTTATTGAAAGGAAAGGATCATATTACACTCCATTTTTGCTGAGTTTATCTTGGTTTTTATCAGATTACACACAGGATAACTCATCAATATTGTGATCCTGCTGACATGTAGGTGAGCCACTGCATAATTCATGGCTGCTGCAGAGCTCCAGCGATGGGAGGCACATATTTAATTAGACACTTAGCAGTTTCACTCCTTTGGAGAAACTCCTGAACTGCACCTGTTAAAGTGAACGCTGCAGTTCCTGCACCAGGAATGGCCAGAGGCTGCTCGTAGGAGCAGCCTGGTGTTTTCTGACTGTGCTCCAGATCTTTGTGGGAGAATTCGTAAGTCATAGTTTCTTGGCACATTGATTTCCTGGCATGCTTCTATGCTATATTCTAGAACATAAAACCATAACAGGGGTCATACTGGGTCAGACCAATGGTTGGTCTAGCCCAGTATCCTGTCTTCTCATAGTGGCCAGTGAATCGAGTGATTCATCCCCTGTTGTCCACTCCCAGCTTCAGGCAGTTGGAGGTTTAGGGATACCCAGAGCACGGGGTTGCACCCCTGACCATCTTGACTAATAACCATTGATGGACATATCCTGCAGGAACTTATCTGTTTCTTTATTTTAAACCAGTTATAGTTTTGGCCTTCACAACATCTCTGGCAAGCCCCCAGGTTGACTGTGCGTTGTGTGAAGTACTTTGTTTTAAACCTGATGCCTATTAATTTCATTGGGTTACCCCTAGTTCTTGTGTTATGAGAAGGGGTAAATAACACTTCCTTATTTACTTTCTCCACATCAGTCATGATTTTATAGGCCTCTGTCACATCCCCCTTTAGTCGTCTCTTTCCCTAGCTGAACAGTCCCAGTCTTATTAATCTCTCTCCATACTGAAACTGTTCCACACTCTTAAACATTTTTCTTGCCCTTCTCTGTACCTTTCCAATTCTAATGCATCTTTTTTGAGATGGGGCAATCAGAACTGCATACAGTATTCAAGATGTGGGCGTACCAGGGATTTATATAGTGGCATTATGATATCTTCAGTCTTTATTATCTATCTCTTTCCCAATGGTTCCTAGCGTTTTGTTAGATTTTTTGACTTCTACTTCACACTGAGTGGGTGTGTTCAGAGAACTTTCCACAATGACTCCAAGATCTCTTTCTTGAGGGATAACAGCTAATTTAGACCCTATCATTTGTATGTATAGTTGGATTATGTTTTCCAGTGTCCATTACTTTGCATTTATCAACACTGAATTTCATCTGCCATTTTGTTGCCCAGTCACTCGGTTTTGTGAGATCCCTTTGTAGCTCTTTGCAGTCTGCCTGGGACCTAACTATCTGTAGTTCTCTCTCTAAGGCATCTGTAGTTCCGGGTGGTAGGGCATTACAGTCCACTAGAGGATTATTTTCAAGTATTAAACCACAATTCCAATAAATTCACATTGCAGAGCAGAGAACTCTCCAGATTATGTTGCCCTTGATGTGACCTTGTATGCTCCCATTACACTTCTTCTGTTAGCGACCTCAGCTCATGCTTGGAATGGGAATATTCTGACTTTAGATTGCACAATAACCATTAAGCAAGCAATACAATACTGGAACATACCAGTCTTGACACTGTTGACCAACCACTTTGCTGCCATAGTGAGTACGTCACCATGGTGAATGCTATTTTATCCATAGAGACTATGCGTGAGTGTTGGCGAGTATCTATTGGGATCCGGATCACGTGTGAGTGTTAGCTCCCTCTTAGTCTGGATAACACCATCTCTGGAACTTCCTCTCAGGTAAGGCCCTCTCACGAATGTCTTGCTCAGACACAGTCAGTCAGCATGGAAAGAAGTGAGATTTTCCCTTTGCAAGTTGAGTCCCTTCCTCACCCTTGGAAAGCCCATTGACATAAGTGGTGGTTCCACGTCAAGCCAGTGGGGCTCCGAGTGAGGGGACCAGAATTGGCCCTGCTGGCTTGCGTCATTAAATGGCATCATACGGCCCCATACATGTTGCTAGAAAAAGCTCAGAAAAGTCAGTGATGCCATGTTAATTTTCTTATTGCTTTTACAGAGTACAGCCAACCCTGCTCTTCCCTGTGATGAACAGTTCCATCAATTAGACGCTAAACAAATCACAACTGGATCAGAGTTACAGGACTTTAATTCTGTCACTTCAGATCTCACCCTAGGGAGGTAGACGTGGCTGAGGTTATGGCCTAATGCCCAAATAGATGCATCAAAGAAGTACTATTCTCTACTTCTCCCACAATGCTGATTATCTCAAGCTCTCATTCGTGTCTATACCAAGAGCCAGAAATGCAGACAGTGCTCCAGAAAACAGACCGTGCTTATTTCACTGGAGAGTGTCTTACTGAAAATATAGATTTATCTAGCTATCTGTTAATGCTGCTGCCATCCCATAGTATCTGAGCACTTTCACATTGGTATTACAAAGTACATCGTTTGGAAGGGTTTTGCGCTGCTTCTATCGACCCTGAAATGCCCCTGTGAAATGAGATCATGTGAAGAGGAACAGGTGTGCTACCTCTTGCGTGAGGTACAGTAATTTGACAGGTATATTGTGTCCTGTGGGGAGAAATATACTTAAAGTAGGTCAATACATTAGGAGTGATAATATATACAGTATATGGTATATGTATAGTTCATTGGTGACATCTCTTACAGGGCTCAATTTTCAAGCATGGGTGAATTAATAGGATGCTCATATGAGTACTTGGACACCTAAAATGGGTATTTATGTGATTAAGTGCTGCTCCAGATACAGAATGTGGCTGTCCTATTGAGGCACCCCATTTCTGAATGGTTCCCCCAGCACTACACAAGCTGTCTGCAAACAGATCCCATAGATGCTGCTTTAGAGAGCACACTAACGTTATTCACACTGCAGTGTTAGTCTCATCTCCTCTGCTGGCACTTTACACAGAGGAATCTCGTGGCAGTTCAGCTTTTGCATTGACCATAGGAGGTGATATATGGGTATGCAGGTCTATGTGTCTTGCTTCTCTGGGTGGGTACCTGATCAGGTTTCTCAAATCGGGGGTCCGCACCTCTCAGCTATTAAAACAATGTTCCTAATTGGTTGAGGGAGTTTGAATTTGTGATGTTCTGACGTTCCCATCTACCAGCATCATTCCCCCTGTGCTGCCTGATCCCTGTGATGGGCTCTCTTTCCAGTGGCTTTTCATTTTACATGTCCCAATGGCAGAGTGGTAGATATGCCCAGAGGAGGAAGAAAGGATGTGTTCTTCTCACCTGCACATTGCCCCTGGCAATTGAGACATCTCATTCCTGAAGATTAAAACCTGTCCTCCCTTCTCTCTGACCATGTCCCACCTCCCCACAACATGTAACTGCCTACAGAGCTTTGTGGAACATAGGGCTTGCTGGATGAAATCCGTCTGGGCTCTGAGCTCCACCCACTCCAATGTCCCATCTCTGACAGAGACCAGCACCAGGTGCTTCAGAGGAGGGTGCAAGAAACCTTACATTAGACAGATATGGCCCCCCACCTGCGCCAGGCCTCCTCTTATTCCCTTTAGCAAGAGAGTAGTTTAAATCCCAAAGCATGAGGGCTTTAGTAGCTCTTCCAAAATGTATGTTCACACTAACTGTTATAACTCTGGATAGTCTTGTTATCTATATAAATGTTCAGTCCTTGTTTGACTCTTGCTAAATGCTTGGTCTCAGTGACTTCTTGTGGCAATGAGTTCCACAGCTTAATTGTATATTTTGTGAAAAAATAGTTCCTTTTATCCATTTTGAATTTCCCACTTTTCAGTTTGAGTGTTCTCTTGTTCTTAAGCTGTGAGACAAGGAGAAAAGAAGCTCCTGATCAACCTTCTCTAGACCATTCATTATTTTATATACTTTTGTCTTGTCCCGTCTTCTAATTCCTTTCTTAAAGTAAACAGTTCTGAACCAAAGTGGGGTGCCTTTTCCACTGGGGTGCAGCTGTAGATCCCTGCCGTACTCCAGAGACCTAGACCCAGTTGTGTTCAAATATCTGCCTTTGCCAGAGAGTGTTTGAAAATGTATCTGTGATAGTGAGAGATTTTTTCACTTTTCTGGTGCTTCCCTTCATTAATTTCCTGGTTGTAGTACATTACTCATGGCTAATTAAGAGTAAGCTATTAATACAACATTTAATATTCAAGTGCAGCCAAGAGGAGAGAACAATAAGTCAAGGAATTCTTTTCAACAAGACATTTTGGTCTCGAGATGAGGTGGGGTGTTTGCTTTTTTCCCCGATGGCTTTGTCTTCCAGCGTATAGTGCTACTTCCATTTAAGTGTGGTTCTGAGAACTTCATTTATTGATAAAATACAAACAGGACATTAAATTAGGGGGAATATATTTGGATGGCCGTTCACAGAAATAGCCAGTACTACTCACAATTGTCTTTATCTAACGTTTCTTAAATTGGGGAATTATGTTAGATTCAGCTAAGAAATGCTCGGAGTGTGTTAAAATTAACAAGATTGAAGTCTGTCTAGGAACAAAATTAATGCTAAAATGCCAGCACTAGAGATAAGGACATTAAAACAAAACCAGACAGGGTAGTCACTTTGGGTCCAGGTGAAGAAGAGCTGAGCTGGTATTTGGGGAGCCTGTCCTGAAATTGCTCATACTTTGTACAGTGTATCAAGTAAATTAATACATTTCAGCCTCTAGTGTTCCTCCTAATCCCACCCCCTTCACACGGTGGAAACGAATGATTTGTCGTTATAAATGGAGAGGAGAGTGAAACTTACAATCTGTCTTCTCACTTATTCATAGGCAGGAGGAATGGCTGTGATTTAATACGTCGCAGTCTCTGTCAGTCTCGAGTGGCGAATCCTCAGCATTGAGCCCCATATTTTGACACCTGCTTTTTGACTGAATGGGTCAAATATCTGTACGTCCCACTAATGTTACACTATTTGGGCTGCCCCGTATGTGACATCCCCATATACCCAGAGTGTGATAAGTCTTAGCTCTGTAGGATCCACAGAGTCGCCCTTCTGTGAGCAAGCCCTGGTTTTGACCATCACTTCTGTATGATGATATTATGGGATATTGTAAACGAATAAAGGAGCCCAGGAGTGTGCTCACATGCTCACTTGAATCCTAGAGGGAACTGATATAGGCACATAAGCAGGTCTTGTATACCCCGTTCCACAGCAGTCAGTAGCATGTGTGTACACACAAACATCCACTCCATACCATTCTTCTTCCCCACTCCCAGCTAAAGCAGAGCCCGTCCCGGGGGTCAGAGCAAAGCATCAGGCATTCTAGTCAACAGTCAAGCCCCAGTTTCCACATGCTGACGCTGTGGTGATAGCTAAAAGGAGTCTTGCCTTTCTGTTCAGGTGGCTTCATGAGCTCTCAGGGCGCAGCCAGAAGAGTTGTTGTGCATGGGATGTGATCTGAGCAGGTAGACCTGCTTTGTAGAGGGAAGAGGAAGGTCAGACGTGCCTTTCTGCCCAAAGTTTGGCTGTGAAATGATCACCTCTGCAACAGGGTATTAAGGCCTGTCTCTTCCGCCACCTACAGAAAAGTTTCCTGTATTGGTCCAACCCTGGCCTCAGTAACGGTGGATGCAGAGTTTCTTGTTTCTGCTCACTGGACGTTCCCAAGAAATGGAAAAGCATGTGTAAAACTGCCCCCAGTTAAGATGTCCAGTGGTTGCCATTTACAAGGCAGCAACTGCGAGCAGTTACTTCACAGGTATATGTGAGCTAGCACAGTTTATTAGTATTTATTTCCAGTGCACCCACAGTGTGCTCGAATCTATTCATACTCAAGTTCCTGCCCCAAACAGGAAATGGCAATCTATCTGCTGCTAGCAAATGTTGACTTTTTTATGGCAACTACTGTAGTAACCCTAGTTGGCCAGCTGTATTCTTTGTAAGTGGGAGTTCTATAAATTAGAGAAAATTGTATCAGTCAGACATCGAGTAGTTTTTGTTTTCGAAATATGACTCAAAAATCTCTCCCAAGACTTGTTTCAGAGTATCTAACATGTTCCCTCCTGTGCTCACACGCACACACCACACACATGTGCACAGACACATTATTTTGTTAGATGAGCTGACTGATTGGTTATTTACAGGCAGTAAAGGGTAACTGTGTCTTTGGCCTTTCTTCACACAGCTTGCTTAGTTAATAATGACCCCACTAAGTACATCTATTTGTCTAATGGGGCCACTCTTTTCTACTGGTATTCAGTGCTCCTGGGCTCTCTGAATCCTGCATACAAACTCCTTCCCCTCTGCAATGTAGCAAAGGGAGGACAAACCAATTCCCCCAGCTTCCTGCTGAAGTGGGGAGTGTAATTAAACAGAGGCACCATATTGATTCCAAATTAAACAGGAACAAAACATATTATTTACTAGTATAATAAAAATGTTAATGTTAACATGAGTTAAGCACAAAGCTTTCGTGACCCCATTGTGTACACTCATTTCTGTCATATAAATAGCTACATTTGTCACTGAGAAATCTTATACAGAGCTATGTGCTATAAACTGGATTTGCATTTCTGGATGTCAGGGCCTGGTTGGCCATTAGGACAATGATTACGCCCAGCGCTGGCTATTAGCCGATATTGCCATTCCCATTTCCAATCCTCATGCACCTTTCCTAAAGAAAGGGGATAAATACTAAGATGGGTGAACATGAATGCCTGGTATTCAATGAGGTATCACAGAAACTTAGTAGAATCAATAGGACACCACAATACCAGAGTACAAAATATATAGGAAGGACAGAGTAAGTGGTGCTGGTGGGGGACTGGTCCTGTAAGTGAAAGAAAGAATAGAGTCACATATAGTATAAAATCTTGAAACAAACAGTACCACAAAAGCTGTATGGATAGAAATTCCATGCAAGAGTATAGCAGTCAGAATATACTACTGCCCACCTGACCAGGATGGTGACTGTGATTGTGAAATACTCAGGGAGACTAGAGAGGCTACAAAACCAGAAAACACAATAAGAAGTGTGGTTTCAACTATCCCCATATTGCCTGGGAACATGTCACCTCAGGACAGGATGCAGAGAGAAATTCTAGATACCATTAATGACGGCTTCTTGGAGCAGCTTGCCCTGGAACCCACAGGGGGAGAGGCACTTCTTGATTTCGTCCTCAGTGGCACACAGGAGCTGGTCCAAGATGTACATATAGCGGAAGCTTTCGGTAATATCGACCATAATGTAATGAAATTTAGCATCCTTGTAGGGCAGAAAATATCAAAGAAACCTACCACAGTAACATTTAAATTAAAAAAAGGGGAACTACACAAAATGAGGAGGCTAGTTAAACAGAAATTAAAAGGAACAGTCAAAAGAGTGAAATGCCTGCAAGATGCGGGGAACCTTTTAAAAAACGCAAAAATGGAGACAAACTATGTGTATGACTCAACTACTACTAATAATTAATAAAAAAACAAATAAGAAGGTCAAAAAACACTACTATGGCTAAACAACAAAGTACAGGAGGTGGCTAGAGACAAAAAGACACCATTTAAATACTGGAAGTCAAATTCCAGTGAGGAAAATAGAAAGCAACATAAACCCTGCCAAGTCAAGGATAAAAATGAAATGAGGCAGGCCAAAAAAGAATTTGAAGAGCAACTAGCAAAAGACACAAAAACTAACAGCAACAATTTATTTTAAGTATATCCGAAGCAAGAAGCCTGCCAAGCAGTCACTGAGGCCACTGGGGACTACTGAGGTGCTAAAGGAGCATGCAAAGAAGACAAGGCCAGTGCGGCGAAGCTAAATGAATTCTTTGCATTGGTCTTCACTGCAAAGGGCGAGAGGGAGATTCTGATAACTAAACCATTCTTTTTAGATGAAAAATCTGATCAACTGTCCCAGATTGAGATTTCATTAGAGGAGGTTTTGGAACAAATTAATAAATTAAACAGTAATAAGTCACCAGGACCAGATGGTATGCAGCCAAGAGTTCTGAAGGAACTCAAATACGAACTTGCAAAACTACTAACTGTAGTGTGTAACCTATATTGCTTAAATCAGCCTCTGTACCAGATGGCTGGAGGACAGCTAATGTAATGCCAATTTTTAAAAAATTTCCAGAGGTGAAGCTGGCAATTACAGGCCAGTAAGCCTAACTTCAGTACCAGGCAAATTGGTTGAAACTATAGTAAAGAACAGAATTATCAGACAGATAGATGAACAAGATATGTTGGGGAAGTGTGAACATTGCTTTTGTAAAGGAAAATCATGCCTCACCAATCTATTAGAATTCTTTGGGGACTCTGAAGAAACATGTGGACAAGGGTGATCCAGTGGATATAGTGTACTTGGACTTTCAGAAAGCCTTTATTTAAAAGTCTTTGATGAAGGACCTTGTCAAAGTACGCAGCCTTGGGATAAGCAGGAAGGTCCTCTCATGGACCTGTAACTGGTTAAAAGACAGGAAACAAAGTGAGAAATAAATAGTCAATTTTCACAATGGAAAGAGATAAATAGCAGGGTTCCTTGAGGCTGTGTATTCAGTCCAGGGCTGTTCAATATATTCATAAATTATCTGGAAAAGGGGGTGAGGTGAGGTGAAGTGAGGTGACAAAGTTTGCAAACACTACAAAATTACTCAAGATGGTTCAGTCCAAGGTAGACTGCAGAGTTACAAAGGGATCACACAAGACTGGGTGACAAAATGGCAGATGAAATTAACTGTTGATAAATGCAAAGTAATGTAAATTAGAAACACAATCCCATCTATACATACAAAGTGATAGGCTCTAAATCCACATACTCAAGCAAAAGATCTTTGAGTGATGTTTTCAGAGAACGACTCCATGTGCAGCAGCTGTCAAAAAAGCTAACAAAATGTTAGGAACCATTAGGAAAGGGATATATATTAAGACATTCTTATGATAAGAAAATATCATAATGGCACAGTATAAGTCCATGGTACACCCACACCTTGAATATGGCATGCAGTTCTGATGGCCTCATCTCAAAAAAGATATATTAGAATTGGAAAAGGTGCAGAGAAGGGCAACAAAAATGATGAGGGGGTCTGGAACAGCTTCCGTATGAGGAGAGATTAACAAGACTGGGACTGTTCAGCTTGGAAAAGAGACGACTATGGGGGGATACTACAGAGGTCTATAAAGCCATGACTGATGCGGAGAAAATGAATAAGGACATGTTATTTATTCCTTCACATAACACATGAACCAGGTGTAACCCAATGAAATTAGTAGGCATCTGGTTTAAAACAAACAAAAGGAAGTACTTCTTCGCACAATGCACAGTCAACCTGTGGAACTCAATTCCCAGGGGATGTTGTGAAGGCCAAAACTATAACAGGGTTCAAAGAAGAATTATATAACTTCATGGAGGACAGTTCCATCAATGGCTATTAGCCACGATGGTCAGGGATGCAACCCCATGCTCTGGATGTCCCTAAGCCTTTGATTGCCAGAAGCTGGGACTGCATGACATGGGATGGATAACCCAATAAATTGCCCTGTTCAGTTCATTCCCTCTGAAGCACCTGGCACTGGCCAATGTCAGAAGACAGGATATTGGGCTAGATGGACCAGTGGTCTGACCCAGTATGGCCGTTCTTATGTTCTCGTTTAACAGAACAAATGATAAAGTGAATGGAACTCTTGGAAATCTGTAGATTCAAAGAGCATCTGGAACCCTTCTTTAGTAATGTAAGCATAATCCTTGTGTCAGCTGTGGGTAGCAGTAGCAAGCGCCAGGTTCAAGTGAGGTCTAGGGGCTAAATCACTAAAAATGATGAGTTCAAGCCCTCCCATAGAACCCTCTCTACTCCCAGGCTTGAGGGACTGAAAATATAACCACCTGATCCCCTTTAGTGGTATCCCTTCCCTAAAGCACTCAGCCCTGGGTATGTCGATCCACAAATAGCTTTTATTTGGGAGAAATAAAATAAAACATCTGCTTTCTTTGCAAATGGAATGAGCAAACGCCCGGGAGCATGGGAGGGGTGTGGTTGTCCCACTAGACACTGCCCAGGCATGAGGAGCCCGCACTTCGGAGTCCATCTGCTCCGAAGGCCAGTGAAGTCAGCGCCACCAGGTCTTGCTCCAAAGTCTGGTTCTGCAAAGTCTGCGCCTCCTGGCCTACCACTGCCAGGTGCTGGTTCCACGAAGCCAGCTCAACTGCTACACGGGCTAGTCTCACAAAGCCCGACCCACCCATGGGTCTCTAAGCCTCTTGTTGACATTGAGTTTGCTCCCCCATCCAAGTCCAGGCTGACCCACTGTCCTGACACTGGACCTTTCACAATTCCCACTCCTTTCATAAATACCCCTCTGACCGCCATTTCGTATCACGTCCCAAACCCCAAATGATAGAGCCCCAAACCGTGACTAAAACTGCATTGGGCAACGTGCCAATACATAAGTGAAGCCTTCCAGAGCTAACTCCCGCCTTCTCCTATGGGGGAACAGAGAGCTCCTTTTCCCTGGAAGCCTTCCAGCTTTGGGGCTTCCCTAAAGAACATGTAGATAGTAGAGCATGGAAGGCCCTTAAGGAAACAGCTCCATTACACGTGAACAATCTTCGCTGGCCAAATATTCCCAGCTATTCTCTGGCCTCGTTTGTGCTGAAGAGAAGTTGCTGGCTGTTGGGCTGAATTTTTCCATATATGCTTCTCAGCAGTAGAATATGCTGCCTGCCTGCTACTAACCGTAATTCCTAGTCAGTACTAGAGCTTAAAAGCAGACTGAAGAGCTACGTGTATGCAGCTAATTGTTCTTAATCGTTGAGTTTATATAGTTATAGCACTCACTCGGCTCTCTCATGGGAAAGGGAACGTTACAAATTCCAATTTTGTGATGTAAATACTGTATTCAGAAAATAAAATTAAGTCCCAAACTAACTCTGTGTGTGTGTGTGTTTGTGTTCAGATAGCTCCATTGTTACTTTTGCTTTGAACACCATCTGGCGGTTTGTGTTTTGTTACGAAGAGCTAGCACTGTCTAGCTGCAGTTTTTACGTTTCTTTAGACTGGAGACGAATAGCTTAGTTCTTGTCTGTGTGGGAGGAAGTGGGGAGCTGGGGAAGAAGAGGGGTCTTGGGGAACATGTCCTTGCGACATGCCTGATGCTTGCAGGGCCAGATCTGTCTGACACAGCAGGCTGAACCTTGCCAGGGTGAAGATTCATCCTGACCTGTTTCAGAGCAGTGCATTAGCCCCAGTGTTTACCCTCAGCTCCTAAGCTGTGTT